>NC_059171.1:35524011-35835345 GCF_019923935.1 Bubalus bubalis | reverse complement strand
ATATTGACTGTTAATTAGCTCCTTTTAAATTTTCCCTTAGAATATTTAGGGTGACAAAGAGTCGTAAAGTGTTTAGTACCATCATGAAAAGAATAGCCTAACACTCAGGCGCCACCGCTATCTTTTTTAAATGAGACAAGTCTCCTGTAGGTTTCTGGAAAAGAAGAAATCCCCAGTCCAGAGTCACTGAATTTAGAACACGACATCAAATTCTAGCATTCAAGCTAAGGAAGAATAGGCTGATTCCAATATAACTTATTCCAGTATTATAGAAAAGTGATTTGTGAGTTGACTCTAACATTTGAGATTTGTTTCAATCATAAAAATCACAAATTAACTAAGGAGCCAACAATGGATGTCATCTCATGTGACATAAATTTTGACTTAAATAAATGTAATCAGTGTGGCTACACCCCCATTGCTTCATGTTTACATAGTTGAAAAAGTTGGAAAAGTAATTCACATGTACAGAGTTTCTATATTTTTTCAGCTAAAAGTTTTTCTAATCTTTTCCTTTAAATGACCTCTTAATTTTTTTCTCTCCATTTCCCTGAAGCTCCAGACTCCTTGTACCTTTAGAGCATCCAGAACATGTAGACACATGTGTGTTTTTCTCCTTTGGACTGTTTTGCCATACCAGAAACACTTTCTGTTCCTGGGGTCTTATTTCTAGAGAGCTCCACAAATACAGAGATCTGCAAATAGTGTACTGTGCCTGTGCTCAGTTCGGGGAAGTCTCCCTAATTTGGGCTCTGAATGACAAGGCGTTTACAGGCAAGGGCAGTGCTTACTAAGGTCTTCCTCCTGGTACCAGGGGGGCGGGGGACTGAAATGGCACCTCTGTGTGTGCACAAGGAAAGGGAAATGTGTGTGTGGGGGGGCGCATCTAAAGCAACACCTCCAGCCCCCCCTGTCACCAGCCCTGCCTTATTTTTTCCCATCGACAGCTTGCGTATTGTCTGTCTGTCCCGTTAGAACTAAGGTTCCATAAAAGTAGGGTAGTTCTCTGTTTTGTGAATCCTCCTATCCCTAGCATCTAGACCAGGGCCTAGCACATAACAGGGGCTCCATCCTTCTATGGTGAATAATGGGTTTTGAGTTTTCCATTTCTCAGTGATATGCTCTCTGAAAATTACAATAGGAAGGAAACTGGAGAAGACAGACAGACACCATATATGGGATAAAGATAGATCAATTCACAGTGTGAAGGATCAGGCCAGATGTGTCATCATGACTCAGAATACCTCCGCTTAAATATTGTTAGCTCTGAACAAAATAACGTTTGTGTCCTTTTATAGTAAACACACAGGTACATTAAATCATTAGATTCCTCTAAAAGATCCTATTAAATGGTGCTGATTTTTTTTTTAAATGGCAACAGTGTTGACCTTGTTTGTAGTAGGACTGCATCTGCTTTTATTTTTATTTTGAGAGAAAGCAGTGGTGTTACAGATGCCAGGAGATGTTTAGAACCCACATATGCCATGGGATCGACTACTACTGAGTTTGCACGTGGACATTTGGAGTTTTCTGATACTTTTTTTTATTGTGATAGTCAAGTCTGATAGGCATTACTCCTTCCCTGCCCAGACTGCTGTTACTTACCTAGAGAATAGAAAAGACAGACAGGCTTTGTTAGATGCCTTCAAGGAAACTACAAATCTTTATTTGATTGCACTAATGGGTAGTGGCATCTTAAAACTATGTTATTGGCTTTGTTGAAGTGTCAAGACCAGGAGAGTGGTGCTGACTGGGGAACAAATTTAAGTTTGCTTTTCTTTTTGTGAAAAGCACCCTTAATTTTGAGTAACTGGGGTTATACAGAACTCTTAACTTGGCCCCCAAGATTTCCACACTATGGTGTACACACATCTTATCCTAGTGATCTGATCAAACACTGATGGAGGTGCTGCTCTGAAAAGATTATTGCAGATGTAATTAAGGTCCTAAATAGTTGACCTTAAGATAGGGAAATTATCTTGAGTGAATCTGACCTAATCAGACGAACCCTTAGCAAGGGACTGGACACTTCCTTAAGATAAGAGTCAAGCCATGAAAGGGATTCAACCTGTAGGAGCTTCTCCTTTGCGGGCTTTGAAGATGGGAGGCAGGCAGTATGGGGAATGAGGCAAGAAATGGAAGTGGCCTGGCTGCTAGCGGCTGAAAGTGGCACCTGACTGAAGGCCAGCCAGGAACTGGGGACCTCAGTCCTTTAACCACAAGGAACTGAATGCTGCCACAGCCGTCTGTGCTTGGAAGCAGACCCAAGGCTGCAGATGAGAACATCACCTAACTACATCTGGCGAGACTGTGAGCAGAGAAAACATACACCAGGGCTGAACTCCTGACCTTCAGAACCACTTGTTCTTAAATTGGTTCTTTCAAGCTTTTGTGTTTACAGTCGTTTATTATAGAAGCAATAGGAAGCTAATACAGAGGGAAATCTCATTCGGATTCAATCGGTTAAAAAACCCTACACTGTTGGTGGGAATGCAAACTAGTACAGCCACTATGGAGAACAGTGTGGAGATTCCTTAAAAAACTGGAAACAGACCTGCCTTATGATCCAGCAATCCCACTGCTGGGCATACACACTGAGGAAACCAGAAGGGAAAGAGACACGTGTACCCCAATGTTCATCGCAGCACTGTTTATAATAGCCAGGACATGGAAGCAACCTAGATGCCCATCAGCAGATGAATGGATAAGAAAGCTGTGGTACATATACACAATGGAGTATTATTCAGCCATTAAAAAGAATACATTTGAATCAGTTCTAATGAGGTGGATGAAACTGGAGCCTATTATACAGAGTGAAGTAAGCCAGAAAGAGAAACACCAATACAGTATACTAATGCATATATATGGAATTTAGAAAGATGGTAACAATAACCCTGTGTACGAGACAGCAAAAGAGACACTGATGTATAGAACAGTCTTATGGACTCTGTGGGAGAGGAAGAGGGTGGGAAGATTTGGGAGAATGGCATTGAAACATGTAAAATATCATGTATGAAACGAGTTGCCAGTCCAGGTTCGATGCAGGATACTGGATGCTTGGGGCTGGTGCACTGGGACGACCCAGAGGGATGGAATGGGGAGGGAGGAGGGAGGAGGGTTCAGGGTGGGGAACACATGTATACCTGTGGCGGATTCATTTTGATATTTGGCAAAACTAATACAGTTATGTAAAGTTTAAAAATAAATAAAATTAAAAAAAAAAAAACACTCTAAACTTTTAAAAATGGGGAACACATGTATACCTGTGGCAGATTCATTTTGATATTTGGCAAAACTAATACACTTATGCAAAGTTTAAAAATAAAATAAAATTCAAAAAAAAAAATGAAATGCAGTTTGCTTTTTGAAGGAAAATACTTCTTTTGTCTCCATGTCACCAACATACACGACAGCCTATGGAATCAGGCTTAGGGTTGATTGCCTTGCTCTGTTGGGTCCTGGCTAAATGAGTAGATTGAAAGTTTGGGTAATTAGTAATCAAATGTTTATAAATTAATGGGTAGCTCCAAAGTATGAGAGGAGCCCTAAAATAGTTTCCGCCAAATGCTTTATCTATTTTTGGAACAATCTTATTCATGCATTATCACTTGCTTAGCAATCCTTTCTTCATAGACAGTACAGAGATTTGTTTCCACTCTCTTCCTGTCTGAAGACTGTAGTTACTGAATTAGAGTTGGAATTCATAGTTTTAAAAAAGATAAATAAAGTGCTTAAAGTTCCCAGTGCTCCTGGTTTCACATAAAGAGGGAGTCTTTGATGAAGATCATGATATCCACAGACATTTTCTATAAAGGCATATTTTCAAGTGGGTTTGGGCAAATGAGGTCTCTTTCCTGAGACGTGAGTGAAGCATGTTTTATGCAGGAGGCGATATAAGTGCAGTCCGTGTACTCCTGCAAGTGGCCCTTTTGAAAGGCAGCCCCGGATGCATTTGCAGGCTGGCTGTCTTTAGCGTGAATGACAGCTCAGTCCTAGGAAAGCATACGCCTGCTCCCTGGGCCACCTCCGCCGCCGCCTTGCATGCCGCATGGGGCTGCCCTCCTGGCAGGAGAGTGTGTTTGTCCTGCCGGCCGGGGGGACTGCGGTTTGGCCTTTCTGTTTACAAGAGAGAGAGGAGAGTGGCCTGTGTCCTCCAGCTGCTGTGCAAACAGTGTTGGAAACCCAGAGCGAAGTTTCCACTCAAGGACTCAGCCTGCAAAACACCCCCCAAACTAACAAACCTTCCTTAATGAAAGACCGACCATCTGGGTTAAAACACAGCCCAGCGGGCCAGAACCCAGATGACAGGAAGACCGTGATGAGAGTAGTTGTTGTTTAGCAAACTTTCCGAGTGGAATTTCCATGTTTCAAGTTGGCAGAGGGCCTGATGGTGGAAAACAGGAAACTGGAAAGCAGAGTGTGCATTTCGTAGTGAAGATGGGATTAGTGGGGTCAGTGTGCATTTTGGTTCAGACCCCCATCTCTGAAGGTCTCCCCCCAAAGTGAGATAGGTTCAGGATCTGGCTTGGTATGACCTAAAATACGGGGAGGGGTTCACTGTGTCCTGGGCTTCCCTGGTGGCTCAGAGGGTAAAGAATCTGCCTGCAATGTAGGAAAACTGGATTCGATCCCTGGATCAGGAAGATCCCCTGGAGAAGGGAATAGCAACCCACTCCAATATTCTTGCCTGGAGAATTCCATGGACAGAGGAGCCTGGTGGGCTACAGTCCATGGGGTGGCAAAGAGTTGGACATGCCTGAGTGACTAACACTATTCACCATGTCTGAGGAATCAGGCTAGATTCTCAGTGGAACACTTGTGAAAAAACAAACCACTATCTCAGCTTTCATGGGAGCTTGTACTCTCCTGGGGGAGCTAGAAAATACCAGTGATTTTCAATTGGAGTTTAAGCGCAGTAATTGGACCCTGTAACCTTCTCATTAGAAATTCTGCTGTGATACGGAAAAAACTCACCAGGTGTAGTGATACAGAAAGTGCTAGCGGCAGGCAGTGGGGGAAGTACAGTGACAGAAAAATGTGATTTTTTTGGTGCCTATTAGGAGAGGTGGCATCTAAGCAGAGTCAGGAATTCAGGATGAATCAGCTTATGAAGAGTCAGGGGAAGAATATTCCTGATGGGAATAGTTAGGAAGCAAAACCTGAGTTAGGAAGGAGCTTGGGGTCATTGGAGACATCCAAGGAGGCTGGCATGGCTGGGACGGTGATCACTAGGAGGGTGTCACCAGATGAGGGTGGGGAGGTAATCTGGGTTTGCTTGCACAAGGTCTTCAAGGAGGTTTTGTTTTAGTGTCAGTGTGCAAGGGAACCACTGAAGGTTATATAGCAGGGGATGTATCCATGCTCTGTTGTGCATTGAGTAAAATCTGTTTGCTTTTTTGGAGAATGGTTGGAAAGGAGCAGGGCTGGGCGGGAAGGCCAGTTTGGCAGCTCTTTCTGCCATCCAGGAGAGCAGTGACAGTGATGGGGAAGTGGGAGGTGACCACAGAGGCAGCTGGCTTGGAGCAGGACTTGGGAATGGATTGCATCTTGAAAGCAAGGAATGGGGAGAGGGAAGGGGGGAAGGACCAGGATGACCCCCAGGTCATCCTTCCCTTTCCTCCTTTGCCCTGTCATTTTCCTCTAAATTACCATCACAGGAAAAATGAGAATGAGCCTGTGAGACAGTTGCTTTGCTCAGTCAAGGCCAGAAGCTAGTGACCTAGAATTCTGTGCAGAGCGCCTTGAAGCCTCTAGACATTGGTACGGAATGTTGGCCCACTGTGAATTAATAACATACCTAAGCTATCCTAGACAGGAAAGCAGTTATTTACACCACGGGGGTCTCTCCATTACAGCGTTGCTACCTTGTCCCTGGGATCTACAAGCTTCACACTGAAGACTGGTCCCAGGGCATCAGTGAAAACACCTGCGTTAACCCATGGGGCTGGTGGGGCAGGGGAGGGGGGAAGGAGGGAAGTGCTGTGAAGCAGACGAGACTTCCCTCGTGGCTCAGCCAGTAAGCAGTCTGCCTGCAGTGCAGGAGACCCTGGTTTGATCCCTGGGTTGGGAAGATCACCTGGAGAAGAAAATGGCAACCCACTCCAGTATTCTTGCCTGGAAAATCCCTATGGACAGAGGAGCCTGGCAGACTACAGTTCATGGGGTTGCAAAGAGTTGAAGAGGACTGAGACACTTTCAGACATATAAAGAAACAGTTTGGCTAAATAGGAATTTATTTTCTAGCTTTTGCATGTCACTCACGAAAGGTACAATGGTCCAGATAAATGTGATTCTGTATGTATGTGTCCCCATGCCACCGTGTTCTGTTAGGGAGCTTTGGAAAGATGAAGAAAGTCACTTTATCCATTCAAACGTAGAGATTAAAGATCAAAATCTGGAACATTCTGCGGTGGAGACTATGCATTTAGTGGTAACCATGTGTTGCCTGGTCTAGTTTTTAAACTTTGAAGGGGAGCTGTCTTTGTCCTGTTTCTGTTATTCCTTTTTTCATTATCTGTTTACCAGGATGGTCTGAGGGCTTCCACTGGCTAGAGTACTTTGCTTTCTCTCTCTTTTTTTAATATTCTTTAACCAGCAGACTCAGTTCTAGAATGTTCAGAACTGCCTTATCTGCCTTATCAGAACTGCCCCCCCCCCCCCCATGATCGTAGAAATACGCCATTGTAATCAGTAATGAAGGCAGACATGGTGGATGGGGCTCATGGAAACTAAATGAGCCCATTTGGTTTTTAACCCAACATAGTCATGTCCTCCTCCTGGGCTGAGGGCCTGGGGGACAGTGGCAGGAGAGGGGAGGAAAGTCATGTCTCTTGGAGTCATTTGCAAAGGGTCCATGCTGAGGTCTGCTGGTTACCAGTGGTGGAACTAAGCATAAGGCACCCGTCAGCCTTGGTCTTCTGCTTCATCACGTGGAACGTGGTAATAACCATGCCGGCCTGCTTCCCTCACAGACTGGAGTGAGAAATCAGAGGAGAGGGGAAGTCAGACGTGAAGTGGCTGGGTCAGCTGCACAGTGCTCTGTCACCATCTGCGGATGGCAGTGTTATTTCTAGACCAGTCGTGGGAGTGTTGGTAGACCCCAAACCAACCCCAGCCTTTCTAGAGTCTTTTTCCTGGTGTTAATCACTGCTTTGCTTTCAAACATGTTACCAGTGGGTCAGAACTAAAAGTGAATCATTGTAGCCACAACACATTTGAAGAAAGATGAACCTTTCTGGGATGTCCTGGGAATGTTTAGTTTATCATTCCTGTATATATCATCCAGAGGAGGAAATCTCCCCCTCGCCACACTACCACATCCTCGGACAGACACACAACCCAGCCAACCCAGTCTGTTTCTTTTCCCTCGGTAGTTTAGATAAATTGTGATTTTTCTTTCCAAGGAGAAACTTTGATAAGAAGTTATCTTTATATAGTTGAATGTGACCTCTAGATTCTCTTTTTGGGTCTTAGCATTTGCATTAAAATTCCAAAGAGGTGATGTACTGGCTGAAGGAAGCTGACAGATAGGGATGGGAAAAAGTCATTAACTCATTACTCAGTTTTTATTTTGTAACTGCTTAGAATAAGTGTATGTGTAAAAGGTGAGCGTAATGATGTGGTTTTAGCTGGAGCCAGATGCGGTTGTTCAGAAACAAGTAAGCGAATGGTTGCCAGACATTGACACGTCACTGGGCCTCATGTATGGTTGTCCAAGCTGGCAGCGCTCCCCATGAAGTAAGGTATAATGTACCTCCACCTTTCATCAGCAGAGAGGCTCCAAACATCATGGGACAGAGTAGATACTGGGTATGTATTGCATCTCCATCACCCAAACAGATACCCCTTTAAAGATCCTAGATACTGAGTTAAGGCGACTTCACTGTTAATTACTGTGTCAGGAATTCTTTTCCTTGAAATGAAACCGTATCAGCTCTGTGTCCTCATTAACTCTTTAGTTAAGTGCCTGGATGATGTATAGCTCTCCTTAGGGAGCTCTTTGTTGAAGAAAGAAAACCTAGTGACTGGCTTCACTGTTTGGGTTCTTAAATTTGTCTTCTTTATTATGTATCTACCAGGCCATTGGTCCTGAATGTTGCGATGTTTACATGGATCTCAGACCCTCTCATCTGATCCTCCATGCAACCAAGGCCAGTCAGTGATTGACCCCAAAATTGAAGGACTGACCAGGGTTGCATTTCATGCAAAGACTGTTTTGCCTTCTATCCTCTATGTTCCTTGCTCCTTCTATGTGTTTTCTTGGTATCAGGTTTACAGACTTAAAATGGCTTGTGGTTGACGGTGAGCCTCACATCATCTTCACCTCTCAAGTTGAGAACTTCACGTGTCAGCATTAGGCAATGTCTTTTCCCACTAGCACTGTCTTTTACTCCTTTGCCATACTGAAGGGGCACTTGATATGATCATCTATCTGAAAAATCTCAGGATTAAGAGTTATATTAAGTGTGCATTAAACCTTCGTGTACTGTGTAACAGTGAGTTCTGTGGGTGACTGAAAGATTCTTATCACAGTGCCCAGGGATACAGATACTAGGACCCCAATATCTAGGGCCACTCTTCCTTCAGGGGTCAGACCTGGGCTACCCATGCCCTGGCAGCACCTTTTTTTGATGTATTTCCTCATCCACGAGGCTCCCTGTCCTCCTCTTCTTACCTCCACCAAGATCTCGCATCAGCTCCCTTCTGCCCCTACTGTGCTGTTTCAGGGTTGTCTCCCACGTGAATTTGTTAAACAAACTTATACTTATTTAAACCTTCCCTGAAGTATAAACTGATATCAAGTGCCAAATCCTGTTTTTAGATGTCATACAAATGGAGTCATATGGTACGTATCTTTTTTCTGTCTGACCACTGTGACTCAACACTGTGTCTGTGAGATTCACCCACCAGGTCGCGTTTATCTGGGTTTCACTGTTTGTTCCTGTTGAGCAGTGTTCCACTGTATGAATATACCACAGTGTGCGTACCCACTGGTACTGTGGATGAACACTCTAGTTGTTTCCAATTTGGGGCTGTTTATGAATACAGTTTGTATAACTGTGTGTGTGTATATATATATATATATGTAGATAGATGTAACACTTATTTCTGTTTGACTGTACAGCCATAAGAGGAATAGTAGGTTATTCATATGAGATTTTTAATGGGACAGATTGAATTTGATATTGAGAATTATGCTTTATAGTAAGCCTGATGGGGTATCTTTTTCCATGAGTTGAAAAATAACTCTAATACAGGTCTGACTACTTTTTTGCTTGATACTCTTAGAGAAACTTATTTTTCCAAGTTACCAGTGCTGTTTTGAACATGAATTTAGATTTGTTTGTGTGTTTTTTTTTTAAACCCCAAGACCACTTATTTATGCTCATGTGACTATTTTTCTATCAATAGATTAGCCCTTTTTCTTTTCCAGCATTCAGATTATTTTTTAAAAATAACAACATGTGAGTTCAGGGTCAACACTGTCAGAATCTTTCTTGTAAAATTACTCCTGGCTTGACATTGAACTACAGATGACAAGTTTGCCAAATTATGTGAGGTAAAAGTAAAGTGAGGAGGTTAATTTTTCAAGTGGATATATTTGGGCAGCAGTCATTTATGGAGCACTCTGTGAAGCCATCACTCTATCAAGTACCCCAAAATATAACCATTATTTGCAAGGAACTGACAGTTTGGTAGTGGGGGGCAGAAAAGGAAACCCATGTATTTAATGTCCTTTAAATATTGCTTTGCATGTTAGAGGGGAGAATGGGACGGTGGGAGGGGATGGAAGGGGGAGGGTGGTAACACGGGAGCATGGATATCGGGCATCTGAGTCAGGCTGAGACTCAGAGAGGGCTTCCTAGAGGAGTAGATTTTGAAAGAAGAGAAAAATTTAGGTATTTTGGGGAGATAGGGTGGGGTCAAGGGTTTGTATTCCAGGCAAAGGGACCAAATAGCATATTTAAAGAAATGGAGGCATGAAAAAGTATTATCCATCCGGTATCCAGTTTAGGGGATAAAACGTGTTCTGTTCCATTGGTGGTATACATTTGCTGTATACATTTCTGCAGTGCCTCTTTTGTAATGACTTTCAGAGCTAATTTTCAAACTCCACCAGAAAATCACTGTCGATACTTTATAGCTTTGACCCAAATGATATTCCCCAGCTGGGTCCTCACCAGATTTGTCTCCGGAACGCTTTTCACTCATTCCAAAGCAATACAGTCTGTTTTCAGAAGGTTTAAGATGTACCACTATTGAGGACATTTAAACGGTTATGTGTGCCTCAGAACTCAGAAATCAATTCCAGAAGGCCAGCTGTGTGCAAAAAGCACTTATTGGAATACGTCTATAACCTCTTAAGGTTGAAGTTCAGTTTCAGCTTTTAACCAAGTTTCTATTTTAGAGATTTTATGTCAAAATTGGATCATTTTGTATGATGAGAAATAGTGGATATGCCTTATGCCAAGCCCAAGTGCTTCTGGAGGAAGAAATGTATTCTTGTAACATTATAACTAGCCCTGGATTTGGCAAAACTGGCTTGTAGACCATGGAATCAAGGGTCATCTGGGAGACAGCATTGAGAAATGAAAGCCACATCCTGGTGATAATTGTCTGTGATGTCTGCCAAATTGGGGTAACAGAAAGACAGATCTGTAAAGCCATGGAACAGATGGGGAAAGATGGGGGGAGGGTAACAGAACAGAGGGTTCAAGAAGGCAGGAGGTGGAATCTGGACAGTCAAAGAAACTGACCAGCTCAGACAGTAATCAGTTAAATAGCCTTGCCTCCAGCTGTGTATTTTGAGTTGGCCTTTTCTTAGTTCAGTGACTCCTGTGACATGTGAGCAAAAATAAACCAAAACCCTCCCCTCTGTCAATGTAGATCTGATCTGTTATCTCTCGTGTATTTAGTTAATCAATCCTAGTTACTTTTGAAGATGGGAATCGTTTTATGGCCCAGTGAGTTGGGAGGGGAAAGGAAGACTGATCAACTTTTTATCTTAGGTCAAGACTTTATATTTAATGAGGGGCTAAACAATTGGAGCAGGTCTACACTGGTCTAAAAACTTACTTAAGATCCTGTTGGGTCTACTTCACTTATTTTCACTGTTCCAATAGCTCACGTGAGTTATTACTTTAACCTGGCTTAAACAGAGCCATTATACCATGCGCTTCAGAGTAATTAGATTCAAAAATCTGTTTCTGCTCATGTCTCCCCACACCCCGACCCCCCAGCCCAAATGCATTTATAGACTTTTTCCTTTAAGGTGTAAAGGCCCCATCTTAAACTAGCATGCTGCTGCTGCTGCTGCTGCTAAGTCGCTTCAGTCGTGTCTGACTCTGTGTGACCCCATAGACGGCAGCCCACCAGGCTCCCCCGTCCCTGGGATTCTCCAGGCAAGAACACTGGAGTGGGTTGCCATTTCCTTCTCCAATGCATGAAAGTGAAAAGGGAAAGTGAAGTCGCTCAGTCGTGTCTGAATCTTAGCAACCCCATGGACTGTAGCCTACCAGGCTCCTCCGTCCATGGGATTTTCCAGGCAAGAGTACTGGAGTGGGGTGCCATTGCCTTCTCCATAAACTAGCATAGCAACCATTGATTTGCAAATAGCCCTACACACATTTGGGGATGGAGATCCTGAAGGTTGCCGGAATTTTCATCTATCTGTCCCCACACGTTACATGTTCTCATACAGGTCTGGTTAGAACCACAGTGAGGATCAACAGATTACCTCCTCCTCCAACCCCTACTCTGGGTTTCCAATACGGTTGTTGTAGTGGAAGGGGAGGGGCTTACTGGCGATTTTCACTCCCCTGTCATTTTATCTTGTATCTTCAATGGCCATCAATTTCCTGAGGCTGTCACTTCAGTGCAGAAGCACCAGCACTTAATTTCTCACGAACAGAAAATACTTTACAGTGGCCCTGCAAGTTCTACAACGAGCACCACATAGTTTGTGTCTGAAAATATTGTTCAGCCATAAGGCAGCAAGCATCCTATACTCTGCTGGCTCAGATGGTAAAGTCTGCCTGCAATGCAGGAGACCCAGGTTTGATCCCTGGGTCAGGAAGATCCCCTGGGGAAGGAAATGGCAATCCACTGCAGTATTTTTGCCTGGAGAATTCCATGGACAGAGGAGGCTGGTGAGCTATAGTCCATGGGGTTGCAAGGAGTAGGACACGACCGAGCAACTGTCACTCACAAGGCAGCGTCCAAACAGGTTTGTTCTTGGTTTTCAGAATCTTTCTTTGGCTGCTGGTGAAACGTATGAAAACTATTGAAGATAAGTTATCGGCCTTTGATTGTGCATTTGCCACTATAATATGTGGACACGTGTGTGTTGTGTGAGAGTGTGCTTTTCCCCTTGGAATGGAAGAAGCGCACTTAGCCTATAATGAACTTGCTCTCTTGGCGCCTCTTCACCTCTTCCTACCATCGGAGCCAAAGCATTTCATATATTCTTTTCCAGCCATTGACCTTGCCTGTGTCTACCTATTACTTAACTAATTTTATTTGTGTCCAGCACCCTTGCCACAAATTTGCTTTTCAAGTGGAAAACAGTAAATATTCCTCTACAGTGTTTATTGCTCTGCAGAAGAAATGGGCAGAGGTTATAAAATGTTCATCCAGCACAATGGATTCTTCAGCTCCTCTCTGGAAATCCAGGAGCCTCAATCAGTGCCAAACTCGATTTCATTTTTCTGCTGTAAAAATTGTTACACGTTATGAATGGCTCTCCTCTTGGTGATCCTGAACACATTGGCACAGACCTCAATGTCTTTTGGGGGAAAAAAAATTAAAAAAGGGAATGGCATTTACAAAAAGAGTCAAACGCCGGTGATTACTAGGCATCAACAGTCTACAGCAGTAGTCCCTGTCCTTTTTGGCACCAGGGACCGATTTTGCAGAAGACAGTTTTTCCAAGGAGGGGTAGGGGAGTATAGTTTGGGGATGATTCAAGAATAGTACATTTATTATGCACTTTATTTCTTATCTAATGCCACCACTGATCTGACAGCAGGTACTGGTCTGTGGCCTGGAGGTTGGGGACCCCTGGTCTACAGACTGCCATTCATTCAGGGGGATTTTCTAGGGTGGGGGGCAGGGGAAGGAAGGATGCTGTTCATTCTATTGTTCTTCATCACCGATATTAACCCACATGGCTTTTTTTACTTCCTTGCAGTTAAATCATTAATAATCATGAAGAGTTTATAAACTCTGGATTTAATCTTCATTAATATATAAAACTCAGAGAGTGATGTCCTTTGAATATAAATAGACCGTTTCTCCTCTGTATACTTAAAACTGCATTTTCCCTTTTGGTTTCTGGGATCCCCTTAACTCTGAGAAGGGTGTGCCCCAGCATGATTTGGATCAGAGAACTTCAGAAACTATTTCTTGACTTTGGACCCCATCTGTGTTTTGTGGGCTGGCCAAAGTTTATCATACAATGTCCACTCCAGGAATGTGCCCCAGTTGCTCAGCCTCTGTGGGGCAGGGGAAATGGAGTAGTGTTTGTGGGAAGCTTAGAAGAGATGTGTTTTCCTTTGAATTTCTATAGTGAGTGAAGTGGTCTGGTTTCAAATAAGCGCTGGTAGGTTATGCAGGCTACTTACTCCTTCCTTTGGAAACATGACAAATTCAGATCCTTCTGCTGTTTTGGGGCACTGAAGGCAAGCCGGCTGGACCCCAGGGGCTGGGGCAGGCCAGCTCCCTACAGCCCAGTGCCTCTGGAGGGAGTGGGGGCAGGAGAGGACGTAACAGGGTTTGAGGACCTTCTCGGAACCCGGACCCACATTAGGTGATCCCTCCAGGTTCCTCATACTTCTTTCCTAGAATCTGGTGAGAGAAGCCTGCCCACTTTGATTTTTTTCAGATGAGAAAACTGAGATAAGCCAGGATTACCCCACCCATAAGTAACATAAAGTGGCAGAATTGGAGCCCTTGTCCTCTGTGTGTTCCCTCTTATAGGTGTTCTCATTAAAATCATTTAGCTTTGATTCACAAGGAATTTTGGATGCATCTCAGCCAGGTCTGTAATTGCTAAATCATGATGTATGCACCCAGATCATCAAGAATTTCAGCTAAACCACTCTTTTCCAAAGTGTGGTCCGTGGACCACACACCTTGAAGTCTCACAGGGCCTTTGCTGAAAGTGCTGATTCCTGGGCCCTGCCTCTAATCAACTAGATTTCATGTTTTGAGGGTGGGGCCCAGGTATAAACACCATGGGAATTTCTGTGGTATCCCAAATTTGAGAGCTCTGGGGTACAATCTCTTCATAGCACTCTAGTAGAAAAATGTCTTGGGAAGAGGAATGGCTAAACCAGTATGTCTGCAGCAACGAGTCTGTGAATTCTGCCTTAAGAGTGTCTGGTTCTAGCTCCTCATTCCTTTCAAAAGGAAACTGTGGTTTGGAAGGTTTAAGTAATGGTTAAATAAATTCTCCTAGCTTCTTTGCAGTAAAGCAGAGACAAGGACCAGTTCTCCTCTTACCACACTGTAGTGCGCTGTCTCCAGCCTTTTAAAAATCAGCTAATCAAGGAAACTTGGATCCATTTCAATCCTTTCATTGACCCTACACTCCACATAAAAGATGAGTCCTGGGAGAACAACCATTCTGATTCACACTCATTTGAATGTTGAAAAAAACAGTGCATTTCTTCAGAGTTCTCTGTAGGAGGTGGAAAGATTCAATAAGCTAGCTAAAAAGGTTTCCATCTCTCTCTCACACACACACACACACCACCACCACCACCAAACAGCCTGGGTCTGTCACAACACGAGGGGTGGGGACTGGCAAGCATCCATAGTGTAGCAAGATTTTCATGGATTTTTCAGTAGTTGCAGGCAATTTCTTCAACCATCTATTAAAACAATTCTATAAGGATTAAGCTGGAGTTTCACTGTGGCCTCGAACGGAAGAGGATTGGCGATTCTGGGATTCATGTGCATATTTTAACGTGAGGCATTTCACCTTATGTCACAAGGAAGGTCTCACACGATGGCTGACATTTTTAGTGTGTAGGACTGAACACATGGACTGCCAGACAATAACTAGACAAAAAGGTGGAAGAGATTGTTTTGGAAAACTATTCAATTCAGTTAAGAAACACCTCTCTGCATACAATTTACTTGTTAGTTCTCAAAGAATAATGCAGAAGATACTTCTTGGGTGGGGGTCCTTGGGACAAAACCAGATTCTGCTTATTCCCATTTTTACTTTGGATTCCAAATCATGGGGCTTCTAGAAAGCTTGAACTTTGTCCCAAGGCCTGCCATAGGGGCTGACTTGTTTTGTTTCCTAATTGTTTAATTAGTAAGAATCTTCCCAATAAAGATGGTAAACATTTTTGGACCAGATCTGCATTTTGCATTTTCGTCCTTTCTTTAAACACCATCATGGGGTATAGTGCCTATCTTTACTTAATAAATAGTTTTGGGCCCGAGAACAGTTATATATTTATTCTTTCCACATAATACTGTTGAGCACCTTCTGTGTTCAACATTATAGTGATGCTCCATCCAGGTTACTGAACACAGCTGTACACAGTAGGTAGGTTATAGTCAAATATTTATTGCTTTACATAAGGCAGAATGGGTTGTGTTTAATTAAGAGCATGTGTTTTGGGATGAGGTGGGTTGCATTTGAACCCCAGCAACGATGCTTGTTGCCCCTTGTTATCATCTTGGGAAGATTGCTTAACACTGCTCTGCCTCAGTTTACCCTTCTGTGAGTTAATAGTAACTCTCAGTAATGTTTTGAAGATTAAGCTGCAGACTGCATCAGGAAGTGCTCAATAAGTGACAAGTGCAATGGCTGTTATTATTGTTAGCAAGAACCAGAACAATTCTGTTACTCAAAGTATTGCTGTGCTGAATTATCTAAGTGTTTTTCTTATTTGACTTTTTGAACAGCTGCTGCTAAGTTGCTTCAAGTCGTGTCCGACTCTGTGCGACCCCATAGACTGCAGCCCACCAGGCTCCCCCGTCCCTGGGATTCTCCAGGCAAGAACACTGGAGTGGGTTGCCATTTCCTTCTCCAGTGCATGAAAGTGAAATGTGAAAGGGAAGTCGCTCAGTCGTGTCCGACTCTTAGTGACCCCATGGACTGCAGCCCACCAGACTTCTCCATCCATGGGATTTTCCAGGCAAGAGTACTGGAGTGGGGTGCCATTGAACAGCTAGGCTTGCTTAATTTCTGGGTTTGGTTTTCCGACCTCCCCCCTCAATTTGGTTTGTTGAGCTCATATCTATATTTTGTGATGTTTCCTTTTGCTCATATTACCTCAAGTTTACCAAGTTGAAATTTTAAGCATGGAAGCCTGAAGAGGTCTCTTTTTCTGAAAGGATTTTACTTTTTTTAATTTAATAAGTGTTGCTTCTTAAGTCATTGGTCTGATGAAAGGGCAGTATTTCCTTGGCGGTTGGCCCAAAGACAAAACAATAGGAGCTGGTCCCTAAACAGAAATGTGGAGTTTGTGAGTGAAGAGTTGGTCACCCAGACAGCCCTCCTCGCTCAGACACTCAGGTGCATTCTGGGAAAGCTAACTTAATTCAAAACCCTCACCTTGTCAGGGTCACCTTTAAGTGCCAGGCACAAAACCGTAATGAGCTTCCTTTCTCATAATTCTTCTTTTCATGATTTTTCTCAGCTGGATTCTTCAAAGGATTATTTGTAAAGACCTTTATGGTGTGTTATGATTTAATCAGATGTAGCTCAAATTTCCTAAGATGTGTTAATTATCATTGCCACACAAGTGCATCAGAGGAAGCAAAATGTTTTTCATTTGGGCAGGTTGAGGGTTTGTTTAAAATGTACTTAGGGCCATTAGGATCAAATCAAAATATAGTGCATGGTAATTATGCATGAAATAAAAGATTACCTGCTGTTTAAGTAGCCAGTTTTCTGATAATATTGCAATAAAGTCTTGAGAGAAAATTGGTTTCCCAATAGCAGTAGAATGCCTTATTTAAGGGGACAAAGTGAACTGTATTTGATTGAAAAATGAGAAAGAGATAGGGAAAAGAAAAATAGATTTTATCATGAACATGATCAGTGGATACTATCCTCAGTCTTAAAGAAAAATTATTGTTTTAGTTATTCCCCTGATCCAAATTGAGAATGATTTGTTTGCATTTAAATAGCAATGAAGTTGTTATATTTCAGATTTGATTAAATAAAGGAAAGAATAAATAGCTTACATAAGAAGGGAAGGCATATGTTAGCCTCAGTATATGAGAGTAGTCAAAAACCTGACTTCAGAAATCAGACAAGTTCCCAAGTTGAAACCCAAACCCCAGGCTTACTAGCTACATGGCCTCCGCCATATTCTGTAACCTCCCTGACCCTCACTTTCTTTATCAGCAAAATGAGGCTGTTAATATAACACTCCTTGTGGTAAAGATTAAATGAGATAATGTAAGTAAAGCACTTAACCAGACATGTTTATTGTGTAGGAGTGATGAATTAATATTAGATGTTGTTATTATCCTATCAGCTGAGTCTATGGCTGGTTGAAAATAGTCTGAATAGAAGGGAAAGTTATTTTAAACTTTGGAATTCTGAACACATGTAGTATGTCTAAGGTAGACATCTCATTCTGTTTGTTGGAAATGGATGTTGCTTTGTGGAACTGTGATGGTGAGGGTAATATGAAGTGACAAATATGCTGATATGGAGAATTTTCAGCATCACCCATTGAATCAGTACTTATTTATCTTTTGGAGAGAATTAAATGATGAAATAGACATGTGTGTAGTGATTTGGTTAGTTGATTTCTGAGAAGGTTTTCTTGTCACAGAACTGTCCTTGAAAAGTGAAAAGTGTTAGTCACTCAGTCATGTCCAACTCTGTGTGACCCCATGGACTGTAGCCGTCCATTGACTCTGTCCATGGAATTCTCCAGGCAAGAATATTGGAGTGGGTTGCCATTCCCTTCTCCAGGGAATCTTCTGACCAGGTCTCCCACATTGCAGGCAGATATTTTACAGTCTGAGCCACCAGGGAAGCCCACAGACCTATCCTTGGTGAAGAAGAAATAATTTTCTTGTTTAATCCTCCAATAAGAAATCTGGATTTTGCCTTTTTGTTCATGATCGGTTAAGTTTCTAGCTACTCCTTGTGATCTATCTGTGTGAATAGTTAACACATGCTGAGAGTTAATAATTAACTAGTTACAGAAAGTTCTTTTTTTTTTTATTTTTAAATTCTAAAAACGTAACTTCTTTTTGGGTATTAGAGAAAAAGTTCAAGCGAGTCACTGGTTAATATTTATTGAGCCAATTACATATCTGGCAGTGTGGTAGTGTTTTCACAGTTCTGTGTAACTTAATCAAGAATAACTGGAGGGGAAGAGGAAGAAAAAGACTCTTGTTCATATGAATTAGAAGACTATCCTTCAAGTTCTAAGAGTTGTCTATGGGCTTCTGAATTGCATGATTATCAATCTGCAAGACCTTGAGACTATTAACCAGGAAACTTCTGACCCCTGAATGCCAGCATCATTTTTGGTGGTCTCTGGACTGAATTCCCCCTTGTTTTTCATGTATCCATTAAAGAACAGAATGGAGGCAGTGCTTTTCTGCTGAGGGAGTCCTCAAATTGGCAGCACCATTTGGTTCTCAGTTGTTAATTGAACAGTAGCAATCAGCTTGCATGATCTTTAATATTCTCCGGCTGCTCAGTGATGCCGAGGACATCAGACATTCTGTAATCCACTACGAAATCATTCTGTACTCAAGATCAAAGAAAAACAACATATCAGTTGGACCATGTTTTATCTTTATTTTCAAGGTCTAGATTATATGCTGGTTGTATCTTTCCGTGGTCTCGTTAACTCTCAGACACTCCATATCTCAAGCCTAACATGAAAGGTCTTGAGAGTTAGTTCTGGTGAAATCATTTATTTCTGACTCTTCCTTTTACTTCATTTGTTTATCCAACAAATACTTACTGAATGTCCACTGTGTGCCAGGAGACATTCTTTTAAACACCTGGAGTGAACCAGCGAGTGAAACCAAGATTTCTGTTTGTGTGAAGTTTACACAACCCACTCCGGTATTCTTGCCTGGAGAATTCCATGAACAGAGGAGCCTGGCGCGCTACAGTTCATGGGGTCGCAAAGAGTTGGACATGACTGAGCGACTAAGCACAGTACAGCACGGCACACCCATAAGGAATGGAGGTGGTTGGGATTTTTTAAGGGATCCTTAGCCTCTTGTCATTGCATATGGAAAGAAGAATTAAATCAGAAGGCAAAATACTGTACAAATCTTATTTTGGTGAATTAACATCTATTCCCTCACCTTCCACTGCCTGCCCCAAACTACCATGCATACACACCTTTCTGGGAAGAGAAAAGGAAAGCAATATAAAATTTATTGTACATGGCAGTGTTTGCTGTGGTCATACCAAAGGTCTATTTAACTCAGCCTCCCAATCTTAATAATTGGCATTTTATAGAATCAGCTTTGACCGTCTCCTTGTTGCCCCCGCTGGACAGTTCTTTCTTGGTACCGAAAGTTCTGCCTTCTCCATAAATTCCCAGTTATGGTAGTTTTAATTTTTTTTTTCACGAGCAGTACTTTCATGTGATAGCTGACCTCAGGGGATCCTTATAAAAACTTAGCAGACAGGAATTATAAGCACTTCATTGGAATTCTACTAATTCTGGATTTCAGATCAACTGGGAGGGTTGTCTAGACAGAAGCTTATCTTTGCTTTACATTGCTATCTTCAAAGATAATGTAAATTAAAAGGATGGAGGGGAAATATTTAAAGTATATAAGTAAACAAATGATAAAAAGCACTCTAATTCCCCAAAGCAGGCTCTTTGAGAATGCACAATGGTTTGTACTTAAAATTAATATTCCATGTTTAATAGCTTTCACCAGCTTTAATCAGCATAACCATTTCATCAAAATTATTGAGACTTTGATGAAATGAACCTGACTCCCAAGGGGTGAGGCGGGGAGGTGGGTTGCATATAATAAAACTAATTTATATTTGGAGATAAACAGCCACCTACCCCAAACTCTTGGGAATAAAGTAGTTAACAGTGGCTAAATTTGATTTGCCACATTTACAGAAGCAACGCAAGCAGTTTCTGCTTTTCATAGCATAGATTCCTAGAAAGAAGAGCATTCCACATGGATAATGGCTTAATATAGTTACTGTGTGGCAGCACCTTCTTCTACCAGAAGGTGGTCGTTCTTTCAATTCAGGAAGCCAATCCTCTGGACCAGACTACCTGGTAAAGAATGAGGGAGAAAACAGTGACCAAAACTGACAAATACGGACTTTGTTGTGGCACTACCTATATGGACAAGATCTGAGCCAACAGAAAGAAGGAAATGATTACCTTGCTAGTTTTTTCCCCTGTGCACTGATCATTACTAATTAATATCTGAGATCTCACCAAGACAGACTTTGTATCCTTCATTTATGGATGACACCAAGTGGAAAATTTATAGTTTACACAGAAAGTTGGGAGAGCCATGTCTAAGACCCCTTTAAGGCTGAAGTAGCAGCTTAGCCCAATGGCACCCCACTCCAGTACTCTTGCCTGGAAAAATCCCATGGACGGAGGAGCCTAGTGGGCTGTGGTCCATGGGGTCGCTAAGAGTTGGACACAACTGAGTGACTTCACTTTCCCTTTTCACTTTCATGCACTGGAGAAGGAAATGGCAACCCACTCCAGTGTTCTTGCCTGGAGAATCCCAGGGACGGTGGTGCCTGGTGGACTGCCGTCTATGAGGTCACACAGAGTCGGACATGACTGAAGCGACTTAGCAGCAGCAGCAGCAGCGGCTTAGCCCAGCAGATAAAGGCAGTAGTCCAGGTACGTCTTATAGTGAACCTGCAGTTTTTCTTGGATGTACTCCTGAGAAAGATCTAGCGATCCTTCAGATACAAGACCCATGCTTATCTTCTGCAGCAATACTTGTTCTCAACAGAAGATCACTGAATAATCTCTTTATATTTGACTTTTTAAAATAAGTGCATACAGGTTGCATGTTCATAAGTAGCTTCCAGTTTGAAAAAACTCATTTTAAAAGCTTTTAGGAATTCACAGGTATAGACTCATGAAATGTCAACTCAGCTCATAATGACTCTTTTGGTACATCCAGATTTCTCTGTGCTGGGTTTGCTTAAATTCACTGTAAATCTTAATTGCAAAGCATATTCAAGTCAGTGATTAATGTCAAAGATAACTGTTTATCCTCAGGCTTCTATGCTAGGATTTTTTTTTTTTTCCTCCCTCAATTCCATATGCTCTTTCCTTGACATCTGCTTCAAAATCAAGAAATGCTGTGGACAAGTAAATACCCTGAAATTTGGTCAAAGTAAGAGTCTCTTTAGGGCTTCCCAGGTGGCGCTAGCAATAAAGAACCCGCCTGCTAATGCAGGTAGACATAAGAGACAAAGGTTCGATCCCTGAGTTGGAAAGACCTTCTGAAGTAGGGCATGGCAACCCACTCCAGTATTCTTGGAGAATCCCATGGACAGAGGAGCCTGGCGGGCTACAGTCCATAGGGTTGCAAAGAGTGGGACACGACCAAAGCGACTCGCATGAATAAACCAGTGTCTCTTTAATACCACAGAAAATGGTATTGAGATGATTCTGCTTTTTTAAAAAAAGTTTGTGAATGTCAGGCAGCGTCTTGCACCTTCCAGGGTTTTCTCGCTGCTAGAATCAGCAGGATCAGGGCTGGGCATAGAATATCCCAGACAGATTTCACCCCTGTGCAATTCTTCCTTGTTATTATTTGAAAAACCAAGAATTCCTTGTAGCCCTTCAGTGCGCTGACACTCGCATAGTTTTCCCCAGTCCCCTCATAAACAGCAGCATCTAAATGAAATGTCAGATTTCACCGCCTCCACATCCTCTGTGGGCACAGCATTCACGATGCGCATATCATTTCTCCAAAATGGCCACCTCGGGCGGTCTGTTCAGTCAAACCCAAGTTGTGACTAAGTCATTTTAGTTTTACACACCTGCCTTCATTCGCATTTCTCTCCGTTTATTATGCATGGTGAAAGTTCCTCACTGCACAGATCCAGGTACTCATGATGATGCACGAAAGACCTCAAACTGTTTCCTAAGGTTCATTCTTTTCTCTCATTTCCTTTCTATCTCTTCTCAGTTGAGTGCCTCTAAGATGAGATGGTCGTGGTGGTGAATAATTTGTGTTGGGTCTAGGTGAGTAAAACCTGGAAGGGTCCATTAGGTTTGGAGCTTTTGGTAAGTTTTTGAAGAAAGTAAAGGTGGAGTGGGGGTAAAATGTTGGGGGGTGCATTTAGATTACTTGCACAAAATAGCTTTTGCTATGAAAAATGCACATTTTATTCAATTTGCTGATTAATCCATAGCTTGCATTTTATATTTTATCATGTATTATACATTCTCATTGTGCAAAATCTGATGTTCTAACGAATGGACTGGTCCTAACAACCCTGTGCGGTCAGGTGGAAGCTTTTGAGATGTTGAGTAACTTAACCATGGTTATAGAGAAAGAAAGTCACTAAACCGGGCTTTGGGGCACAGGTCAGGTAGGAACTTAGACATTCAGCCTTCTTCAGTGTGTGTCGCTCACCTGTAACACTGGGCTCCGGGGCCTGACTCAGGGTGTTTGGACAGTTGTATTATGGAGAAACATTGTGATGCATTCATTGTGAGCTTGGGTTCTGGAATTGAACACATAAGGGTTCAATCACATTCTTTCCCTTACTCTCTGTGACCTCTAAGGTTCTCACCTGTGAAATAGAGATAAAGCATCATTGTCAAAAGGGTGGTTGGAAGGTTAAGAAAGATAGTGGGAAGGGTTTTTGTAGCGTCTGTATCCATAGGTGGTGATGGTGACAGTGGTGGAGACACGAGGATGGTGTAGATAACTGGCTTGGTAACATTACCCTCTCCCTGTGTAGACGCTTTCCTGGTGGCTTAGACAGTAACGAGTCCGCCTGTAATGCAAGAGACCCGGGTTCCATTCCTGGGTCGAGAAGATCCCCTGGAGTAGGATATGGCAACCCACTCCATTATTCTTGCTTGGGAAATCCTATGGACAGACGAATCTAGCAGGCTATAGTCCATGGGGTTGCAAAGAGTTGGACAGGACTGAGTGACTAAGCAGGCACTCTCCCTGTGTAGGGCCCCCCTCCCTAATAAGCCCCCTTCCCCATGGCTATAGCTTGAGGGCACATCTGGTGAGGAATGCTAAGCTAGCAAAAGCACAAAGGATGAAACATCTTTGTTTGTGGGGAGCTTAAAGCAGAGCACAGTGATAGATGCTCCATGCACAAGGCAGTGAAGGGTGGTGGTGAGACCATAAAAGGAGGCAGGCGCCTGGGCAGGGAAGGCTTGTGTACCATGAGAGTTCTGTGTTTCCTCCAGAAAAGTGGCCTGTCCTTTGATGGCTTTCCCCAGTGAGAGCACCTTTCCTAGGCAAGCCTGTCCACAGTTATTCTCATGCCCACACTCCAGGCACAACCTGTTTTCTAGGTGCAAGGAGGTGCTAGTTGAAGGAGGTGTCAAACATTAGAGGTCCTCAGGGTTCCTCTGGGGCCCTCTGGCTGATGGGCCCCTGCCTTAGAACTAGATCTGTGATAAAAGGCAGTAGTGGGGGGACCAGGAGGTCTAGGTAAACTCACCCTGCTTTTGGTTCGTAGTGGGGCTTCTGAGAAGAGACTTCCACATGGACTAAAATGAGGATATTTAATTGAAAAGCCAGAGGTAGTGAGTGCAAGACCCGTGGAGGGAGATGAATGGTGTATTTAGGGAAAAAAACAAAAACAAAAACAGCTCTTTGTGTCTATTTTTAACTGAATAAACTCCAATAAATTACTGACTTTTGACTGAACAAATTAAAAAAGTGTTCAGTTCTACTTGCAGGAACTAAAACTAGAGCCTGTGGGTACAGAGTTAAATGCTCATGAATATTTGCTCTGAACTCCAATGAAGATTACTGTGTTGCTCTAATATTTTTAGTTTCAGTCAGTTCAGTTCATCCACTCAGTCGTGTCCAGCTCTTTGCAACCCCGTGGACTGCAGCACGCCAGGCTTCCCTGTCCGTCGCCAACTCCCGGAGCTTGCTCAAATTCATGTCCATCGAGTCGTTGATGCCATCAAACCATCTCATCCTCTGTCGTCTCCTTCTCTGTTGATACCATCCAAGCATCTCATCCTCTGTCATCCCCTTCTCCTGCCCTCAATCTTTCCTACCATCAGGGTCTTTTCAAATGAGTCAGTTCTTTGAATCAGGTGGCCAAAGTATTAGAGTTTCAGCTTCAGCATCAGTCCTTTCAATGAATAATCAGGACTGATTTCTTCAGGAATTTTCGTATATATATATATTTTTAATTTGGAAAGTAGGTAAGCAGTCTAAAAAATTATATTAGAATTAGTAATTTAAATAGAAGGAAATATGAGTGGTTAGTCTGTATGTGATTCACAAGCTATTTTGATGACCAAGTTTTGTTTTGGTTTATGAGTAGATTTGGTGTCAGTGTTTCTCAATTATCTAATTGTGGGGTAGGCTGGGCAGTGGTTTGTGTTTAATTCAAGTGCTCAGTTGGTAAAGAATCTGCCTGCAGTGCAGGAGACCCCTTTTTGATCCCTGGATTGGGAAGATCCCCTGGAGAAGGGATAGGTTACCCACTCCAGTATTCTTGGGCTTCCCTGGTGGCTCAACTGGTAAAGAATCCACCTGCAATGCGGGCAACCTGGGTTTGATCCCTGGGTTGGGAAGATCCCCTGGAGAAGGGATAGGTTACCCACTCCAGTATTCTGGCCTGGGGGATTCCATGGACTGTATAGTCCATGGGGGTCACAAAGAGTCAGACGCGACTGAGAGACTTTCACAAGTGAAAAACACACACTCCAAAGCAGGCTTGGTTCTTTTGGGAAGTCAAGTTCTTTGTAGGAGGTTTAGGGTCGTGTATAGAACTGTGATGACATCTCTCTGGATCTCATGTCCTGAACCCTGTCGCACACCCCAGCACTGCTGCTCGCTCTCCTCCATTCCTTCTTTTGTGCACTTGCAAAGCTGGATGCTTTCCTATAAGACGGGGTATTGCTTACAAAGAACTTTTCACTTGAGAGAAGACTTGGGGGACTTCCCCTCTGCTTTAACTTAGTCCCCATTTCAGTAAGTCTCTAAACCTTTGAAAATAAAATGCATCTGTTAAGAAGACTTGTTACCAGGAAATCTTGGGGGTAGAGGTTGGTTTCGTTGAAGGAATTAGAGGCTTCTCCCTTCTCCCTTCTTCAAAATAACCACTGAGTTCCACATTTACTAGTCCTCTTATTTTTAGAATGAGCTGGTGGTAATAGTCGGTTAAGATAAGATCGTTTGAGTATCTACAGGCGTTATTCTAAGAAAGCCTATTTCAACAGAAACATAGTTAAGTATCTTGAACTGCACAGATATGCTTTCAATGTTGAGCTGGAAATGAGTATTTTTATCTTCTTTAAAGAATGAACAAAGGAAAAGGAAAAGAATGAACTTTTTAAACTCCCTCCACCCCATAACCTCCATTAAAAATTTAAAAAGTAGTGCAAATACTCTCGAATTTCTTGAAATTCAGTACTACGCCATTAAAATGTCTCTAAGTATATAAGCAAGACAGGATTTTGCTGTCTTAAAGATTTACCTGAGGGAACTTTGAGGAAAATGCATTTCTAACACCCCCACGCCTCACCCCTAAACACAGATGCACACACCTGTCTTGGTCAAATCCCCAGTCGTTTTCGGATAAGGCTGGGACTGTGCAGGCAAGAGTTGGACCATAAAGAAGGCTGAGCGCCAAAGAATTGATGCTTTAGAACTGTGGCACTGGAGAAGACTCTTGAGAATCCCTTTAACAGCAAGATCAAACCAGTCAATCCTAAAGGAAATCAACCCTGAATATTAATTGGAAGTATTGATGCTGAATCTGAAGTTCCAATACTTTGGCCACCTCATGTGAGAAGCTGACTCATGGGAAAAGACACTGATGCTGGGAAAGATTGAGGGCAGAAGAGAGGGAGTGAGAGAGGATGCACTGGTTGGATGGCATCCCCGACTCAGTGAGTTTGAGCAAGCTCTGGGAGATGGTGAAGGACAGGGAAGCCTCGTGTGCTGCAATTCAGTGGGATCGCAGAGTTGGACACACCTTAGCAACTGAACAATAGGGTGCAATTTTGTAGTAAGATGGAGTCCTGATTAAAACATTGTGTGGGGCTTATTAAGAACTTGTTTCAGTATGATTCTGGATTATTCATTCCACAACTTTGGTAGTAGTCCGTACCAGAGTCACCAATTGGTAGAAGTATGCTGGATCTCTCATCTTCTGGGGGCGGAAACACGGGCCAAGTGAGTGGAAGTGACTTCTGCAGGGCAAGACCAAGCTTGTCCCAGGGGCTCCTCATTTTCTATTTCAAGGTTCAAGGTCTGTCTTCCATTTAAGGATCCCCCAGCGAAGGACCTGCAGCTGAGGAATCGCAGCCTTTCTGTTCTGGGCAGAGGGCAGCACAAAGTCATTGACACCGAAGGAATTACTGGTTGTTTATCAGAGCCTCTGGCGTCAATTTAATTTAGTGGCGCTATGTTGCTGGTTGAAGGGTTTGCAACTTTTCACAAGTAATGGATTTAACCAATTCCTCTGCTTTTATCCTGGCGTCTTAGCAGTCTTCAGAAAATATCAGCAGTAATGAGCTGATGCAGACTACTCTTAAAGCATGCACGCCTCGCATCTTCTGCTCGTCTTTCTGCTGCACTCTGAGCTTCTAAGACTCTTCACCTTGGTTGGAGTGTAACTCTTTTGACTGCTAACATAGTGTTGTCCCCAAGACACAAAGCAAGGAGAACCACTTTTCCAGAACTTGTCAGGTGGTTCAAGTTAAAAAGCAAATTATGATTGTGTTGTTAGAGCCCAGGAGAAGTGAAACTGTGTATTTCAAACTTGCCACTTCCTCTGTAAATTGCCCTTGTTGTAGGTTTGAATTTGGTGACCAGTTTCCAGTTCTCAGCCGGTGGTGCCCACTGGGAAGGCCTGTACTAGGGGTCCACTCTTCAGTGTGTTTCTACCCTGATCCTCCCCTTTCTCTCTTCTCTTCTGCTGTGCATATGTATATTGATGCCCATTGGTAGGGAAACCTAGCTTGGAATGCCATTGCCTCTCACATTAGAATCTTAAGGTGAGAAAGCAAAGCTAGCTCTTTTCTCTGTTTTAAAATAAGTCCTTCCTGCCTGGTTATGGGATTGTAGTTGGGGTCTATGAACAGTAGTAAGGAAGTACTATTTTTACTCTCTGTTTTGCTATTTAAAAAAAATTCATGCTTGTCATTTTGGGACCTTTTTCTGTAGCATCATTATTTATTAATAACCACGCTTAAAAGAGATGCAGGGAGTTCAGATGATCTGTAAACAACAGCTATTTTAACATTACTATGATGTACTTTTGAATTCGTTGCTTTTGTGGCTGTTATTTTCAGATTCTGTCTTCTCTGAGTACTGTTGATTATATATAGTAAGCAGACTGGCCGTGTCCGGGGTACCCTCTGGTTGTGTTGTGGTTCTAGGGGAGGCTGGTTTGGGCAGCAGTATGCTGTTGGCAACACATTTCTTTCCATGATTTCCAGATGCAGGGAGTTGGCAGAATGGTGATGAAGTCTTGAATTATTAATATAACCTCGATGAGCTCTGTGGTGGGGTTTAAAGTAAGGCTTCAGATTCAGGCTTGGGTTTGACCTGGTGGTCTATTCTTGTCTGTATCGCTAGCAAAGATGGCTGTTACCCTCTCTAACAGGGAGTACAGTGATGGGGGCTTTTGACTGGGTTCATTCTTGACTCAGACACATAGGATTGTAGGTGCTTTATGCCCTTCCACGCTGCTGTCTCTGCACAGCTGTGTTGGTCACAAGTTGAGTCTCATTACATCAGGACAAGACAACTTCTGGAAGTTTCCTCCTTGGGTCGCCTCTCAGGAGCAAGAATGTCCCTGGATCCCCTTAATGGACTCTGTCTCAGCTTCCCACACTGGAGGGAGGGCAGAGACGAAACACCATGATGGCTAACCCAGCTGGGAGCCGAACTCTGAGGGGGATGGGAGCTGGAGTGGGGCTAGTCTCCCCCTGGAGCAGATGGCCTGGGGAAGAGAGTAAACACACAGTGAGGAGTCTGCGAAGAAGGCGGATGGAGACCAGCAATGGAGGTTGGGGGGACAGGGAGGAAGCTGGCCTCAGCCTCAGTTTCCTCTGTTGTGAAATGAGGAGAACAGTAGTACTTAATGGAATTATTGTGAGAATTCAGAGCTTCCCCCATGGCTCAGCAGGTGAGGAATCTACCTGCAATGCAGGAGACACAGGAGACGCAGATTCAATCCCTGGGTTTATGTCCACCTCCCCTGCAGGAGGGCATGGCAACCCACTCCAGTGTTCTTGCCAGAAGAATTCCATGGACAGAGGAGTCTGGGGATGGTGGGGGGCTACAGTCCAAGGGGTTGCAGAGAGGCCAAGGTGACTGAGCAACTAAACACAGTGTTGTGAGAATCACATGAGTTAATTCTCTAGAACAACAGTCCCCAGTGTTTTTTGGCATCAGGGACAGGTTTCGTAGAAGACAGTTTTTCCATGGACTGGTGCAGGGTGGTGGTGGGTGATGGTTTCAGGATGATTCAAGCACGTGTATTTATTATGTGCTTTATTTCTAACCTGACTGGCGATACCAGTCCACAACCTGGAGGCCAGGGACCCTTACTCTACAGCACCTAAGAGAGGTCCACTCACGTAATGAATATTCAATATGTGGTAGCTGTGATTATTACAGTAATGCGAGCATTGCAGTCCATTGGTGGTGTAATACGTGTTAAATTTAAAACCAGTGATAAAAAAGTGCAGGGAATGACCCACTATATGGCTGCATAATAAACTACAGTCCGAACTGGAAGCAGAGGCATCCTTTGTCAGCTTTGTTTGGGTCTGGTCACTTGTCACATTGAACCTGAACATTTGGGGCTTTCAGGATCCACTGTCAGCAGACGTATGGGCCACCGGATAGATTCCATCTGGGAGGAGCTAGAGAGAGCAGGCCCCTGAGAATGCACGTCATTGATTAGGCTGTAAGCTTTTTTGGGATTTACGGCACTGGAAAACACCTTTCGCAGAATAATGGGAGCAGAATGATCATTTCTCCCCGTAATCTGGGTCCCAGGCCCCATTTTGCTAGCTACATAGTTTTATGAGGATGGATTAAAGCAGTGATACATGTATTTATATTGCTGGATGAAGTGACAGCTGTGGGGCCAGCTGGGTTAGGACTCAAAATAAGATCATAGTCTTACAGATCCTCGGAGGTCCTGGGAAACAGGAGGGAGTTGTTATTTGGGACACAGTGGGGAAAGTGAATGACAAGAAGAGAGGCAGATTAATTAAAATACACACATCCTTGCCAGAATTAAAAGCGATTACATCTCTGGTTTTCTAACTGCATTATTCAGTCATTTACTAAATATGGCTTGTAATACATCAGCCAATATGATAACCTTTATATTACTGTAAAATTGATGAACCTCTTTGGTGCACACAAATCCATCTTTGGAGGCTTACCTCATTTCAGCCAATGCAGAATTGAAATGAGGGGTAAAGATTCTAAGATTTTATTCTAGAGTGTCGTCTCGCCCACATGTTTTTGAGTGTTGATTTTGTTTTCCCGATAAATTATAAATTCCTTTAAGGAACTCTGTTAAGCTCATCCTCTATTCCTGCTCTTTAGCGGAGTATCTGGAATGAAGTATTTACTTTGTAAATGTTTGCTGAGTAGGTGTTGAAGGTGTGAACCAACTACATTGTAAAGGCAATATGACACTAATTTTGTATTCAAATAACATTTTGCTATCTCATGCTTTATAATGTATATAACTAATGCGATTGCTACTTCATGAAGATGTGTGATAATGGGCATTTATTTCTTAAAGATTATTTAACATTGACTTATGGGGGATATTTGTTCTAGGATGATCACCAAATACGCTTCATCAGAAGCCATTAGGAATCCCATTTTTGTGTGTGCTTGGTCGCGTAGTTGTGTCTGACACTTTGCGACCCATGGGCTGTATGTAGCCTACCAGGCTCCTCTGTCCATGGGGATTCTCCAGGCAAGAATACTGGAGTGAGTTGCCATGCCCTTCTCCAGGGGATCTTCCCAATGGAGGGATCGAACCCAGGTCTCCCACATTGCAGGCAGATTCTTTACTGTTTGAGCCACCACGAAAGCCTCCCCCATTTTTATGAATTCTAATAATTAATCATTTCTGATGTTGATTCAGTTTAGTTTTATCTTAGATGAGATCCAAACCATCTAGATCAGGGGTCAGCCAGCTTTTTTCTTTAAGAAGCCATGTGACAAATGGTCTTGTGGTCCATATGGTCTCCGTCATAACTATTCAGTTCTGCCCTTGTAGCAGGGAAGTAGCCACAAATAATACTTAAAAGAAGAAGCGTGACTATGTAACCCAAAATTATTTATGAACACTCAAATTTTAATTTCATATGTTCTTCTTTGATTTTTCCCCCACAACCATTAAAATACGTAAAAATTATTCTTAGCTTGCAGGCCGCCCCAGCCAGGCCCTGGATGGTAATTGGGAGATCTCTCGTGTAGATCCAAGTCATCTACTTAGTGTGCTGTCACAGAGGAAGTGGTCTACATAAAGAGCATAAATTGGAGAAATCAGGAGCAGGCAGGATGGCTTGTGTGCAGCCATTTGCACATACGTCTCTTACAGTCATAATTCCACTGGGTTTTGCTACATGTCTTTTTCCCATGGGCAGTAGGTGTCCCTTATGAGGGCAGAGTCCTGGCCCATTCATTCTTCTCCATGGCAATGCACCCCACTCCAGTACTTTGCCTGGAAAATCCCATGGATGGAGGAGCCTGGTGGGCTGCAGCCCATGGGGTCGCTGGGAGTCTGACACGATTGAGCGACTTCCCTTTCACTTTTCACTTTCGTGTATTGGAGAAGGAAATGGCAACCCACTCTAGTGTTCTTGCCTGGAGAATCCCAGGGACAGGGGAGCCTGGTGGCTGCCGTCTATGGGATCACACAGAGTCGGACACAACTGAAGTAACTTAGCAGCAGCAGCAGTGCCTGTGAATGAATGAACGAAAGAATAAAAGCATCAATCCAATGTACATGTCACAGTAGATGCTAGGTTACTGAATAACAAAGGATGAAATTTCCTTTGAGAAAAACACAAAAACCAGAGGCCCACAGCATTGCTATCAGTTTGCCTACAGACACTGAACATTATAATTGGGCTTTGTGTAACACATGGAAGAGTAGCATGGGGGTGCTGTGTAAGGAGTGTGTTAGTTGCTCAGTTATGTCTGACTCTTTTATGAGTCCATGGACTGTAGCCCACTAGGCTTCTCTGTCCATGGAATTCTCCAGGCAAGAATACTGGAGTGGGTTGCCGTGCTCTCCTCCAGGGGATTTTCCCTACCTAGGGATCAGACCCAAGTTTCCTGCATTGTAGGCAGATTCTTTACCATTTGAGCCACTGGGGAAGCCCTGTGTAAGGAGGGAAACTTGCAAATCATTCAGAAAGATTTCCATTCCCGTGGACTCTGGGTTGCTGGGGCATTTTGGTTCTTCCCTTAAAGAAAGATTGATCAGTCATCGATGATACTCTAAAATGTTACCTCTTCTTCAGCTTTATGTCTTTACAGAGGGACTGCTTAACCCTCAGGAAAGGTTTCCATAAGGAAATGATCTCAAATAAGATTAGATTTTTTTTAAACTAGGACCCATCTTCTTATGTATATTGGTACCATTATTTCTGATGTTGATTTAATTGATCTTTAATTTGTTGTTGTTGTTATTCAGGCGCTCAGTCATGTCTGACTCTTTTGCGAACCCATGGACTGCAGCATACCAGGTTTCCCTATCCTTCACCATCTCCCGGAGCTTGCTCAAACCCATGTCCATTGAGTCAGTGATGCCATCCAACCATCTCTTCCTCTGTTGTCCCCTTCTCCTCCTGCCTTCAGTCTTTCCCAGCATCAGGGTCTTTTCCAATGAGTCATCTCCCCCAAAATACAACTGTCCCCTTAGTTTAAAAGTAAAGAAACCCATGTTTTTTTAATGTTTCATTTTTGTTTCTCCATGGATAGTTTTGTTGTCGTTGTTGTTCACTCAGTTGTGTCCGACTATTTGTGACCCCATGGACTACAGCACACCGGGCTTCACCATCTCCCGGAGATTGCTCAAACTCATGTCCATTGAGTTAGTGATGCCATCCAACCATCTCATCCTCTGCCGTCCCCTTCTCCTCATGCCCTCAATCTTTCTCTGCGTCAGAGTCTTGTCCAATGAATTGACTATTAGCCAGTAAAATCCTCCTATTTTAACATATGAGAAAAGGCTGATTATGCCCTGGGGTGGTTTCTGCTAAAACAATCCAGGTGAATTTGTGGATTATCTTTGAGCACAATTCGTAGGCCATCCATGTAATGCTCCGGTATATGGATTTTGCTTTGTTTGCCTTTGGTGTGTCTGTCTTCTCCTCCCGTCTCTCACTCCTGTGTGCTCCTGCCCGCTTCTATCGGGTCAGGCTGATGTGAGCTTCAAAGGGACAGCTCAGACGGCCATGCTACTGGCTCCAGGCAGTTTGGCTCCTGTTGTGACCACTTCCGTTTCGCTGTTGTGATATTTTGACAAAGTGAAGGCTTATTGTGACAGGAGCTTAAATAAACAGGAATTGGACTCCTACCCCCATTTCCAGGAAAAAATGGGAACAGCAGGTATTATCTGATGTAATTAAAGTGTATTGAACCCTGAACAGAGTCCTCATTGTAAATCCCCATTTGACCCTTACAACCAGCAAGTTTAGAACCAGGGATGTGAGTGACCTGCTGGTTGGAAGCTCTGTGGCCTCTCTAAGGGCATGTAGAGTGCATGGCGAGCCTGTTACAGTTTTCCTTGGTAGTTTTTAGAAAGATACTTAGATAGCACCCGGTCTCCCCTCTCTGAACCCCAGTTACCTTGTCTACCAAGTGGATATAATTTTATCTCCCATTGGGATTGATGTTGGTTGGGCTTAACAGAAGCATTTTAAATAAAGTGCTTAGCACAGTTTCTCAGATTAGCAGACCCTCAAGAGTAAGTGACTGTTACTACCTTTTCTTTTCTTTTGCTAAACATCTCCCAAAAGTCTTAATTAGTAAAAGAATTCTTTCTTACTTGGTTGAAATCTTTACCATATAACCTAGTTTGTTTTGTATTATTGGGGACTTTCTGTGGTATTGTAACTTATGTATGAAATAGCTGAACTATGTTCAGATTTTTCTACCTTGATATGTGTCAGTCATATATATATATGTGTGTGTGTGTGTATAAGATATGTGTGTATCAATTATTAATATATATGTGTATGTATATATTGGGTTGTCCAAAAAGTTCATTCGCGTTTTCCCATAAACTGCTATGGAAAAACCCAAATGAAATTTTTGGCCAACCCAATATATGTCTGTGTGTGTGTGAGTGTGTATATAAAATACATGCATATAATTTAAAAAAGCAGGTGCTGACATTAGATTTACCTGCAAAATTATAAATATGTCAGCTGTCTCTTAGGGTCACTGATTTTTCTAATGCTTTCAAATATTTCTAGAACTATAAGTGTGTAGACTTATGATGGATCCTTTGACTTCAAACAGGTGTTTGTTGTTCAACCTAAATATTATTCATCCAGGTCCACTGCATTCTCTTTTACCCAGATTAATTTTCTCTTTCTTCTGAGGATGGCCTTATATACAAACTGCCGACATATTGAAGATAATAGGTTATGAAGTGAAGTCACTCAGTCATGTCTGACTCTTTGCGACCCCATGGACTGTAGCCTACCAGGCTTCTCAGACCATGGGATTTTCCAGGCAAGAGTACTGGAGTGGGTTGCCATTTCCTTCTCCAGGGAATCTTCCCAACCCAGGGATCAAACCTGGGTCTCCCGCATTATAGGCAGATGCTTTACCCTCTGAGCCACCAGGGAAGCCCTGAAGATCATATGAATTGGGAAATTGATTGGGAATTTGCAGAATCATCTGGTTCTGGGTGAGAATGAGAATTTGGGATCTTTATCTCCCAAAGATACATAAACCTATCTCTTAAACACTCAACAAAGAATACTAGCATCATTAGACAACATTTAAAATTCAGGCATATTCACCCTTCCAGTTCCAAGTTGGAATAGACTTGTCTTCCACTGGGGAATAATTTGTCTCTATTAATTGAGAACAAACATGCATGGGTGTTTTAATTACACAGTAAATTAGGAGAATTTAAGATGCAGAATATGTGGGAGCCAAGAATTCAAAACCAGCAGCTCAAAAACCAAAGTAGATTAAACAGGGAAAACATCTCAGCATACGAGTACAAGCAGGTCCCAAGAATAAAGAAGGGAGAAAAACAAGATCCAGACCAATTATTTGGGTTTTACTAAAGCTCCTTTCAGGGAGAAGGCAATGGCAACCCACTCCAGTACTCTTGCCTGGAAAATCCCATGGACGGAGGAGCCTGGTAGGCTGCAGTCCATGGGGTCGCTAAGAGTCAGACATGACTAAGCGACTTCACTTTCACTTTTCCCTTTCATGCATTGGAGAAGGAAATGGCAACCCACTACAGTGTTCTTGCCTGGAGAATCCCAGGGATGGGGGAGCCTGGTGGCCTGCCGTCTATGGGGTCGCACAGAGTTGGACACGACTGAAGCGACTTAGCAGCAGCAGCAAAGCTCCTCAAGCGGAATGATTCTGACTTATGGTTATAAGTTGTTGCTGGCTGGACAGGACAGATGGAAGAAAACATATTCTTCATGGGGTTCCTTCAAAATGTCTGGCTTTCAGTGGCCCTTCTGTGCATTCAGTAAAGAATAACTTGAAGATTTCTTACATGAATTTGAGTGTTAGAGAAGTATTCAGTCTCTGTCCAAGGAACCTTGAGAGTATGTGCAAAATCATATGATTATGAGCTTCTGTGAGGAAAGATTCTAGAACTTTCTGTAGATTCTCAATGGAGTCCTTGATCCTAAAATATCTGAGGAATCAGAGCTGCTGCTTGAGTGATGTAGACTTTTGTTGACTTTGTTATCTGTCATTTGACCAGAGTTGCCTTCTCATAATGGAGAAGGAAATGGCAACCCACTCCAGTGTTCTTGCCTGGAAAATCCCAGGGATGGGGGAGCCTGGTGGGCTGCCGTCTATGGGGTCGCACAGAGTCAGACACGATTAAAGCGACTTAGCAGCAGCAGCCTTCTCATAAACTCTTACAGCTTCTGATTTTGTTGTTGTTGATCATTCGCTAACTTGTGTCCAACTCTTTTCGACCCTGTGGACTGCAGCATGCCTGGCTCCTCTGTCCTCCACCATCACCCAGAATTTGCTCACATTTGTGTCCATTGAGTCGGTGATGCTACCTAACCATCTCATCCCCTGCCGTCCCCTTCTCCTTTTGCATTCAATCTTGACCAGTATCTGATTTTTAGGTGAGGAGAATCAGAATTTTTTTTTTCCAGAGTGCCTTCAACCAAATTTGGTATTTCCCAGCAAGACCCGCCCATTTGTCGCTAGTTCAGACCCTCTTTCTCTTTCTCCTGCAATATACATGTTTAGATACCGCTGTCTATTCTTTTTTATTAAAAAAGAAAATTGCCTGGGTATCTGAGTGTTTGTTGTGAGCCACCTTAAATCCTTTCTGGAAGCAGTTTGGATGTGATAAAACACACACCTCCCTGAGATCTCAGAGTGCTGGTTGATTGATTACAGGGCAAGGGAGGCAGAAGATGTAGGTAATTCCTCAACCATCGTGAGGGACAGAAAACAGCCTCTAATGGCATGTTCTACTGATGGCGACTGGGAAAGGCCCTCTTCAAAAGAGAGGACGGCGGGGAGAATTAGGGACTTCACCTGACCTCTGAAGTAGAACTGAGATCATGGCTGCCTTCCCAGCACAACTGAGGCTAATTACTGGGTAATTACTTGTTTTTATGCTTCCAATAGGGGTTGTGTACGTGCAGGTTTATCTTGTTTCCCCCAGTGGACTTTGAGCTCCTTAAAAATGAGGACGCTCACTCTTTTTCTGTTGAGCATAATGTTTCTTTGGGCAGTGCTTCTCACATAGCTGGCAAAATGCAATTGAAGTTAATGATCAAGACACTGACTATTTGGGAACCTAACACTGCTTCATGGAGGACCTTGAGAATACCATGAGGAGTTTTGTGGTAAACGTGTCATCACGTTCCAGAAAGTTTCAGAACTTGGTGATGATTTGTGCTTTCCCAAGACAAGCAGCTATGCCAGCGCTCGAGAGCAATGCTCCCTTCTAAACAGAGGGGATCAAGTTTAATTCATAGGAGCTGATTTCTGAAAGGTATAAGACATGGCTGTGTATTTTTTCCTCTAAACATTATCTCACAAGAAATCGAAAGAAAGAAAAAAGGTGACTCTGGGAAAATGTCAAGGATAATTTATTGTTTAAATCCTGAACTATCTGTGAGATCTTTAGGCCACTGAATACAGAACATTTTACCCTTCCGTCACTGGCATGGAAGTGTATTTACCCATCAAGGGTGGTTTATTTCCTAGTTTATGTGTGTTGTGTGTGTATAATCACGTCTGCCTTTTCCTCTCCCTCACATCCTAAGTGGAATTAATCACTTATTATGGTCCCTTTAAACAAGACAGGGCAGATCTCTATGTAAAGCTTAGGCGGTTCCTTTATAACAATGCTTGGCTCAGGCATCTCATGTGTGTACTTCTTAAAATTACATCCCATAATTGTAATGTCCTGAAATTGGCTTCAGAGGCACACATGGTGTCCTCTGTGAGAAGCTCATGAAGCAATGTAGAAGAAGGAAGAAGGAAGCATTGTCAAGGAGGGGCCAGAAGTCAATGCTTTTTTATTCCCCAATTTACGTTTCACTTTCCCTAAAGAGGAGGGTGGAAACTCCCTCAGGACTGTGCCAGGTGGCCTAAGGGCCAATGGCAAAGTCCACACGGGAACACGAGATGTTAATAATTAAAAAGCCCCAGGTCTCCCGCTCCCCTGGATGGATGCCTGGTGCTGAGACAAGTTTCAGGCCTGCTCCTGGTCCTCCTGCCAGGGCTCGGCTCTTTGTATTGACAAAGCTTTTTGTCTGCTTGCCTTATGATCCCAAGTTACATGCTGACTCCTGTGGGTTGTTCGGGCCCCTGGTTGTGTCTCTGCAGGCCCTGGCCTGTCTGTACTTTCCTCCCCTGTGACCGACCAGCTTCAGACACGAGCCCCAGAGGGTGCTGAGCTCCACACAGCACTTAGGTATGGCATTTACTGTTCTAGAGTGTCACATTGCCTTTTATTGGTTCTTGTTCAGAACTCTGATGTGAAGTGGAAAAAAAAAAAAATTGTTACTTAGGCTTTAATGCCAAAGGGGAAAGAAACAGAGTCAAGTCAAATGTGCCTTGCAAACAAATCCAAATGAAACTGGACTCCCTCTAAACCCCAACCACACTTTTTAGTATTCAATTGCAATTTCCACAGACGTGACATGGGAATCTTAAACATCAACAGACACTTGCCAAATATTCTGTGATGCTAGACTCCTATGAGAAGGTCCATCTCAAAGAGGAAGATAGGGTCCCCCAGATGCATTAAACTTGGCCTACTCTGTCCAAATGGCCACCAAAGGGAAGCCGTGGAGTCCAGTTTGGGAAAGTTGCCAGAGTCTCTTGGGGCTAACGTGGAGCTCACAGAGGGAGGGTGATGATTTGATTGAGGAAGGGTGACATGTTACAGATATTGGGACTGCTAGCATCCGTTTCTCATTTTGCAGACCTGCTAACCATATGATCTTAGTTATTTGGCCTCTCCAAGCCTCGGTTTCTGGTTTCCTCATCAATAAAGTGGTGACGCAAACAGGCTTATCTATTTTAGAGCTTCACCCATAGGCCGTATCATATCATATCTCATTGTGACCCCAAGAATGGCCGTATCATTGCTATTTTTGTTGTTGCTGTTATAACAATTATAACAATTGTTATAATAAATTATATAACAAATATAATTGTTGTTGTACTTTGAATTGTTGTACTTTGAATTTGGGGGAGTAGGTTTAAAAATTGAAACCATATCAGTAATAAAAATTGCCTATTCTTTTAATGGAGCTTCCCCTGGTGGCTCAGATGGTAAAGAGTCTGTTTTTTAAGTATGTATGTTCTTCCTTGGGAAGCATTCCAACCATGATCTGAATTTTTCTAGCTTAACAGTCATGGGGCAGTTCTGTCATAAAACCCATCATGTGTGTCATGTCTAAGAAGAGTGTTGGGTGCCTAGTAGCTGTAGTGAGGCAAAGCTGTCATCTGCTTCACTTCTTCACCTTCATCAAGTGGGAAAGAAAGTCAATAGCTCTGAAGAGTAGAAAAGAAATAACTCAGTACCAGGACCACATATGGCCTCAGGGGCCTTCCACTCCCTGTACTCATTTCACTTCCTGCAGTTAAAGGTAGAGTAGTGAAGTAAACTGAAAGTCGCTCAGTTGTGTCCGATTCTTTGCGACCCCATGGGACTATGGTCCATGGAATTCTCCAGGCCAGAATACTGGAGTGGGTAGCCATTCCCTTCTCCAGGGTATCTTCCCAACCCAGGGATTGAACCCAGGTCTCTCACATTGCAGGTGGATTCTTTACTAGCTGAACAACAAGGGAAGCCCAGGAATACTGGAGTAGATAGCCTATCCCTTCTCCAGGGGATCTTCCTGACCCAGGAATTGAACCGGGGTCTCGGGCATTGCAGGCGGATTCTTTACCACCTGAGCTATCAGGGAAGGGAGAGTAGGGGGGAAGATCAACTAATAAAGGGCTTCCCAGGTGTTGCTAGTGGTAAAGAATCTGCCTGCCAGTGCAGGAGACTCAAGAGACGTGGATTCGATCCTGGGGTCAGGAAGATTCCCTGGAGTAGAAACTGGCAACCTACTGCAGTAGTCTTCCCTGGAGAATTCCATGGACAGAGAAGCCTGTTGGGCTTACAGTCTGTGGGTTCACAAAGAGGCAGACACAACTGAGTTATTGAGTGCAACTAAGAAAACCACACACCCCCATCTCCCTTGTTCAGGTCAGTTGCTCAGTCATGTCCAACTCTGTGACCCCATGGACTGTAGCACGCCAGGCTTCCCTGTCCATCACCAACTCTTGGAGCTTGCTCAAACTCATGTCAGTTGAGTTGGTGATGCCATCCAACCATCTCATCCTCTGTCATCCCCTTCTCCTGCCTTCAGTCTCTCCCAGCATCAGGGTCTTTTCCAGTGAGTCAGTTCTTCACATCAGGTGGCCAAAGTATTGGAGCTTCAGCTTCAGCATCAGTCCTTCCAATGAATATTCAGGACTGATTTCCTTTAGGATTGACTGGTTTGATCTCCTTGCAGTCCAAGGGGCTCTCAAGAGTCTTCTCCAACACCACAGTTCAAAAGCATCAATCCTTCGGTGCTCAGCCTTCTTGATAGCCCAACACTCACTTCCATACATGACTACTGGAAAAACCAGTTTTGTCTAGATGGACCTTTGTTGGCAAAGTAATGTCTCTGCTTTTTAATATGCTGTCTAGGTTGATCATAGCTTTTCTTCCAGGGAGCAAGTGTCTTTTAATTTTATGGCAGCAGTCACCATCTGCAGTGATTTTGGAGCCTTGTATCTTGTATCTATTATCTATCTCCGTGTCTGGTATCTGTCCCTCTGGAGCCTTGGATCTATTACATCTCCTTATACAGAAATTGAGAGAGTGTCTCAGAAATATGATTGGAACTAAGCAGCCAGTATATGGGACAGTCAGTATAATGGGAAACAGACAGTGGAAATGAGGCCATGGAGCTTGGTGAGGTTTGCTGACTAGACCTGCTGGAGTTACAGCATGGCTTACCATGCAGCCAGAGCAGCAATGACATTAGGAATATGAGGCCTAAAGAACCAGCCGGATGTTCAAGGAGGTGGGGGTATCGCACCCTAGCTCCTCAGCTTCTGGCCTATTTCACTTGGCAAATTAGAAACAAAATAGGTTATCACACTGGTAATAAATATCAACGGTAAAAACAGAAAGAACTTACCATCGTCTTACCTCTCAGATATTCCTGTTGATTATGACCTGTGTGTCTATATGCGGATACACACACTGTATCTGGGCTCATATATTTTCCTTTTTGTTTTTAATTTTCTCTTTTTTAAAAATTTATTTTGAATGGGGGGGTACTTGCTTTGCAATGTTGTGTTGGTTTCTCCTGTACAACAACGTGAATCAGCTGTAAGTATACATATATTCCCTCTCTCTTGAGCCCTCTCCCACCCCCATCCCACCCTTGTGGGTCATCACAGAGCAGCGCGGAGCTCCCTGCGCTGCACAGAAGCTTCCCACCGGCTGTTTATTTTACGCACGGCATTGTATGTATGTCAACACTACTGTTTGGGTTTGCCCTGCCCTTTCTTTTCCCTGCTGAGTCCACAAGTGTATTCTCTGTGTCTGCATCTCTATTCCTGCCCTGCACATAGGTTCATCATTATGGACTTTCTTTTGCAAGAATATCATCTCTGCTGTCTCTTTTTGACTCGACAGTCTACCATAAACAGTTTTCCCTTTTATTAAATACACGTCTGTAAACTTTCTTTCTGTGTGGCTGTTTAGTATTCCTTGGCATAGGTGGACTATAATTTATTGATATAATCATGTATGATTTTATCATGATTCTTATGATTATAAGAAACACAGACATTTCTTTGTGCACCTCCTTGGCTCTTTCTCCACAAAAGACCTCCCATTCGACTTTCTTTCCAGCAGTTTATAAATTTCTACTTACTCCCACTCTTGCTGGTATCAGGTAATTATTTTATGAAAAAAAATTTCTTGCCCATTTGTTAGGCTGAAAAAGCTCCCTTGCTTTAATTTGTATGTCTGCGATTACTAGTGAGGTTGCAAGTCTTTTCCTATATTTATTGACTGTATGCATTTTTTCTCTTGTGAAGGGCCTCCTCATGTTCTTTGCCTGAGTTGCCATTACTGTGGCTCTATCTTACTTTATAAGAGCTCTTTTACATATTCAATCTATTTTCTCACTATTGGTCATAAATCTTGGCAGAATCTTCTGATGACAAGGAGCTGATCTTCCAGGAAAGAGAATATTCTGGACATAGTGATCTTCTGAAAGCAAGAGAAAAACAAAACCCAAGTACAGCAGTTTGCTTGGTTCTTCAGAAATAGGAAGACTTACTTTAGGGGATGTTTAGGGAATCCCAGGTGGTGCAGTGGTAAAGAATCCGCCTGCAATGCAGAGACATGAGAGAGGCAGGTTTGATCCCTGGGTCAGGAAAATCCCCTCAAGTAGGAAATGACAACCCCACTCCAGTATTCTTGCCTGGGAAACCCCATGGACAGAGGAGTCTGGGAGGCTACAGCCCATGGGGCTGCAAAGAGTCAGACATGACTGAGCAAGTGCGAGCATCCTTTCATGCTTTAGGGATTGGTTGCCATAAGTAAGGTATGTTTCTAGTGAATATTTCAATGTTGCAGTTACATGTACTCAAGCAGTGTACCTGAGAGAAGACAGTTTCTACTTTGGTAATAGAACATTAAGAGCAATGAAGAATTTTCTATCTCTACCTTTAAATAAAGATGGAATAAGAAAGCTATATCTGCAAACCAGTTACAGTGGCATGGTGGGGTATTCATGGTTTAAATCTGGATGGTTTAGGGCAAAATATCATATTTGCATTAAAGATTTAAACAAAACCAATTTTTTAATTGCCTAGATAAATGCTTCCTTACTCCATGAACATTTCATACATTTAAGGGAGCTATAGAAAATGATATAGGGACTGTTTTGTTTGAACATAAATATGTATATCAACTATAGATTGGAAAGAATCCTTGTAACTACCGGAGAGCTTCAACCCAGTAGACTCATGTTCCAATGATCCATGGATCCAAGGATACTCTCTATTTTCTCAAGATCATATGACTTCTACATGCCCAGGGCTAGGAGTAGACTCCAAGCCATCTGACTTTTTATCAAATGTCAGTTTTGTTACATCAGCAGAACTTGGTGGATTTGTGAGTGTAGAAATTTGATCATTTACTCACATCAGCCACCCTGCTAGGCTCTGCGGATATAAAAGATATGGGCCAGGTCTGACCTCTGTGCCATTATAGTCTCATAGGTGAGAAAGTTACTGTAACCTGGTAAAGGTACAGTCAATAAGTAAATGCCTCAAGTATCCAGGTGGTATGATTATGGTCTCTGTACAAGGAGGATGAAGAGAAAAGTGTGATTTATTCAGAGTGAAGACTTAATGGAACCTTGAGCTGAGTTTAAAGAGGCGAGGAACTGGGGTTTTAGGGATTAATGTGGCCTCCATGTCCAAATGAATAAGTTGGAACATTTGGATATCAGTGCGGATAAGGAGGCAGCAGAAGGTGGTGGAAAGATGATGGACTGTGAAAACAGTTTGCCCTGTGTTTGTGTCCTGACTGGTTGAACAGTTGATATACTTTCTGTGAGCCTCAGTTGTCCTGTCTGGAAATAGGACGATAATGTGTGTTGAATGTGTGGAATGGGGATTGCAGTCTCAGCTCAGTGCTTAGTGGAATAAATGGCAGAGAGGACAAGCGGGGGTGGCGGTGGTGGCATTCACAGGGTGAGTGACAGGGCGGGGAGGCCTGAGGCTCTCAGCTGCTGTGACCTTTCTTAACCTGTGTCGTACACTGGATGGCATGAGGCTGGACGTTGTGATTTTCACCCGGACTTTTCATTATAAAATGAGGAGTCCCATGAAGAAGAGAGACAGTGAGTTTTGCATGGAACGCTTTCTGAAGGACCCATTTTGGAGGAGCCGAGGATTTGGTACAAGGGTGTGAGATGGAAACAGAGCCCTTCTGTGCCAGCCCTCTTAAGGGGTCGGTGAGGGGTTGGGGCTGAAAAAGGTGCATTTACCATCGGCCCGGTCTGCACCATGTGTGGCAAAGGCCTGAGCTTCCTGCCACCCTAGTGACTAGTGTGCAAGGCTGTTTCTGAAGCCGACCCTGAAGAATCCAACCGTTTTCCAGCTTGTTGTTGCTCCCCTAGCTCCAGGCTTCCTGGAGTTTTCCCAGATCATCAGTTTTTTTTTTGTTTTTTTTTTAAAGTGATGAGCCCGGCCCAACATCTTTCTCCCTTCTTTAGTTTATGGTGGCCAAGTCCCCATATTCAAGCTTGGCAAATTAGAAATTGATTGATTTCCTCTGCTTCTCTAAAACTTGCCAGTGGCTTTGCATTCTGCATAATAGACTTCCTACCATGACATTTGATACTCACCTCTGCATGCTTGCATGCTTGGTCGCTACAGTTGTGTCTGACTCTTTGCGACCCCTTTGCGACTCTTTGGACTATAGCCTACCAGGCTCCTCTGCCCACGGGGTTCTCCAGGCAAGAATACTGGAGTGGGTTGCCGTTTCTTCCTCCAGGGGATCTTCCCAACTGAGGGATTGAACCCACACGTCTCTTGGGGCTCCTGCATTGGCAGGTGGGTTCTTTACCCCTCAAGCTACCTGGTATCCACCTGGACACCCTCTGTATTCATCAGCTATCCACATCCCTGCTCCCCTGGACAGTCTCTCTTCCTTGTTTGCTGCCTGCCCGCTGTGATAGGTAGGGTTCTTTGGATGTGGATTCTCATGCAAGTGATTTACTGAGAGAATATTCACTATGGAAACCAGTGAAATCATGAAGGAAGCAGGAGAGGATGGGGCAAGAAGCTGGGCAAAGAGGGCTGTAGGTTCATTGTAGTCACACCTCAGTCCTGGCTGGCCTCAGAGTCATCTCACCTTGAGGCTACAAGGCTGGGCCTTTGTATCTTGGTGTCGATCAGACATTGGCTACCTTCTGTGTGGGGGGAGGTAACCAGCCAGGATTGCCGCTGGAGATGACACTTATAACCTCAGCTATTAGGGCATTCTCTGGAGACGTTAATAGCTCGTACTCACTATACAGGGAGGACTGTACTGGCCCAACATAAAGTGAATCTGGTCAGACCACCAAGCTTCAACTGTACCTGCCAATCAAACTCCTACTGATCCTTCAAGACCCAGACATGCCCAACACCATGTGAAGTGTTCCCTAGCCCAGAAGTCCTCATTCCCAGCTAATGATGTTATCTACCATCTCTGCTTTTCTTTATGCCTCATTATAAGCCTTATCAAGATCCACTTTGCAGCACTGTGAATTGGCTTAATGTGCGGCACCCTGCTAGACTAATGAGTTTCTCCTTGAAGGCACAGTATGTTTTAATTCACCTTTAAATAGCTGCTCCCCAGGCCCCAGGACTGTCCCTCTGTAGCTCTCTAGTAAAGGTTCTCTGAATTGAAATGAACTGGAACATTCTTCCAGGCTGCCGTGTGCTTTGTCCCCAAGGGGCTTTTCCTCCAAACCTTCCCAATTTGGGGGGAGGGTTCTCTTCCAGAAATGCTAGCTCGGCCTGTTGTTTTTTGCTCCCCAGAATTCCAGAGCCATGGAGATTTTACAGCCTAATCTAAGTCTTCTGTCTGGACTTGTGTTTTCTTCCTCCTGCCTGCACCCCACCCCCGCCCCCACCCCCCAACCCATATGTCACCTGACTTTATCTCCCTCGTGAGCCCAGGCAGGTAGCCTGCTGTCATCTGCTCCCTGTAGCCTGCTGTCATCCGCTCCCTGCTTGGACTGGGCCCCCTGCAAGATGAAGTTGAAATAAGCATCTCGTCCTGAATGCCACTCTGGCTGCCACCCAGAACTTGGCAGTTGGTAAATTCCGGCTCGTGTCACTGAATGTCATGGCTCATTGGTCCAGCCGTGAAAATTGTTCAGAGGACAGCTGAGGCCTCTGTGGCTGACCCAAGAATCCTCTCTCGTGATGGAAAAGGGCTACCACCTCATAGTTTAGTCTAGAACCAGATTCAGAAAGTTGCGCTCATAGTCCAGGAGTCACATGAAAACACTCGTCCTTTCATTCTTTTACCCCATGGTCTTTTCTTCCTTGTGCTCTATTTCTTGTGGGCTGGGTAGGGGAACAATGAATGAGATGTAGTTTTTGCATTTGAGGCGTTTATAATCCAAGGAAGGAAATGGGATTGAGACAGGGGTGTACACAACTTGAAATAATCAGAGGAATTATGAGGTATATGCTGCAATGAGGGAAGCATTTAGGGCGCTGGGGAAGAGTTTAGTCTCTGAAGTTCACCAGCCCTAGGTCATATCTCAGCTCTGTTATTATTGGCATTGGGACTTTGCACAAGTACTTTAAGTTTCTTGGCTTTACTTTTTTTCATCTGTCAAATGGAAGTAACAATAGCACCCACTTCACAGGGTATGGATTAAAAAAAGGTTATCCATGTAAAGTATATAGCCTGGTGGAATTTATAAATATTAGATATCATTATGAATATTATTATTGGTGAGACTGATGCTGAAGTTGTAGCTCCAGTACTTTGGCCACCTGATGAAAAGAACCAACTCATTGGGAAAGACCTTGATTCTGGAAAGATTGAAGGCAAAAAGACAAGAGGATGGCAGTGGATGAGATGATTAGATAGCATCATTGACTCAACATTAATTTTAGCAAACTCGGGGAGATAGTGAAGGATGGGGGATCCTGGGGTGCTGCAGTCCTTGGGGTCAGACACAACTTAGCATCTGAACAACAGCAGAAAACCAGTCTTCTGGAGGGGTTCATAGAATAGGTGGCATTTTAGTGAGGCCTTGAATTTTTATAGGTAATAGAGGTTTCCAATGGAAAGAAACAGCCTGAAAAAGAAGTGAGGGAATAATTTATTTGGGAATTAGCTAGTGATCTGGACTGGGGAGGTACTGATCAATACTTGATGGGTTTCTCTGGGAACTGAAGCTATAAGATAGGTAGGGTCCAGTACCTGGCAGATAATGAGTCCTCAATAAATATTCCCCAAATTTCTTTGATCTGTGTATCTTGAGTTACTTTTTTATGTTCATGCATTAGCCTTCATTCATATTAAAGGATACTGGTAGGCAAGAGGTCCAAGTTTATTTTATTGCAACATAAAAATAATTCTGAGCATACCACTTTGAACAGGTAGGGGATTTTCAGAGATTTGGCCTGCTCCTGAAATCTGCACTCTCCAGCACACCAGCCATACGTAAGTCACGTGGGGCCACCGAGCACTCCAAGTATGGCTGGTTTGATAAAAAAACTGAGTCTTTAAATTTTCTTTAATTTTAATTAATTTACATTTAAGGAGCCCTGGGTGGCTGAGGGCAACCAGACCACATGGCATTGTGGTCCAGAAATGATTTTGGAGATCCAGAGGCAGTGTGCAGATGTGAAGCCCTGGATTTGGATTGGTGAGGTGCAGGGGGATGTTTCCTAGGGAGATTTCTGATCCTGTCATTCTGGAGAAGAGGGCCACTAAACCAGCTGTTTATTTTGATCAGTGTGGTTTCAGGGAGTCAGTCTCTGAAATAGGCTGCCTCTGACTAAAGTAAGCAGTTCTCCAATAGAGGGCCTTAAAAATACAAGGCAGATTACTGAATCCCCAGGAAGCAGTTGTCCTAATCAGACTCTGTTAATAAACTATAGGCCACAAACCAGTGTGTGTTCCTGTCTCTTCTTTCTCTCCCGATTCAGTGCTCACTCTGGCACAAAGCGCACCGCAGTTATTTTTCATCGCAGCCTCAGATTTGATGGCAGGATGCTCTGAAGCCCCTTGAGTTCAGGGGAAACCTTGCAGCCTTTCTTGCGCAGGAACAGCTAATGAGGGAGTCACTCTGACCACAGCTGGCTCTGTGTGCCGGCTTCTGGCCTCCAGCCTGTTGATTCGCTCACTGGGATGACTACACTCAGGCGGGCCGAGTTGAGCCACAGGGGGAGGGCAGCGTGAAGACAGGCAGGCTTCATAAATCAGGACGATTTGGCGAGATTGCATTTGCATTGACTCTGGGCCAGAGGCCTTCACGCCGCGGAGTGTCTGCTGTGGAAGCTGACATTTTAATGATTTGATTAGTTTAGGAAGAATATTTTTATGGGTTGTGTCGTCGACCGTATTAAGTCCTGAGTGGAGTTGTTACATGATGATGAACTTCCATTACCTTGGCTGTGGACGAGTCTGTGCAGTGACTGCCGCTGGAGACCCTAAGGGTAATCTCGTGCAATCCTCTTAAAGAAAGCGCCATTTAATGACTAAAGCTGTTAATCATATTAAATACACACAGCCCTGCTGGGAAAAATTGCCAAACAAGCATAAATTTTTTAAAAAAGGGTTTTGAATTAGCTAAACAGGGTTTTCTGGAGGGATGTTGGATGCAGAAGTAGCAGTGGGGAAGGGAGTCCAGGGGGAGATCGAGAAAGATAGTAGTGATAACCTGGTGCTGTTTACTGATCTGTGTGGCTGGTACTGGCTTGACTGAGTGTATCGGAATGCTTCGGGCCACGTATAAGAGACTGCCCAACCCCAAGTAGGTTACACAATAAGGAAAATTTACTATCTTGCAGGAAAAGAATTGAGATGGTAGACAGTTCTAAAGTGGTGTTTCTTATTGCTGTGTCTTATAAATCACTGTGATGTCAGAGTTCCGGGTTGACTTTGTGGAGGATGAGCTTGGTTTTCTCGAGATTTGGTCATTTTTGACCAGATGGAGGTTTATTTCTCCACTGGAGTGTCTTCTTGACCAGTGGAGGTTTATGAGACTGGTTGGGACGTGAGGAATCTCAAGTAGATCTGTCACAGGGAGGGGGACCCCTTCCAGGGCCTGAGAGTGGGCGCTTGTCTAGCGTCCGACAAGGAATTCTCCAAGGAGACACACGTGCTGACAAAGCAAGAGATTTTATGGAGGGGCGCCTGGGGGGAGAGTAGCAGGGTAAGGGAACCCAGGAGAACTGTGCTGCTGTGTGGCTGGCGGTCTCGGGTTTTATGGTCACAGGGTTAGTTTTCCCGGTTGTCTCTGGCCCATCATTCTGACTCAGGGTCCTTCCTGGTGGTATGTGCATATTTCAGCCAAGATGAATTCCAGCAAGAAGGATTCTGGGAGGTTAATAGGACATTTGGACTGGAGTCTCCCCTCTCCTTTTGACCTTGCCCAAATTCTTCTGGTTGGTGGTAGCTTGTTAGTTTCATGTTCCTTTCCAGGACCTCCTGTTTTAAGATAACTCATGCAAACGGTTACTATCGTGTCTGGACAGGGCAGGCGTTTTCCATCAGTAGTTCTGACAGTGGAATTTAGAGCTTCTGGATCAGCACTCCACTGGAGGTGTTGGCTGAGAGCAGACTCCAACCAGAGGGTAATCTGGGAAGTTCCAGTCCTGAAGGTAACCCTCTCCTCCCATCCACCAGCATCCATTTTGTGTTCTTTGCATGCATCTCAGGGGAATTACGTTGCCAAATCAGGCCACCATTTTACTTGAGCAAATACGGGTGCACAGTTTTCCAAATACAGAGGCTTTGTGGGGTGATGGGCTGATCTGAAAAAGGAACAAGCCCTCTCTTTCCTTAGCCCTGTGTTGTCTTAGGCAAGAGCTGATAAAAGCAGTTCATTCATTCCCCTCTGCCTGGCGTTCTGTCAACCAGAAACAGGGAGCTTTGAACACAGCATTGAGCTGTCGAGGTTGGTTGTCATTAAATATTAAATACCTGCCCTTAAAATTTACAACCAGGTGTTTTGACAACCCGAGTTCTCTCTGTACCTGTGATTTCCTGTGTTAAGATACTGTGACAGAGGTCTGAACATTAAAACATATAAAATAAGGGTATGAGTTACCAAAATACATATTTGCGTTGGGATATTCAAGAACACAGAGTTTGAGTGCCGCAGGGTTGTAAGAGTGATAGGTGACTAAACAGGATTTTGTGCAAGAAAAAGACTTGGGTCTGACGAATGGAAAGATGACTGAGTGAAAATCAGGGGCTTAATGGTGGCAGTGATGGTATGTGCCCTCTACCCCGGCAACTGCTGTGTTGTTTCCTAAGAGCCGCTCCAGGGGAGTGGGCTCCCTAATGCCCATGACCATCTAATTCTCACCACCGTCCTAGGAGGTTTACAGGTCTTCATTTTAGAGATGAAGAAATTGAGGCGACCAGCGTTTAGTAAGCATCAGAGCAGATTTTCAAGCCCAGATCTGTTTTGATAACAAAGCTCTGAGCCTCTCTCCCTGAGGATGCTCTGTAAGCTGTGTTCTGCTGAATCCTCAAGAATCCCTAGGTTAGATGAACGTGTGGGATCAAGTCAGGGCTAGAGGACTGGAGTGGCTTTGTGGCTCCCGACCTCTGCTCTAAATTGTTCTTATATCTTGAGGTTTAACATTTTTGTGGAGGAAAAGCTTCTGTGCTTTAAAAATTAATAATAAAATAAGAAGCATGTAGACCCATGTCCTGTCCCACAGTACTTAATTCTGTTTTCCTTTTACTTGCAGCGTAAGCCAGAGTAGGGAGGAGTTCTGGGCTTGCTTGCTTTATCTCGCTCTTCTTAATTGAAGTATAGTTGATTTACAGTGCTGTGTCAGTTTCAGGCATACAGCAAAGTGATTCAGTTGTGCACATGTATCTATTCTTTTTCAGATTCTTTTCCATTATAGGTTATTATATAGACTATGGTTCCCTGTGCTATGCAGGAGGCCCTTGTTGTTTATCTATTTTTTATATAATAGTGTGTGTACGTTAATCCCAAATTCCTAGTTTATTTCCCTCCACCAAGCTGCCTTTCCTCTTTGGAGCTCTGGGGTTTCAAAGCACCCATCTGGCTGACTCCCTGGGAATTCACTGCCCATCGGCTTTCATTCTATAGCCACAAACTGAAAGGCATGAGCCCTTTGAAGAGACAGACGAAAGCAAAGAGGATCATCAAGATGAGAAGGAAGGGAAGTGGAGTGTGACATTCCTTGGAGGAAATTTCCCCAGTGGCTACTGCCTCCAGAGCTTCCACACTGAAGCTTAATGGGCAATGGCTTCCTGGTCTCCGCCGAAGCCCTGGGGACCTCTCCCCGCTCGTGGGCAGCTCCCCAGGCCCTTCCATCTCTCCTTATTAGAGGCTCAGAGTTTGCCTGCCTCCCTCTATTCTTATAAAGCCAGCTCTGTTTCCACCCTGCCTGTCTGCCTCCCTGGACCCCTTCTTCCTGAAGGCAAGTAAAAGAGTTGTTTTTTTTTTTTCTTTTAAAGACATTACTCACTATGGGGGGACAGATGGAGGAGAACAAAACAAGCTCCTCAGGATCCCGGTCTTCCTGTGTCAGGGGCTGGGGTGCGGTGGGGTGGGGGGCTCTGAAAGGGTGCGGGTGTGTCTCAGACTCAAGGGGTTGCAAAACACTGTACTGAAGCAATGCACATCAGAGAAGGCACAGGCTGTTCTGGGTGGGAAAGCTAACCTTTGTTCAGAGTCGGAGTCAAGAGCGGAAGTGCTGGCAGGATGGTGGCAGAGGTTCTCAGAGCTGGAGCCGGGAGGGGAGGGTTCATGGCCCTGGGAAGCAGGCAGCCCCAGGTGGAGCCAGGCCCTCCCCACCCAGCCTGTGAGCCGGAGTCTGGACTTGATAATTTGGAAATGAAATAAGAAAAGTGTGATGTAACAGGTTCAAAAGGGGGCTCATGGGCAGAGTTGAATAGAAGGGGTAGTTGCATCACCTTTCTATGCCCTGTGCCATGCAGTTCTTCATTCATTTGTTCATTTAACAAACTATTGATTGATCATGTAAAATGGGCTCAGGCATATGGGTGTTGTCATTTGCTGTTTAGTCCCTAAGTTGTGTCTGACTTTTTGAGACCCCATGGACTGTAGTCTGCCAGGCTCCTCTGTCCATGGAATTTTCTAGGCAAGGTGGAGTGGGTTGCCATTTCCTCCTGCAGGAGATCTTCCTGACCCAGGGAGCAAACCCATGTCTCTTGCATTGCTGGCAGATTCCTTACCACTAAGCCACTGGGGGATTCAGGAATATGGGATAAAACTATAAATAAGACCAAGAAAGGCCCAGCTCTCAGGGGGCTTATATTCTGTAGACAGAGAATAAACAAACTAGCCAAAGTAGTGCCACCTGGGAAGTCCTAGATTAAAATATACATGGGTCATGAAGGCTATGCAGAGAATTAAAATAGGTTTATGATGTGCTTGAAAGTGACTGGATCTACTGAGACCAGGAGGCCTCTCTGAGCAGGGCTTTTAGGCAGAATAGGAGTAGAGAAAGGTGCCAGTCTTGTGAAATAGAGGAAGAATATACCACGAAGGGAGGACAGTCAGTGCAAAGACCCTGAGGCAGACAAGATAGTCAGGGAGCAGCGGGAAGCCCAGTGCAGCTGGATTTGAGTGAGGGAGGAAGGGGGAAGAGTGTTAGGAGTATTAGGTTTTTGTTTTAGATTTATTTATTTGGAGCTGCGTTCAGTCTTAACCGTGGCATGTGGGCTCTTCATGGCAGTGTGCCGGCTTAGTTGCCTCATGGCATGTGGGATCTTGGTTCCCCGACCAGGGATTGAATATCCCCTGTGTTGGAAGGTGGACGCCTAATCGCTGGACCACCAGGGGAACCCCGGAGTATTAGCTTTATATGCCTACTGAGTGTCCTTGAACAACTTCCTCAGTCTGTCTGTACTACTGCACACTTGCTGCCAGCTCTGGGTCTCACATACTGGATTTTGGATGTCCACAGATGTGAACCCAAACTCCTTCATTTCTTGTTTCCAAGAACAGTCATAAAAGCATTTTCTGGGTCCTCATGATGCTCCTAGGACCGAGCAAAGCAGTGGATTTCATAACTGTTGATGTTTGTTTTGTGCCCTTGAGTCCAGGCAGTCAGTACCATGTGTATGTCATGAGTTGGATTCCCATTTTTATATGTCAGCTTGCCACATTTCTTGGAAGTATTCTTAGCTGGAGTCTGCTCTAACTTTATTTCCCTCTGCTCCCAGACTCAGTAATTGGATTAGCTACCATTTGATGCAGCTTTCAGTGCCTCAGAACTAGCCTTATCTTCATTTGAACAAAGCACCTCTTCAGATTTACCCAAGTGACTACTCAGTAAAATCAGCATGAAGGGATTGCTTCCTGGTCTACATTTGGGGAAGCTGAAGTCTGATTATCTTGAGCTTGCAAAGAAAACTTTGAAGTTCCTAATAACTTTTTGTTCAACCTTCTTATGTAAAAGGAAGTTAAAGGACCCCCAAAATCTTAAATATGGAACCCAACCAGAGAAAAACCCAACTGTTTTTCTACTGTAGAACTCAACTTGGACCAATGGCTTTTAGCAAAACATGATCTCAAATCAAAGTCATTGTCATTTCTTTGGTTTTTAAAATTTTCTATTTGTACATAAGGAGTAACATTTCAATAAAAATAATTTGAGGGAATACATTTACTTAATGCTTTTCCACATGGGTATTTCCTTCTTCACATGTGGTCCATATTACCTAAGTTTGAGAGTCACTGCTCCAGTTTACAAACGAGCTATGGAGCCTTTCAAGTGGTCAGAATACTAAGACCCAGATAGGATGATGCAGAGCTTTGGGATTCTGACCTGAGCCCCCAAAGAAACCTTGAGGGATGAATACGATTATCGCTATGATGCCCCGATAAAGGAAGAGGAGTGACAAAGGAATGAGACTTTGCAGCATGTAGCTGTTCTTCACTGGTATTTCCTGAGTCAGGCCCCTTTGGAAGGGTACTTTTGAAAATAGATGTCTTCAGCCTCTCCCTACCTTTTATTTTTGGCTTCTGGATGACCAGTGAACTTGGTAAGATTCATCTTGTGTGTGTGTGCTCAGTTGTGTCCAACTCTTTGCAGCCCCATGGACCACCAGGCTTGTCTGTCCATGGCATTTTCCAGGCAAGAATGCTGGAGTGGGTTGCCATTTCCTCCTCCAGGGGATCTTCCCAACCCAGGGATCATACCCATGTCTCCTGTGTCTCCTGCATTGGCAAGCAGATTTTTATCACTAGCGCCACTGTGAAGCTTAAAATTCATCTTAATATCTAGCTAATTACCACTTCTAGGTGTTTGCTTTTTCTCTCTCCTTCCCACCCTCCTCATCTCTCCTCAACCTCCTTCCCTCCCTTATACATTCTCGCGCGATACACAAACACACACTCTCTCTCTCTCTCTCTCTCTCTCACAAATACACACCTTATATTTCAGTGTAGCTTTAAAGATTTATCAGTTCCTCAGCATCTCAATATACCCAGTTCCTAATCGTGTCTCCACTGCTGTGTGTCCAGGAAATCAATCAGTCTGTTTGACTGTTGGAGAACACTCTGATACCTCTTCTTTTGCTTATATAAATATAGACATATATATTTAAACTCGACAGACATTTTTGCCACCATCTTCTCTTCTCTTCTCCCATATCCTCCAGTCCTAATCCATTTTTGGAAATGACTTTTGGAAGGGGTGGGCCAAAAGGGGTGGACCAGATGTGGATATACAGAGATAAGTCTGCCCATTTTCCAAATGAAGACGTCTATGTGGTCTTTGACACCTTGATTGTGTGGATAAATGTTCTACTCTTTTGAACATTTGGCTAAAATAATTCATTTGCATTCAGTTGCCCAGATCTGTCTTCATAGCCTGGGGAGAGATGATGGTTGTCACTCATGGTTCCCTCCCACTCCCCACATTTCATTTGGTGCTTCATCTCATCCTCTGGGTGTCTGTGAGCATCTCAAGAAAAATGTTGGCTGGCCCACTCTTGCGGGTGACAGTGAGTGACAGGCAGTCTCGCACTTCTGGATTCAGGATAAGATCACCCATTTGGCCAGCTTTCCATGCTTCTATCAAACACATGGCTATGGATAGAGACCCATCTTAAAAGAAGCATCAGGCTGCCTGGGCTTTGCAGTTAACTGCTGGGCAGATCTTCATCTTTGTTCACTTCCCTCAACCTTGCCCCTCTGACCCTGACAGGAACAGTTCTGGGGAATCTGACATGAATCTCACCAGAAAAATCCATTGAGCCTACTTATAGTTCTTTGGTTTTTCTTTTCTTTTCGGTCATTGTTTTCCATCAGTCTGTTCGTTCGGCAGTTACTCAGCTCCCACTCCATGCCTGCTCACCGCTTTCCAGGCTGGTCTGTGAGCACAGCAGTGGGAGGCCAGTGCATATGGTTTATTGCTGTGTTCCCTGGCACCTTCCATGTTGCATAGCATGTAGTAGGTGCGCATATTCCTGTTTTGTGCATGGAGTGATTGGGGGAGGTGCTCAGAGACAGGGGTGCTGCTTAGGTTTAAGTCACCTGCCTGTAGACAGTCTTTTTTGAGCTTGTGTCTGGTATCTCCACAGTGTGTATATTTTTCTGCCTTCTTTGAGGGAGCTCTCTCTCGAGTTCAGCATTGCAGACATTACAACACAGAACACTACTTGGTCAGACTTAACCCATAAATAGACAACATGTACTGAGCACTTACTTTATACCCAGCACTCTTTCATGCATGGCATATCATGAGCTACTTTCCTCCTTCCAGTGACTTACAAGGTATAAGTGTCCACGAGGACCCTGACTGCTAAAGCCAAGGAACAGGACGGATTGAGACTTGGCTCAAGTGACCCACCACAAAGGAAGTTTCTTTAATCAACCCAGGGCTCACTAGTTCAGTGTTCGATTTGGCCTTGGGCTGTTGAGGTTGTTTTAATGGGAACATAACTCAAAGTCCTTGGTCTTTGCATGCTCATTTTAGTCAATGTCACAAGCACTTGCTCCATACAGAAATGGTCTCTCTTTTACTTTTCTCTTTTAAAAGAAAATGTTAAAAAAATTCCTTCTCTGTAATGCATTGGTCTAATCTTTTTGTTTTTGAAATATCGACCCATGTGTCAAGAGACCCTGTGGGCTTGAACACACGCATCTCTCGTCACATCTGACAGACATTCAGGCCCTGGCCTGAGGTTTCATGTATTTGAGAGTTACCAGGCAAAGAGACTTATTACTGAATTCTGTTGGATGTAAGATCTGAGTCGGCTGCCATTGAGATCTCTCTGCCTTCCTCTATTGTCACGTTCTAAATCAATGTTATTGCTCTTATCATCATCATCATTATTTTACGGTCCCTGTTTGGTGTTTTTCCAAAGAGGTATTCCTTCCTTGAAGGACTTAAAAAGAAAACTGGAGATTTTTAAGAAAGTTTAAGTAAAGGAAACATCGAAATGTTTAGATTCTGTGCCTCCTGAGAAATAATTTATTTTTTTGCCTTTTTGGTTTGTTCCTTCATTTACACATGCATACATACATACTTGAGTGTTCAATCAGGTATTAATTACATACGAGCAGTGAACAGAGCATTTCAACAGTTCTCATCAAGTGGAACTTGATGTAGCTGAGAGAACAACAGCCTTGGTTTTTATCCTGTCTTGCCAGAACTAACTGTTCATTCTTTGACGAGTCACCCCAATGTCCAGCTGTTTACCCCAAAATGAAGCCTCTGTTCTCGAGGTTCTCTTTTGACTCCAAAGGTCTAAGATATTGATGATAAGGGCAGAGATATATGAGTTCAGGTCATCAGCAACATCATTTCAATCCTCTTCTGTGAGGAGGAAGTTGCCTTCTCAACTGGAGGCTCCAGTGAACAAATATCGTGTCCTCTTCTGCCCCTCGGTTTTCTCATTTGACCATAGCAGCTTGTGTGAAAGGGAGCTGTTTGTAAGCCAGAGATGGATGTTTGCAGGTCTTAGCCTGAAAGCAGCCCCAACCACATAATTTTAATGGTCTTTGTTGTTGTGTGGTCACTCAGTTGTGTCTGACTCTCTGTGATTCCATGGACTGCAGCACATCAGGCTTCCCTGTCCTTCACTACCTCCCAGAGTTTGCTTATTAGACTCATGTCCACTGAGTCAATAATGCCATCCAACCATCTCATCTTCTGTCACCCTCTTCTTTTCCTGCCCTCGATCTTTCCCATCATCAGGGTCTTTTGCAGTGAGTCGACTCTTGGCATCAGGTGGCCAAAGTATTGGAGCTTCAGCTTCAGCATCAGTCCTTCCAATGAATATTCAGGACTGATTTCCTTTAGAATGGACTGGTTTGATCTCCTTGCAGTCCAAGGGATTGCAAGGAAGTCCAAGTCAAGAATTTTCTCTGGCAACACATATTGAAAGCATCAATTCTTCGGCACTCTGCCTTCTTTATGGTCCAACTCTCACATCCATACATGACTACTGGAAAAACCATAGCTTTGACTATATGTTAAAGGGTCTAGCACCAAATGAAAATGCAGGCTCCTGATTAAGAAATTGTTAAGTAGAGCATTAAACCAAGCCTAGGATGCTTCTGAGAGAGCTGGATTACTTGGTCATTGCCTGGGCCACCCACTCCTGAAGTCAGCTTTCCCTTCGACCAAATCTGATGTAAAGACAGAAGTATTTTGTAAGTTGATTAAGTGTATACTCCACAGTTTCACCTTGTATAAATTCTTCTTGCTGCTACTGTTGCTGCTGCTAAGTCACTTCAATCGTGTCCAAGTCTGTGCGACCCCATAGATGGCAGCCCACCAGGCTCCTCTGTCCCTTGGATTCTCCAGGTAAGAATACTGGAGTGGGTGGCCATTTCCTTCTCCATTCTTCTTGCTACTATAATGTTATTATCATGTAGTGAGTATAATCATTTTATTTTAGTTTTCACTGTGCTGGGCCTTAGCTGCAGCATGTGGATCTTCTGCTGGGGTATGCAGGCTCCAGAGCGCATAGGCTCAGTAGTTGCGGCACACAGGCTTTGTGGCCCCACAGCACGTGGGACCTTAGTTCCCTGATCTGGGGTCCAACCCACGTCCTGTGCATTGTAAGGCTTATTCTTAACCGCCGGACCGCCAGGAAGTCCCTATCATTTTTATTTTAAAAGGCACTGCTGCCTCTGCCCATCTTCCTTTGTGAGAGTATGAACTCTCTTGGACAGGGATTATAGCTTACTTGACTTTTTATCCCTCCCTGCCCCCCATCCCTCAACCAGATACCTGGTGTATGTTTGTTAAATACAGTGAATGCCATGTTTACTTGTAAGAAGAAATCGTGAAATATTTTTTTTTTCCAGAGACCGCTTTTTCCAGGGAATGGATTTTAAAAATCCAATTCAGGGAGTTCCCTGGTAGTCCCAATGCTTAGGCTTCCAGGCTTTTAGCTCTGGGGAACTAGGTTCCTGCCCCGGGGAACTAAGATCCTGCAAGTTGCATGGAATGGACAAAACAACATCAAAAACATGCAAACAAACCCAAAACTCAGTTTGAAGAAGGCAGAGTAATACTTAATATGATGTGTGTGGCAATTAAGATGGGCTGTTCCCTGAGCTGCTTGGAAGGAGAACAGACACTGGGCAGTGAAAAGGAAGGAGCCATAAAGCAGTGAGATGAATTTGTTTTGGTTTCATTTGAAATCTTTTCGATGCAACACAGTTCAGTGTTTTTGTTGCTGGTTGGGACTTCCTGGAAGATGATAACCAGATGAGGGGAGGACTAAGAAAACCAGGAGGTGAAACGTATAGACTGTGGTGTCGATAGCCCTGCATTTCTTCCGGGTGATATTATATATGTGTTCTTATGGAGGGGATGGTTGTTGTGCTAAGTTGCTTCAGTTGCGTCTGACTCTCTGTGACCCTGTGGACTTTAGCCCGCCAGGCTCTTCTGTCCATGTGATTCTCCAGGTAAGAATACTGGAGTGGGGTGCTGTGCCCTCCTCCAGGGGATCTTCCTGACTCAGGAATCGAACTTGTGTTTCTTTTCTCTCCTACATTGGAAGGCAGGCTCTTTACCACTAGGGCCACCTGGGAAGCCCAGGAATGGTTGTTACTATATTGTTATGACATATCCCACATGGCTGAGAAGCCAAAAGAGGGCTCACTGAAGGAGTAATAAATTGCATGTATAAGCAGCTGGACTTCTGCGGGTCGGTAAAGCCTCTGAGATGAGATTGATGAAGGACATTATGCTATTTGGGGCTTTAGTTGTTAGTGTTCTTCTAGAATTTTTGACATGTCTTTAACCAAGAGACATGAGCAGTGCAATTATTTTCAATAACCTGGACTCTTTAGGAAAATTTAAAAATCCATCCAAAAAGAAGGTAAAGAAAGATGTTTATAAGCAGAGCCTTCTCTGTAAGTGTTTTCATTGGAGATGGATTGTCTGAATCCTTGGCATTGAACCATCCACCCTCTTGCCTTACCTTATTCTCTTTAGTCACCTGTATGGTCACTTTGGCTTCAGTGACTGCCCTCTTTCTCTCCCCTCCCTGCCCCAGGTTTTTAGAAGCCAGTTGTATTTATGAGCTAAAGTATTTAGGTACTTGAATTTACCCAGTAATTTGGGCAGTTAATGACCTTCTATGGATTCCATTCTCACGCACCATCACTCTTTGCCTGTATGGAGCCAGGACGCTCTGCATTAATGATGCAGCTGGAGTGATGAAATGCTATATGCAAGAAAGTAGGGGAAGCAAAGCAGTCAGTTCAGTGGACATTGAAGTAGAGACCCTGTCTGGGATTTTATCTGGTCCTCTTCAGAAGAACTCACCTGGCTGCTCTTCCTTAGGATCACAAACTGTAAAGCAGTGGTCACTTTAGATCCATTTAGGGGCCAATGTGCATGCATGTGTACATGCTAAGTCACTTTAGTCGTGTGTGACTCTTCGTGATTCTATGGACTGTAGCTTGCCAGGCTCCTCTGTCCATGGGATTTTCCAGGCAAGAACACTGGAGTGGGTTGCTGTGCCCTCCTCCAGGGAATTTTCCCGACCTAGGGATCGAACCTGCATCTCTTATGTCTCCTGCATTGACAGACAGGTTCTTGACCAGCAGTGCCACCTGGGAAGCCCTTGGGGGCCCATATACTGAAATACTTTAAATAGACAAAGAGAAGTTCTACCACCCAAATGATCTAAAGAACGAGATCACAGTTTGCCCTGACAGGTGCATTGGGAATATACTGAGTTAACTGACTATGTTCCTATGAAGATGCTCACCATTGTCCCTCAGAGTGAGGGCGTCAACATGCTGGAGGGGAAAGAAGCATGCACGCGGAGAGGCCAGCCTGGGATCCAGTCCAGGCTCTTCTAACTTGAACTAGACCTGAGTCAGACTGCTTAACCTTCTGGGTCCCAGTTTCCTTAACTTTCAAATGAAAAAGCTCATAGAAACAACACGGGACCTGACTATTGCAGGAAACTAGGGCTTTCGGCCCAGATTACCTCAGATATATTCTCATACACCTGGAACCATGTGCCTTCTGTAACTGGAAAAGGCTATGAAGTGATGATGGTACCATTTGTCTTTTGGAGAAAAAAATTCCTTTTCTCTGCATAGTTCTGCCGCAGCTTTGAAATACTGTACCAGGTCTCCCCCTTCAATCATAAGTTGTGGGTTATGTTTTGTTTTGTTCACTGATCCATTCATTCTTTCTCAACACTTACATGCCAGTGTTATATTAAATGCTGTGGAAAGAACTGACGAAAAGGCAGATGTAGTTCCTGTCCTTGTACCTCTTAAAGCTGCCTCCTGTCATGTGAAGAAAGCCATAGACTATAGCTGGGGTGGGGGAGTGACATCATAGAACATTTAAAAAGCATTCTCGTTTCTAATCTAAAGATATCCGCAGTGGCACTGGGCGGGTATTAACATAGTCACTTCTTTTTAAAAACTTTTTATTTTATATTGAGGTGTAGCTGATTCCCAGGTGGCGCTAGTGGTTAAGAACCCACCTGTGAATGCAGGAGACATAAGAACCTCGGGTCAGGAAGATCCCTGGGTCAGGAAGATCTCCTGGAGGAGGGCATGGCAACCCACTGCAGTATTCTTGCCTGGAGAATCCCAAGGACAGAGGAGCCTGGGGGGATAGTGTTGCAGATAGTTTTTGCACAGTGTTGCAGAGAGTCGGACACAACTGAAGCAACTTAGACAATGTTAGCCGGTTAACAGACAATGTTGTGATAGTTTCGGGTGAACGGAGAAGGAACTCAGCCATAAATATACATAGCATAGTCCCTTCTTGGGAGAAGGCAATGGCACCCCACTCCAGTACTTTTGCCTAGAAAATCCCATGGACGGAGGAGCCTGGTAGGCTGCAGTCCATGGGGTCACTAGAGTTGGACACGACTAAGCGACTTCACTTTCACTTTTCACTTTCATGCATTGGAGAAGGAAATGGCAACCTACTCCAGTGTTCTTGCCTGGAGAATCCCAGGGACGGGGAAGCCTGGTGGGCTGCCGTCTATGGGGTCGCACAGAGTCGGACACGACTGAAGTGACTTAGCAGTAGCAGTCCCTTATTACCTAAAACATTTCTAGTCTATCTTCTGGGATATTTTCCTCCATAAGAATATGTCTGTATTTATAATGAAAATCATTTAAGAGTCAGAAACTAACAGAATACCTACTTGTGAGTTTATTAGGGAAACAGGTTGCTGAGATTTAAGCATCATTTAATGAGCCCATTACATATCAAAAATTTGATACATTTCAAGAGCCATTTACTTACATGCTTTATTGATAATGCTTGTCTCTGATATTAAAATCCCCTTTGAACCAACAGACTCTAACATGCAGAATAAAGGGGTGTTAATTTTGCCTAATCTTTATCACACTTGGGTCAGGTTTCATGTCCTCCTGAACTATAGCGGACCAGACTTTCCCTTCTCCCTCTGCTCCTCTTCCCTCTACATCTGTTATGTAGAAAGCTGTGTGTTTCTCTGATTTCCTTCTCACTCTACCTGTTTGCCCTGTAATGATCAGTATTTTTTCTCTGAAGCACATGATGTAACCATGGAGGCCAATGTGAGGTCGGTGGTACCCACATGGCACCGTAATTACTGGCAGCTGCTGATTGTCTTTGTGCTCAGATTTATAAAGATGTTGCATAAAGGTGTAAACAGATCATTTCCTTTTAGCCTCTGTTAACAATACAACCTAAAGGGATTCTACTCATTGAGCATTGCTCCCCCTTGGTTTTTATAGCAGCCAAAAATACCCGCCCTTCACTGCTCCTGGATACGAGGTAGCTGATGACATGTAAAGTCAATCTCTTAATCCCATGTGAGCTATAGATGGGATCAGCTAGTTTTCTGCAGTAGCTCTAGCCCAGTGCCATGTACAGAGAGGGCACTAATTATGTCACTAATACAGTAGAAATAGAGGAAAGAATTTTGGCCAAATCAGTCTGTATGAATCATCTCATTATTTTCTTAAAATGCAGGTTGTGATTCTAAATGATTCTAAATCTACTAAATCTCCGTAGATTCTAAATGAAGGCAGAGTCTAAAATTCGGCATTTCTAACACTTTGCTCCCATAGGATGTCAGTTCCCCTGGTCCCAGAGCCTCCTTTGAGTACCAGTTAGGCAGTGCTGGGGCCAGAATCTCGCTGTTGTGACTCCCACGCTGGGAGTCCTTTCCAGGACATCAGTGATAGCAAATGCCTCTTTCCTCTTACGTGGTCCCCACCACTGACTGACTGCGAAGCTCATTGTCTCTGAGCCCCCAAGATGCTGCATCAGCATCATTCTAATGGGGTGATTCATGCCCCAACTGCCATGTGCATTGAATTTTATTCCAGATCATACCTGGGGCGGGGAGGCAGAGAAGGGAGTCATCCTTACACTCCCTGTTGCTTCTCTGAGTCAGCTAACGACAGTAAGTCTCCTACCTATGAACCCTCAGGTTGTGAGCTTTCAAAGATGAGAACATGCATTCGCACGTCCAGTCACAGAAGTCCTTGTGTCTGGCATGCGTTGTCACAAGCGTGCAACGCCTACAAGTGCTTGTGCTTTTGCGTACTTTACGATATTGTATCGAGTACAGTACTACAGTATTACTGTAGTATTACTACAGTATTACTACAGTATTACTGCAAAGTACTACAGTAGTACTTTGTACTACTTTTCAAAGTACAGTACTGAAAGATTAAAAATTTTTTATTTTTTGTGTTTGTTTTTTATGTATTATTTGTGTGAGAAGTATTATAAACCTATCATAGTACAGTACTAGATGAGTGAGTCAAAGTCTCTCAGCTGTGTCCAAATCTTTGCGACCCCATGAACTGTAGCCTGACAGACTCTTCTGTCCATGAAATTCTCCAGGCAATTCTACTGGAGTGGGTGACCATTTCCTTCTCCTGGGGATCTTCCCAGCCCAGGGATCGAACCCGGGTCTCCCGCATTGCAGGCGGATTCTTTACAATCTGAGCCACCAGAGAAGCCCACAGTACTATATAGTTGACTGTATTATTTGGGTGCTAGGTTAACTTTGTTGAACTTATGAACAAATCAGACTTATAAATGAACTATCAGAACAGAACTTGTTCATGTATAGGGGACTTACTGATATTGATCATCCAAATTCCCATCAAACATTAGCCTTAGCAAATGATACCTCTTTATCCACTGGTAAGTCTAGTGAATATTCTTCGCAGAAAATCATAGAAACTGACTTTGACTGAGTTCACCAGAGAAAGAAATTACTGAGGGATCTTGGACTGTTTACAGCATTGAACAAGTGAGAACTTGACTGGGAATACTGGTTGGAACCTTGACTGTGACCTTCTCAGAAGCAGCCCAGACACACTGGGTGCTAGGCAGTGCCTCCACTGGATTCTGAGAGCCTCAGGTTGGCCACCTTAGGTTCTACTTCTAACCCATCCCGGGCAAGGGAGGTAAGGGGAGAGAGAAGCTGGGCTCCTCCCTGCTTCCATAATGAAAAGAAATCTTGTCCACCCCCTCTCCGCCCCCCATGGATTCTCACAGTGGGGAATTCCTCTATATAGAAAAGGGGATCATTTATTGGGCAGCCAAAGAGGTAGATGTCCACCGTAACTTTCATGCTCGGCAAAGTTACTTAGCAAAGGTTCTGCTGCTGCTGCTGCTGCTGCTGCTAAGTCACTTCAGTCGTGTCCGACTCTGTGCGACCCCGTAGACGGCAGCCCACCAGGCTTCCCCGTCCCTGGGATTCTCCAGGCAAGAACACTGGAGTGGGTTGCCATTTCCTTCTCCAATGCATGAAAGTGAAAAGTGAAAGTGAAGTCGCTCAGTCGTGTCCGACCCTTTGCAACCCCATGGACTGCAGCCTACCAGGCTCCTCCGTCCATGGGATTTTCCAGGCAAGAGGACTGGAGTGGGCTGCCATTGTCTTCTCCGAGCAAAAGGTTCTAAATGCTGCTAAAACTTAGTTACCAATCAACTCTAATAACATAGTGCAGAGTGCCCCTCTGTTCTTTTAATTGATGCTAATTGATGTTGGAAATCAGTTGACCTCTTCACATGGATGGAGGCATCTCCTTCTTTAGGAAGTAGGGTGGGGTGCTGGGCATGGAAGTGTTAAGGTCTGTGTGGTTCGAGTTGCCTGTGAATTTCTGGAAGACATATCTCCTTTGCAGGAGTTGTTGCCTTTGAACCAAATGGATTATCGCCCCCAGCAGCAAATCCAATTGACAATTGAATGTCTGCAGTTCTTACAGGCATTTAAGTGAAACTTTTGAAGCTGCCTTTTTGTAACTGGGGTTAAAAAAAAAATCTACATAAAGAGAGATAATCCTTTATGAAGTTTGAGCGTATAGTTCTGTTTCTTCAATTGTGAATGTTTTCCAGGCAGATGAACAAACTTTCTGGAATGTTGAGTATATGCAAACATTCCAATCAAGGCTAATTGTTGTGTCTGTGTGCTTTGACTCTGATTTCGCTTTCTCTTCATCTTCTGCTGTATCCTATAGGAATGTGATCACAGACTTAGAATTTGCGTTGATATAAATAATGCCCAAGCTATTTGGAGAAAAGACTTCCTGTCTAGGGCATACTGTTTGGAGATGGCGTTTTCTGCCTCAAATCTAGGCTTGGTTTAGGTAATACAAATCACACTTTTATTTGTCCAAACATCAGAGTTCACTTACCACCTTTCCATCTGTCCTTTCATTTGATCTTCATTCCAACCCCACAAAGTTGGCCAAATGGGCATTATTATTTCTCATTTTGCCAGTGAGGGAGTGATGCTTAGAAGAAGGCATCTAGATGAGAGATTTCTAGGTAATGTTCATAATGACATCCTCCAGTGTTACCCTGTCAGGTATATTAGTGGGTGGCTGTTTCCTCCCTTCGTGAATGGGACGTCTTTATGTGTCTCAGAGCTGCCTGGTGAGACTTAATGAGCAGTGTCTGTAAGATGCACCAAAATCCTCAGATAAGAGGGACACCGCTTAGTATTTATTTACTATGAAAGAGCAAGGCTTTTTGAGTAGCTCCTCCTGTGTCATTAATGACACTGGCCAGAGGAGTTGCTGGTTCCTGGGCTTTGTCTGAAGGCTTTAGTGGTCATTACCATCAGGAAATGTACCTCGATCAGGATGTTACTTCATAAGCTGTAAGTGCATTTTTGGAACAGAGAAAGGAAAATAGAAATTGCCTTTTTGATATAACATGTTAAAAGATGACCTTTATCATTACTGTGACCCTGAGTTCTCCAAATTTGAAGATATACCTTTGTTCTGAATTTTATATCGACTGGGTTTTAGGGGTGGTGGGGGCCTATAAAGCCACGATAGTGGTGGGGTCTCACTGAGTCTTGGGGAGGGGCACAGCGGGCTCTTTTCTGAACCAGCCACTCCTGGAACCCCAGCACAGCTGTGGATAAGTCATCTTAACCACCATAGGCCTATTTCCTCCTCCTGCCAGTAATCCCGAAGATAATGATGCTGCCCGTACTTCCTCAGACATTTGGAAAGAGTAGCTAATGTAAAGTAAAGGGGCTTGCAGTGTATACAAGCGTGCTGGAAACTTGAACTGCAAGGTAGCAGTTAGTAGTGCTCATTGTGGCTCAAGTACCATCCTGGAAAGGGCTCGGGACCCCCCCCCCCCTCCAGGACAGGATCCTTGCTGCCAGGCCCTCCCAGTGTGCTGACTGCACCATGGTCATCTGTGCATGTCTGCAAGAGCTCAGAGCATGTGCCTGCCAAGTCAGTGAGTGAGGGAAGGGAAAGGAGAGGATGAGGTGCCTACAGTGCCCCCCAAGAGAATACCTCTGGGATGGAATGTATGATTGCTTGTCCAGGCACACCCTCATCTCCTGTTCTCTCTTTTCTCCCTATAAGACACCCACCGCTCAACTGGACACACAGAAGCGATATGGGTATTATTATGAGAATGTGCAAATATGCTCATCATACCAGGTCCAAGGAGAGTTCTGAGTCTCTGAGGCTATTCCATTAGTTCTGTTAAATCAGTATTACACCATCCACCTCCAGAATTGGGAGTGAGAATTTTATGAAAGTGTCTTGACATTGAAAATATCCAAGAAGCATAAGCAGGTTTTTAGATCTTCCTATGAGTATTAGGATGAAGATAAGAAATGACGGTCGCAGGAGGAAGCTACTTACGAAAAGATGTCTTTACAGGGTGGTAGCTTATGACAATCCTTTTCCTCTTCTCTTTTTTGTTCCTTCCCATCAGTACTAGTACTAATATTACTATATTGGTACTGACTGGGGAGAAGGGAATTGATTTTGATAGGTTTTCTTGAATTATTGTATTCCCTCTTAGCCATTATTATCTGAAATAGCTTTCTCTTAATATTGTTAATAAGAGTTGGAAATATGAATTTTTATTGGCAGTGCTGTTTCCAACTTTGATTCTGTCATTTTAAACTTCTTTCTACCTTATCATGCCTTTTTAGTAAGATAGGTATAGATATACCTATTGTAGATATACAATTTTATTATAATATACAATTATATAATATATGGATTATATAGAAATATATAAGTTAATTATATATAAATTATAAAATTATAATATATACCTTTATTATATAAAATGTAATACATAATCATCCTTGCAAAAACTAAGATGCAAGCCTCTATCCTGATAATTATAAATCTCTTAGGAAAGAGGCTCCTACCTGCGTTTCCTGGGTGATGGATATAGTATTACGTGTGTCTGTGTGTGTGCATCTGCATGCTGATACTCTGGGTCCTGGAGCCTGGTATCAGAATTACTCTGACCTAAAACCGCACTCTAGATTTTAACACACCTCCAGGCAAAGAGAGGCAAACACACGTGCAGCATGGAATTATCGGTGGCATTACCACGCAGGTGTCAAGGAAATGAAGCTTTTCTATTACAAGATTGCAGTAAATCACACAAGACGCTGACAGCCTCGTTAACATGGGTAAAGTTACTGTGATTTATGTATAAATAACTTTCCTATGTCAAGACATAGTATCATTCAGTCCCTCCAGAATAACATCTCTTCCATGAAGAAAGTGAAATGCCACAAAAAGCCGGTTCTGTCAAAGAAAGCCACAGAAGACAGTGGTTTCCTCCTATCAAACTGGCTCTGACACAGCCCACAGCATCTCTGCTTTATAATTTTAGGTTTTCCTTTCAGCCAAAACAGAATATTTTAGGCCTTATCTCAAATAGTGATTTGCTATACCGTTGGCTTTGATGCATCAATTGTCTGGGAGCCAGTTTAGAGCCAGATTATATAAGGACCTCTGTGGTGTCCTTTGGAAAAGGGGTTGTGTTGGGTGAAGGGTCTCTACTATTGATTTTATACTCAACTCATGGCAGTAGCCAAAAGGCTCCTCCACGTGGTTTAAGGAGAGATTTTGCCAGAGCTGCTGGCATAATGAAAACATCTAGAGAGAGATCCTGAGCACGCCTCATGCTCTGAGGTCCCTGGAACTAGAAGTGAGGCTAAGCTGTAGTTCCAAGGCATTCACTTTGCTTTTGTGTTAAGGCCTGGTGAAGGGACAGGCAAGCAAGGGAGGCCCATACCCTTGTGTGAGCAGGAGTTCCTTGGACAAGCTGGCATCTTCGAACAAATGCTGAGTTTACCAGCTTGAACTCTACCACTCAAATTTATTCTTCTCTCAGTTCTACTGTGGCTATAATTATCTGGAACCGATCTCACAGTTTTCAGTATGAGACTAGTGATAGAAATACCAGCCTGGATGTTCACGTAAATTCTGGGACGGAATTTTGATTCGATTGTGCTTGACCTGGGGTGCTATATTCACACTTCCTGGTGCCATGTTGCACAGTGCGTGACAGGCGATTCACTGCTTACGGTCAGGATCCAGTCTGGCCAGAATGGACTCATTGCACTTTACACTTCCACCATGGCCTCTGCAACCAGGCACCATAAGCATGTTCCTGAGATTGGTGTGGGTAACCGAAAGAATGTGGAGCCCCAAATTTAGGAGGTCTGTGTCCTAGGCCCAGCTTGATTTCTCTGAAGATTCCAGTTTTCTTGTCGGTACATGAGGCTACTGAAATTAATCACTTTCAGGATCTCTTCTAGCCTTGAAGGAAGATTTTTCTTGCTTTTTAATTAGTTTTTTAAACATAAAAATTTTAGTTATTTTTTAAACATGAAAGTACAACTTGATCATTCACATAAACAAATGAAAGAGTAAGGGAAAGAATAAAGTAAAAAGTCAAAAGTTTCCTGTCTCCTTCTTTGTTGTTGTTCAATTGCTCGGTCATGTTTAACTCCCTGCGACCCCAGGACTGCAGCGTGCCAGGCTTCCCTGTCCTTCTCCATCTCCCGGAGCTTGCTCAAATTCACATCCATTGAGTCGGTGATGCCATCCGACCATCTCATCCTCTGTTGCCCCCTTCTCCGCCTGCCCTCAATCTTTCCCAGAATCAGGGTCTTTTCTAATGAGTCAGCGCTTTGCATCAGGTGGCCAAAATATTTGAGCTTCAACCCAGTCCTTCCAATGAATATTCAGGGTTGATTTCATTTAGAATTGACTGGTTTGATCTCTTTGTTGTCCAAGGGACTCTCAAGAGTTTTTTTTTTTTTTTTTTCTTTGTTTCTTAGGTCTTTAAATATACAGTTTTAAAGGAGGAAATCTGAGTCAGAAAGAGATGATCTCTTTAACTGTTTTTAAAAAATATTTATTTCTTTGCCTGCGCTGGGTCGTAGTTGCTGCATGAGGGATCTTTAGTTGTGCCGTGGGAACTCTTCGTTGCAGCATGTGGGGTCTAGTTCCCTGACCAGGGATAGAACCCCGGGCCCCCTGCATCAGGAGCACATAGTCTTTGCCACTGGACCACAAGGCAAGTCCTGAGATGATCTCTCTACATTACTCTTAGAAGTAATCTCTAATGATGATGACATGTAGCTCTTGTAAGGTTTTCTACATGCTATTCGGCAAGTGTGTGAGGCTGAACCATTCCAAGGGAAAGATTCTTGTTTTCAGTCTTTGTCTCTTTCCCTTGCACAGATTTAAGTAGGTCTCATGAGCCAGTGGGCTTCTCCAGTGACTTAGCAGTAAAGAATCTATCTGTAATGCAGGAGACACAGGAGACTTGGGTTCAAACCCTGGGTCAGGAATACCCCCTGGAAGAGGAAATGGCAACCCACTCCAGTGTTCTTGCCTGGGAAATCCTATGGACAGAGGAGCCTGGTGGGCTACAATCCATGGGGTCTAAAAGAGTTAGACATGACTGAGCACACATGAGACTGTTTGTGGTTACATTACTTGTACCAGTGACACCTAACAGCAAAGCCGTTTCTCAGACTCACACCTGAGCACTCATGGATGACTATTTGCTTATCTAGAGTCTTGTGGATCTTGCCATAATCTTGTGGAAAAAATATTGGTCACCTAGCTAGACTTTCTAAACCCTGGGCAGCTCATCTATAAAATGAGGACAATGACCCTTGATAAGGTTGTGGCGTGGTTAAACTATGTAACATACACGAAGCGGAGCCTGGACTCTCACATAGTGGTTCTCAGATTATTTCCTTTTTCCCAACCCCCACTGTCAATTCCTCTTCCTTCTTCCCTTCATTTCCTGATTTTTTTTCACTTGCAGTCACTCTTGTGACTTCAACTTATCTATTGCCAGGCTGTAGTTCCAAGTAGCAGAAAAGCAGAACTGGATGTGTTTATTGCTGTCTCAAGCTTGTGTTTGTAAGCTGGGGTTAGATCCCACACAAGGTGGACTGTCTTCCCTGGAGTTCTGGAGAGGAAAGACAGCCTTGTTGTTGTTTTAGTCAGTCATGTCCAACTCTTTGCAATCCCATGGACTGCAGCATGCCAGGTTCCTCTGTCCTTCGGAGTTTGCTCAAATTCATGTCCATTGAATCAGTGATGCCATCCAACCATCTCATCCTCTGCCAATTCCTCCTCCTGCCTTCAGTCTTTCTCCACATCAGGGTCTTCTGCAATGAGTTGGCTCTTTGCATCAAGTGGCCAGAGTATTGAAGCTTCAGCTTCAACATCAGTCCTTCCAACGAATATTCATGGATGATTTTCTTTAGGATTGACTGGTTTGATCTTCTTGCTGTCCAAGGGACTTTCAAGAGTCTTCTCTAGCACCACAGTTCGAAAACATCAGTTCTTTGACACTCAGCCTTCTTTATGGTTCAACTGTCACATCCATACATGACTACTGGAAAAAGCATAGCTTTGACTATATGGACTTTTGTCAGCAAGGCGATGTCTCTGCTTTTTAATGTGCTGTGGAGGTTGTCCTAGCTTTCTTTCCATGGAACAAGTGTTTTTTAATTTCATGGCTGCAGTCACCATCCGCAGTGATTTTAAGCCCAAGAAAATAAAATTTGTCACTCCTACTTTTTCCCTTTCTATTTGCCGTGAAGTGATGGGACTAGATGCTATGATGTTAGTTTTTTGAATGTTGAGTTTTGAGCCTGTTGGTAGACAAATGTGCCACAGGAAGAGGTGGCTAGCTTGTGGAATATATTCTCATTCTGATATCTCTTTCCTTTTTAAAAAACGTATTTATTTATTTGGCCTCTCTGGATCTTTAGCTGCAGCTTGCAAACTCTTAGTTATGTCTTATGGGATCTAGTTTCCTGACCAGGGATCAAACCCAGGACCCTTGCATTGGGACCATGGAATCTTAGCCACTCAGCCACCAGGAAAGTCCCTGGGAGTCATTCTTCTGGGAGTAATTATATCTTCACCAGCAGTGCATCTTGTCCTCCCAAGACTTGACGTGTGCACTCCTACTGGAGCTTGTAAAAATGATATGAGTCTGGCAGAAGCATTGAATCCACTGTGGAGACACCCTCCTTAAAGGAAATAGAATGCAGATTACATTTATCATGGGGAATGCATATTAGACCTCTCCTGGACCTCTCATATATAAATTCATTTTTACACTTTCTCCAGCAGGAGTTTCCACGAAAGGGAAATGATGGCAATGACAGGATTTCCCTGCTGGTCCAGTGGTTAAGACTTCGCCTTCTAATGCAGGGGGTGCAGATTTGAACCCTAGTTGGAGAGCTAAGATCCCACATGTCTCATGGCCTAAAAATCAGAACGTAAAAAAACAACAAAAGCAATATTATAACATTCAATAAAGACTTTTTTTAAAAAGCAAAATTTTAAAAAAAGAAATGATGATAATGAACCAATGATTGCAAATGAATGGAGCACCCCACTGTGATTTTTTTCTTTCTAAATGATTAAGAGCATCGAGTTATACACATAAGAAATAAAAGTAAGTTTTTAAGGTAGGTAAGTCACCAGCAATTATAGGACTGCAAATCAGCCTTTCCTTTTTTAACTTTTTATTTTGAAATAACTTTATACTTAGAGAAAAGTTCCAAAAATAGTATGGCGAGTTCTTTTATATCCTTCACACAGCATTCCCTAAAGTTAACATATTATGTAACCATAGTGTAATTACTCAAACTAAGAAATTAGCATTGGCGGTAATACTATTAATTAAGCTACAGATTATTTGGATTCTTTTTTTTTTCTTTTTTCCCACTGCTTCTCTTTCTGTTCCTGGATCCAGACCAGGATCCTACCCTGCCTTTAGTCTTGTCTTTTTTTAGTCTCCTCCAATCTGTGGCAGTCCCCAGTCTTTCCTTATCCATCATGACATTAACCGTGATTATTCATTTTTTAATGCTTCTTTTCAATCCTTATCTCTAACTTCTTTTATAGTCAACATTATACTGCCGTAGTAAATTTTTTTTCATTTAGCATCCCAATATGCGAAATTTTCAGTGCATGGCTTATTAAGTGACTAGAATTTCTCTCTGCCATAAATTTCAGAATTCGGAAAAAAAAAAAAAAAAAAAGAATTTGGCTTGTGATTCAGTTCTTAATGCTTCCCAGGTGGCACAGTGTTAAAGAATTTACCTGCTAAGCCAGGAGACCCAAGAGATGAGAGTTCAATCTCTAGATCAGAAAGATCCCCTGGAGAAGGGCATGGCAACCCACTCCAGTATTCTTGCCTGGAGAGAGGAGCCTGACGGGCTACAGTCCATGGGGTCCCAAAGAGACGGGCACAACTGAGCACACGCATGCTGCTACACCACTGCTCAGCTCTTAATACTCACAGAATGAACAACAAAAGTACTTCTGATAGTTTCCTCCAAGGACTCTTGCCTTGAGCATAAATAGAGGGGAGAGGAGTAAGGGGACACAGGGAGGATCATGGTTAGTGGAGAACTCCAGTCCTAGCCTGTTGTCACATGGGAACCACCCTTAAACCCTCCAAAGTTTTCCCTTCACAGTTGGAATTAAATCTAGTGGCTACTGGCCTCAGCCTGGCCCCCCTCCCTCCTTCATGATTTTCTAGTCTCTCTTGCTCAAACATCCCGAGCTCATTCTTCCCTCCTATCTCAGGGCCTTGCTCTTGAAAGCTATCGATTTCATTTTGATTTTCCTAAAAGCTTCTCACTATAATCCGTGACTTCAATGATAAATATTGGCTTAGACAATAAGCAGAGCTGTCTCTTCTAATTGTAAACTGGCCTCGACGTGTTTTGTTTGCTTTATTAAGTCTTCCCTGCATTGCTGTCCGCTATAGAATGGGCTTCCTTGGTGGCTCAGATGGTAGAATCCACCTGCAATGCAGGAGACCTGGGTTCCACCCCTGGGTTGGGAAGATCCCCTGGAGGAGGGCATGGCAACCCACTTCAGTATTCTTACCTGTAGAATCCCTATGGACAGAGGAGCCTGGTGGGCTACTGTCCAAAGACACAACTGAGCGAATAAGCAGAGCACATGGAATGTGAACTTCTAGGGAGTTAAGAACCTCAGTCTGCTCACAACTGTCTCCTCAGGTCCAGAACATGCCTGGCATCTGAGAAATAGCTCAGTAGTTATCTGCAGACTGCGTGAGTACATTTTCTGAGAGCTGTGGTTACAGGAAAAGAGCCCTGTTCATCCCTTTCTCCCGCAGCCTGTGAGAAGCATCTTTCCTGGGTTACCTGGTCACCAGGAATTTGTTGGAGGTCTCCCTGCGTAGCATCACAATAGGGCTTTTTAAAATCTGCCCTCTTGTCCCCACTGTTTCCTGTTTAGCTTGAATACTATAAGGGACAGAGAGCAAAAAAGATGAGCATTTCAAAGGCTTTTAAATCAGTCAGCACTGCCACTAGGCCTTTGGTGGGTTCCATGCAGTGAGAAATCCACCCCTTCTATAAAGGTGGTATAGGATACCTCTTTCCCAAGCATTTGGAGTGAGACTATACTGTCTTTGAAGGATAATAAAATGCCAAGGCTTAAATACGTTTCTGTTACTTTTGACAGCTCTGTTATTACTCCTTTGTCATTGGAGGGGCTCCTGAGGGGCTGTGAAAGGCCTTCAACCTGCAGATCAAAAGACTGAAGGCACCTCCGGGTTCAGCAGCCTGAAACAAGAGGACAGTGGCTTCCTTTCTGAGGCCTGTGCCCCGCCCCTGACTAGGCTTTACACTGTTAGATCTGGGTGGAGACCTGTTTGATTTGAGAGCTGGGTCGGCTTTCATTAAAAAATTTGTTTTTCCTTTATGAAGTTTCCTTAGCCAACTTGTTTGGTACGAATTACGGAGGCTACTGTAGTCAAGCCTTCTGTCATGACAAGGAATGAACAAAATGCATTATCCTCTGCCTGTTCTAAATGAGTGGGACATTAAGAAGTGCCAGATCAGGTCATTCATATGTGATTAGAAATATAAAACTATCCTTTTCATTTAGATCAAAAATCCCACTTCTAGCATACTATCCTTATAATGGTATCAATCCATTTCCTGATGAGAATGCTGGGCTTTGAAAAGATCGGGTGCTGCTGTGCTGTACTTAGTCGCTCAGTCGTGTCCAATTCTGCTACCTCATGGGCTGTAGCCCACCAGGCTCCTCTGTCCATGGGGATTCTCTAGATAAGAATACTAGCATGGGTTGCCATGCCCTCCTGCAGGGGATCTTCAATCTTTCTTTCTTTCTTTCCTTTCAAGTTCCAACCCAAGGATGGAACCCAGATTCCAAATATTTATATTTATTTCAAGTTCCAATCCAGGGATGGAACCCAGGTCTCCTGCATTGCAGGTGAATTCTTTTACTGTCTGAGCCACCAGGGAAGCCCAAGAATACTGGAGTAGGTAGCCTATCCCTTCTCCAGTAACTGACCCAGTACTCTTCCCAGCCCAGTAATCGAACCAGGGTCTCCTGGATTGCAGGTGGCTTCTTTACCAGCTGAGCTCAAAAAGATCAGAAAGTAGCCAGTAACAGGTGAACCAAAGTCTTTAAGAAATTATATGCATAAATGTATTGAATCCTGCTTGTGGAGCAGCAGGCATTATCCTGGTTCCACTTAGTGAATCGGATGAGTGATGAATAGGTTCTGAAAAGACTTTTTGGTGTTTGTTCCCACTTTGTTTTATATTTATTTCAAATTCACCAAACAACCAAGGTTAGATTGAGCAAGAGTTCCTTGAAAAGGAAGGCCAGATATGGACCCAGGGGGCCTGGGTGCTGCCTGATCTCTTTCTGTCACCAGCTAAGTTATTTGTGAATTGGGGCAGCAAATAGCTCTTTAGGCCACAGTCTCCTTTATCTGGCTAATTCTAAGTTATTATCCTTGTCTGATTCTGTGACAAAATAATTTTTTAAAGAAAGTGGTTTGTAAGAGATATACAGGCTTTAAAGTTCTATTTTTTTTTAAGTTTTGGAAAGGAGAGTTATCTTAAAAAAACAGATATCATTGCCCTTAATTCTATATTATTGATAACATTTCTTTACTTAAAGAGACTTTCTCATGCACAATATTTAGTGAATAACAAATATACGTTGCCTAAATTAGTGAAAATGTTGTTTGGCCAAAATGAACCGAAAAGTCGTTTCTTTGAAGTTTAGACCATATTTCAGAAAAAGAAATGTAATCCATGTTGATAAGATTGTCCCTCGACCTTACAGATTACAAGGACTCTCATCCAAAATGTTTCTTAGTTAATATTATCTGCTAAGTGTAAAAATCCCACGGGCAGCTGGTGTACATTATAAGGCTTATAAATACCAGAACTTATAAACAGGCTGATCAGCAAGCTTTATAGTTTGCATTAAAAAGTAAGAGCTTCCCAATGGTGGAGAAATATCTCCAGTTCATTTGTTTTTAAAATGTGACTTTCATCAAGAAACCTAGGATGGATTCTTACCAAGTGAAGTGTGGTATAACAGTAAACTTCACAGCCCACTTTATTAATTCATATGTAATATGGGAGAAAGAGTGCCTATTGAAAACAGCAAAGCGAGAGGGTATTCCTCATTCAGAGTATCTCATTTTCTAGTATTAATAATTAACAGAGCTTTTCATTTTAAGTGTCACTACCGAAAGTGCCACTGTGCTCAGCAGTAAGTGATTTCAGAATGTTGTTTTAAGGTAATGGTGTTCTCACTGACAACATAAGTCAGAGGTTGGGCAGGATACACTCTTATTGTCAGATACAGGCATCATCCTGAAATAGGCTTTGTGGATTGTTCCCCAACTCTTTGCCCATAACTCTAATGCAGATACCCAGAGCAAGCATTTTCTGATGTTCAGAAGCTTGGAAATTAGGACTGAAAGTGGAACAAGATTTTTTTGGTTTAAAAATTATCACTTATTAATAATTAATAATGATTATTATTAAATTAATCCTTTAACAATTAATTATTACTTCTGTTATTTTTGACTGCACTGGGTCAGAATAGGCTGTAGGCATCTTTGCTGCCTGTAGGCTTTCTCCAGTTGCAGCAAGTGAGGGCTACTGTCTTATGGTATGTGGGTTTCTCATTCCAGTGGCTTCTTCTGTTGCAGAGCATGGACTCTAGGGCACATGGGCTTCAGAAGTTGTGGCTCTCGAGCTTTGGAGCACAGGCTCAGGAGCTGTGGTATACTAGGGAAGTCCTGGAGTGAGGTTGTTGATGGTGCAAATTGCTAAACCCTTAGATGGGCAGATTGTTTTAGCTATTAAGATGCCAACATTTCGTGGTTACCTATTTGTGTTTGAGCAAGAATCTGGATATTAGTGGGCTTGCCTATGTGAAAGCATTTGCTTCATTAAGGTAGCCTTGTTGGATCTGAGAATGGTTTGAGGGGGGGTGTGCGCAGTGGAGGATGTCAAGAAAGAAGTCCTTGAGGAAGGCTCAGCCCTTTAATAGAGAATTCAGGACTGCTATGGGTGAATTTCATACTTCACTGGTGGCTCAGTGGTAAAGATTCCACCTGCCAATACAGAAGAGCAGGAGATGTGGGTCGAGAAGATCCCCTGGAGAAGGAAATGGCAACCTGCTCGAGTGTTCTTGCCTGGGAAATCCCATGGACAGAGGAGCCTGGTGAGCTACAGTCCATGGGGTCACAAAGAGTTTGACATGACTTGGCAACTAAACAGCAACGTGGGTGGATGTGCAGAGTCAGGCATGGTCTGGGTTGTTATCATACTGAGGGATGCAGGGGATGTGTTAAAAAACAGGCAGTCTGCCTTCCCTTGTTTGTTTTCTGCACTTAGAAGTCTCCAGATTTTGAGTAATAATAGTTTCGTATTAGCCAGATGGGTTAAGACCTGTGTGACATGACCTTTGTCTTCTGATCTACTAGATCTGACACCTACTAATGTCACCATATTCTTAAAATAGATGTGAAACATATGCACAGTCTTCTTTTCCAAGGAGACAAGTGTTTTCCCAGGAAAATATTTACAGTTCATTAATTTTTCAGATACCCATTTTTTTTTTACCATCTTTTTCTGTTACTGTTTTGAGGTATACCAATTGCATGTAAAAAGCTTAACACACAAAATATGAATGTTCTGGGCTCTAAGGAATTATACAGGAAATAGGGCATGTGATGGAACAGATTTTTGAAAATGTGCTTTGAGGTTACAAGGTCTTGGAGAGCTGTCGTTTGGGAGGATATTTATCCCTGGGGATGACTAATGGATTTCAACGGGTGGCAACTCATATTAATTGGCAGTGGTTTCCTGGACTGCTGTGTTGAGAAGGATTCAGAGGGCTTTTGAACTCAGTGGGAAAGAAATCTATTTCTTACGTCTGTCATGGGCATGAGTCTTGTCATTTGTTTTAGCATTCCTGGTTTATATACTTCACTGATGTGAGACTCAACAGGGACTTAGCATAAAGCACTGTTTAGTTGGGTTCTGAGCCAATGTTCCAGAATTAAATTAGGTCCAGGAATGAAGTCTGTCAGAATCAAATCTTTGTTGAGTTCTTACCCTGTGCTGTATGCTGTGCAAAAAACACATTTGCAAAGTTAAATGGAAACGTAAGACACTGAATGGTGGGAAATGGTCAAGTAATAATAATTGCATAAAGAATTAGGAAGAGAATACCAAACTGAGAGTCAGGAGAATCCGAGATAATAAAGAATGGCAAAGGGGAAGCCATTCTTGCAGGGAGAGATGGTTTTATATAAACAAAGGCAGCTAGCACAATGTACAGCCTTTTCAGAGGAATGTTAGGACTTCACCCTATTTGGAAAGATTGTTATTTGGAGAAAATGGGAACCACCACCTGGTAGAGGGCCTTAGAAATGGATTGTTTTCATGGTTTTCTTCTTCTTGCTACTTTGTTCTAGACTCCAAGAAACTGGTTATCAGTCACCTTGTTTGATTCACCAAGATCTGTTAAGCAGCCCACCATATGTCAGGCACCATATTAAGATGATGAGACTTGGTTTGGACTCTGGCCTGGAGAATTTTTCAGAGTGGAATAGAAATAGGGAAGACTATGAATACCCATTCATACCTGTAAGCCTTTTTAAAGGAACTCATGGTTAGCTCTATTGTACAGAAGACAAAACTGAGGCTCATAAATGTTAATTTGCTTAAGGTCACACAGCAGAGCTGGAAAGACATTTAAAGTAAGCAATTTATTTTTAAACTAAGCATTTTTAATGAAGCATAATATTCACATTGAAAAAGTCCACAAATCATTAATATTCAACTTGACCGGTTTTCACAAAATGAACACACTCCTTAGTGTGTGGTTCACAAAATGAACCACGAGGAACTCAGGGGTTTCCCTGATGACTCAGATGGTAAAGAATCTGCTTACAAAGCAGGAGACCCAGGTTCGATCCCTGGGCTGGGAAGATAACCTGGAGAAGGAAATGGCAACCCACTCCAGTATTCTTGCCTGGAGAGTCCCATGGACAGAGGAACATGGTGGGCTACAGTCTGTGGGGTCACAGAATTGGACACGACTGAGCAACTGACACACTCAGAAGAACTTAATGCATTTCACGTATTTAAAGTGAGTGGAAATTGACCATAAGATAAGTACTTTTTGCATATTTCCTCTCTCTCCATTCTTCCCTTCTTTCCTCCTTCTTCCTCTTCTCCTATTCCCCATTTCTCTTATTCCCCTTTCCTCTGTCTCTCTTTTCCCTCATTTCTTCCAAGCTAAAGTGTTCCCTTAAATTTTTTGATTACAGAACTCTGTTCCAAAGGACATCCAAACCTTGTGGTTTGGAGGGGAGAGTGCTTGTTTTTGGGAATCATTTCAGTTACAGAGAACATGAGAAACGCCAGCAATGTTGAGTGCTGATTTCATTCTCTTAAAGCCACCTTCTACTCACATAAAATGTACCAATCACCGTGATATTTTAAAGAATATTTGCATGTCAATCTTCACAGATACACCCATTTTTGCCTACTAAGACACTGAAATTCAAAGCGGTTAGGTGACTTTTGCAAAGTTATATACAACCTAATAAATGGTATATTTCTTTTACTCTCATCCATTTTTCCTTAAAATGCATCCTAGTTGCCTTTTACCTTGGCTCTTTGCTAAACTAAGTTTGCATGACTAAAAATAAAACTAAATTAGTGCAAAAGGGCATAGAAACACCAGGTTTGTTACAGGAACTGCTTCCCTCCCGCACTTCCCCCACCCCCCCTTTCTTTTTTAGAATATGAACTCTGATTCCAGATAATTGCAGTCCTGGAAACAGAGACACAGACTCATATTTTGAGAAGCTGTTCTCACATTTCCAGATCTCTGTAAGAGCCCATCTTTGCAGCCCTGTTCATAGTTATCCTGTTGGCGTAAAGCTGATGCAACTGGTTTTCTTAAAACCAAAAGTTCCTGAAGCGATACTGACAAGAGATAAATCAGCCTTCTTTGTGTTCTGGTTAATTACAAAAACAAATTTTAAAAACCTCAGGTCAATTACTGTCCCTTGAGTAACCCATGTTAGTAGGAAGTACTTTAAATGCCCTTTGAGTGATACAAATGCAGTTCATGAGAAGGGCATCTAAGAATTTGTTTACAACTTCTGTCATTAGAGCAACTCTTACAGTGGAGTTCTTTTGATGTGAGAGTCTCCTTTATTATTTGTAGTTCCTTGTCATGCCTTTGCAAACTCAGTGTTGGGATTAAGCCTCTCCTTAGATTATTAATTAGAGGCACCGTTTAACTTGGTATTTGGACAAAGACTGCTGTATGTCATTTTGTAAGACTGACTTCTCTGTACAAGCAAATGGCCAGCAAAGAGGAGGAAATGAGTTTCAGTAGAGCTCATTGGAGATTGAAAATAATTTTTTACACTCTATGACTCCTTTCAAGAATTCCATTTTTATTTCTGTTCAGTTGAATCCATGATACATCTTTGTTTCCATGTTTTTTAAGAGTCAGTTCTAACTCAGAGGTGATCTGGGATATTTCTAAAATGCTCTAGTATATTCATAATAAACATATTTTTTAACATAAAAAATGAGAGCAGTTTCTTTTTCTTCTTTTGAGAGCATTTTCTTTCCTCTCATCACTCATCAGGGAGTTTGGGCTCATCAAGGGAGTATGTTCTGTTGGTATCTGGGAATCCCTAGAGCTAAATGAACACCCTCTCCCTTCTTCTGGTCTATTCCTTAATCTCTTCAGGAGTAGTGGAGTTTTTGCTTTGGCAGTTTCCTACTGCTTCTTATCTTTAGTTTGAGCCTTCAGATACGGTTTGAGCCTGAACATAATAAAACACTCCCCAAATAGGCGAATACCGGCAGGACAGATACATGGTTTGATGCTTCCTTTGTGCTGGGCTTGATTTTCTAGACAAATGCCATCTTATGTGCATATTAAGAACTTAATAAATATGGATGGAATGAATGAAAAATTTATGACAATGAAGGTTGTGTAACCCAGTAGTGATATGCACAGATCGTGGATTAGTCCCCTTGTTTGTTGAATTGAAAAAGGGACTTTCCTTTTATGAGATTGGAGATTTGATGGGAACATCAAAGAACACCTAAGGGGCTAAAGGAAAGAAATCTCTAGCACGCAGATTGTGGAGTGTGTCTGTAAAATCGCTCTCTCTGACAACGACAGGACTCTAAAGATTCAAGTGCTGAATCAAGAAGCTGAGAGCCTCCTTAGCCATGAGAAAGGAGAAAGGAAAACACGAATGGGAGAAGATGAAAAATGTATTGTTGCACTCACAGGGTTCTCCCCTCTTGTTTGCATAGGGTTACCGAAGGCTGTAGCAGGCTATTGGATTGTTTTCTTGTATGTGTGTGTGCATGCGCACGGGTGCTCAGTTGCTCAGTCGTGTCCAGCTCTTTGTGACCTTATGGATTGTACCCCACCAGGCTCCTCTGTCCCTGGGATTCTCTAGGCAAGAACACTGGAGTGGCTTGCCATTTCCTTCTCCAATGCATGAAAGTGAAAACTGAAAGTGAAGTCGCTCAGTCGTGTCTGACTCTTAGCGACCCCATGGACTGCAGCCTACCAGGCTCCTCTGTCCATGGGATTTTCCAGGCAAGAGTACTGGAGTGGGTTGCCATTGCCTTCTCCGGACCCAACTCTAGATGGCATTTATTGATGACAGATGTCATTTATTGCTGATCAGAATTCTGGCTTCACTGGGACTTCTTACTGGGTACTTTCAGCTTCCACACAATACTGAATTCTTGCAGAGTTTATGCAGTGTCTACTTGGTAGGAATCAGAGGATGCTGCCAATGGCATAGTAGGCTTTGGGGTCAGAAAGACTTGTGCTGGAACCGTGACTGTTCTACTCATTAGCTATGTGTCCCTGGGTGTGTTACTTAACGTCTGAACCTCATCAGTAAATCTGAGGAAAGGTATCCTCTTCCTCCTAAAGTCACAATGACCTGAGGAAAAATAACTATTAATACCAATGGATGGTAGCTACTAGTTCATACAAAAAGAAAGATTCCCCTTTCTTCTTTTCCTAACCTTTCATTCTAGGAGCCATCAAGTCTATTGCTGAAAGGGAATCACAAGGGACTATGAGAGCAGGGGGCTTGGAAATAGCAGACCAAGTCTTGGAGTTTGGCTCTCCAACTAACCTAGGCTGTTGGGGTCATTCACCTTGGTCTCTGCAACTAGGCAATGTGATAGTTTCCTCTATTTGTCAGTAGTGGGGGTGGAACAGATTCCTATCCCAGAATTAGACTTGTGGGAAAGACCAGTCTGCAACAATACATTTCATAGCTTCAGTGACAATGCCCAGCCCTGTATCCACTCTATGTCTTGAACTGGAATGAACTCAGTAAGCAACTATGCCCAGGTATTCTCTGTCAGACAATAACAATACAAGGCAATTGTTTTGAACTTGCTCTTAAAAGCAAAGAGCATCGTCATATGATTTTCATATAAGAAAAGTACACAACATTTATTGAATCCTATGCCTTTGGAGAGTGATGGTGCTGATGTTGCCTTAGCAAATGTTGTTCTGCTTAGCTGGGTGCTTCAAGACCAGCACCTAACTCAGGTGTCATCTCTGGCCATCTTTCCTCGTCTCCTGGTGGACTTTCTCCTGATCATGCTCCCACAGAACACTTCTCTCAAAATACCCCCCACACTGTATAGAATGAATGAGTCATAAGTTGGCTTATCCCAGTAAGACCTGAGCCCCGTGAAGGTGAGGACCTTCCTGTGGTCAGTCAACATGATGCATCCATATCCTAGCCCAACGTCTGGCATGGAACTTGTTCCTTTTTGCTGTGATTGATCTCAACTTCACCAGTGCATTTAAGGGCTTTCTTCCTCTTGTAGAGGAAGATTCAACTCCAGTTTGAGTTCAGGTTGTCTCTCAGGGAGCATACACAGAGTGCAAGGTAGGGTATTTTGACATCAAGGGTTCTACGCTCAGACTGCCACACAGAAAGAACCACTTTCCCCATTCATGTACTTTCCTGATCCAACCCCAAAAGGAGGCATCAACTGCAAAACTGCAGTGGCTGATAAGCTTTGATTTTTATGTTGGTTACATTTTCCTTGCTGCTTCTTCAAAACACAGGCCTGCAGGTTGCCTCTGAGACATCCTGTCTGGTCTACCCCATCTCTCTAGATTGGATTAATAGATTGATATAGCTGTTAAACACATGCTGCCTCAGAACACTTGTGTTTTAACCCAGTAGGAACCCCAGCTGATCCCTTCGAAAGCAACTTTTAAGAGAAACTGATGTCTTGTGAACACGTTAGCAAGCTGTCATTGCGAGTTTGTCAGCAGGCTCATCTTAGAGCGGCTGCAGACATGTTTCAAGGTTGCCTAATTATATACTGGGTCATGCTCCTTTCCAGTGATAGGCTGAGACTGAGCTGTTTCTTAAATACAGGAAGATATGCTCTGAATCCTTTACCGTTAAAACAGGTCACTTTTCTATTATGTTTTCCAAACTCCTAACAATAGCATTTTGTTTTCAGTTGCTAAGTTGTGTCTGACTCTTTGCAGCCTCATGGACTGTAGCCTACCAGGCTCCTCTGTCTGTAGAATTTTTCAGACAAGAATACTGGAGTGGGTTGCCATTTTATTCTCCAGGTGATTTTCCTGACCCAGGGATTGAACCCGAGTCTCTTGCATTGACAGGTGGATTCTTTGCCACTGAGCCACCAGGGAAGCCCAAATGCTAGCATTAGAATATATTAGAATATTAGAATAAAGCTAGCATTAGAAAATACTGTTTCTACCAGCTTCTAAAGATACAGAACTGTTCTTTCAAAAACTTGCTTTTTAGTGTTGGCAAATATGAGCACTGCATGTCTTACTGTTGGTTTTTAAAATAAATGTGTGCCTGGTGTGAGTATGTGTGTGTGTATTTAGACAGAGAATGTAAATTTCATCCCAGTAAGTGTTTATTCTGAAGACCATCCTCTCTTTAGTGTAAATGTGTGCTTATCAGTATGGAATAAATGTATTCCCCCAAAGTAGAAGAGTAAATGGCCTTTTATTCAAATTGTATTTTTTTTATAATCGTAAAAGCTTTATTATCAAGTACATCATTTTTCTCCACCTACAGATTTGGAGGGTAGAAAAAGAAAGCATTTGGGGGCCAGTTCTTTGAATCAAAGCAAATCAAGAGTTGGCAAAACTGTAGTTTCCTGACTATTTACCAACCTGATTGGTATCATTTTCTGAGCTTGGGAGAACAGTATTCATTCATTTTTATTTTACTTCTGCAGACTGAGTTTAGTAAGTAATGTGGAAGCCATCTAACATAAATAAATTGCTGCAAGATAACAAACAGAATTGGAATTCATGCTTGTGTTCCCTTGGCTCTTTTTCTTCTTCTTTTTCCTCCCTTCTACCCAGCTCTGCCTGGAAAGGCCCGTAATATGCTTTTCAGCATGTTGAACAGTCTAACTTACCAAGCTTCGCGTGGTCCTCAGTCATTCATACGTTTTACAAAACCATAAAGGTGGCAGTGAGGGAGGAAGTTCAAACTCAATTGTCATAGAGGCATCATTTAACCATAGCTGAATCAAAAAATATGTGATTAAAATCATACCTGCTCGTATGAGGACACCACGATTCTGTTAAACCAGGTGGCATTTCTGAGCCACTTCTGTCAAATTCAGTGTTTCCATGGCTTTAAAGTCCCTAGCCCCTTCTATCTGCCAAATTTGCAAGACTGGAACTAGAAAATGGAGTGAATGTTCAGAACACCCCCAAGATGGCTTTGTCTGGGACAGTATGCCTAGCATCCCATAGGGAAGCACTTCCTCCAAGAATTGACTCCATAGACATTGCTTCTGAGAAGAAGGAAATCCAAGTAGAGACTCCAGCATGAAATCATGGAAGCCCCTTGCTGTCCTTGGTTTGTTTGAAGCTTTGATTGCAAAACCTGGCTACCTCCACTCTGGGTCTTTCTCCTCAGGATACTGCTTCATGAGGAAATGATAGGGCATTGTGCTTCGGTGTTGAGACAAGTTCAGTTCAGACGTTCAGTCGTGTCTGACTCTTTGCAACCCCATGGACTGTAGCACACCTGGCAAGTTAGGGAGCCCATTCTTGGCTTTGTTTCCTGTTGACAGGCTTGTAGGTAAAAGCCGTGTGCAGATAGTTTTGTCTACTATGGCGAGAACAACTAGTTCTGGCTGATTTTCTTTTTTTAAAACTAGCTGCCCCTTTGGTGTCATAGAAACATAGCGTTAGTCTCCTATTCTTCCCTGTCAAAAAATTACAATGCAGTGGCCCGGCATAGTCAGAGGAGCTGGCAGGTGAGGGCGGTTTTGGAGCAGGGAGGAGGCTGAGCACCGTCCTTAGAGGTGATGGGACAGGAACTAGTGCATTGGTACCCGAGGAGGGAAGAAGTTATGGACAGGGTTCATCCTTCTCCCTCGGGATGGAAACCTTAAAAGTGAACCCTTGGTTTAAGGGCAGTGAATTCAGAAGGCAGCTCATCTATTTGTCCCCTGTTCTTTCTCTCAGTGTAATTAAGGAGACTTTGAAGAAGGAATATTGTGCTAAAGCCTAGATAAGAGCCGCTCTCCATCCATCTCCGCAAATCCCTCAAACCTCGTTTGATTTTAATATTTTTCTTGTGGATTCCACTGTGCTGCTGTGAGGGCAAGCAGTGGGGCGGGGGTAGAGAGGAGGGTTCCTGGGGCAGCAGAAGCCCTCGTGGAAACCCGTTTTTAATCTGGATGATGGCTTGGTAATGTAAGCAGTGAGAGTTGGCAGGGGGTGAAAACTGTAGGATTAATGGCCTCGAGCCTAATTCCCTGATACCTTTTAAAAGGCCAGCTAAGCAGCTGGCTGTCTCCTTTCGCTCCACATACACACTCTCCAATATCCTGAATTTTTTTTTTTTTTTACCTTTAGCCATTTTTAACCCCTTCCCTGATTTTTAGCATCAAATAAGGGTCAAATGAATCAGCTCTACTCCAATATAAAATAAAAAGTTTTTAAAAAATGTGTGTCAGAGAGAGTTGTATGTATATGATTATATGAATCAAAGATGCTTAATATTCTAATGGGAAGACTTGGTCATGAAACTTGAGATGGTTGTTTGCTTTACAAAGTGATCTGGGATTTTTTTTTTTCCCATGGTGCAAATTTTTTAAAATATAAACTCTTACATGGCTATGTGCACAAGCTCACATGCATGTACATTCCTGCCTATGTGTGAACGGCTGTGATTTTCCATTTAAACTCTCGGAATATGTGATTTCTTATGGAAGTAGAAATAAAACCCAACAAATGTTCCCAAGTCTTGTTGATGTTCCAGATACAATATAAAGGCCGGACCCTCCTCGTACTTTAAAATCTTACCGCTTTATCCACGTTTTCCTCTAATGTCAGGCTGAAACCCGTGGGATCTTTAAGAGAGGCAAGCCAGGGTAGCCATACACAGCTGGTCTGGGCACGTCCGTGTGAACCCCTACAGGTGTAAGTGTGGAGGTAATGATCATTACTTCGGGTGCGAGTGGAAGCACCAGGCAGGAAGCAAAAGGAGTGTGACTGACTCTGGCAAACAAGAAGTTGATGAGTGTTTCCAGCATGAAGCCTTTGAAGTGGGTCAGCAGGAAAGGAAGAAAAGGCAAGGCAGCGAGTTGCAGGGAGAAGAAAATTTCTCGTTGCCTAGGTTATTCCAGGCGACTCTGATATACCGGTCCTTATTAGCGTGGTGGATAAACAGTCTCATTATTGCTGTCATTTGCGTTATTATTGGAAGATAATTAATGACACAAAGGTTTTCATATAACACTCAGACCTGGATGGGTCTTTTGGAGATCACTTCATTCTTGTGTGAAGTTGTTTACTGGTTGATTGTGGAGTGCTGGAAACCACTTGTGGTTTGCTCTGGTTGTGAGTGGACCCTGCTGTGCCTGATATGTTTTGTAATCTATTGCATTGGCCATACCAGTCAGATTGGCTTAATTCTTTCCGCCCTAGTCTAATGCCTGGCAGTATAGGTGTTCAGTAACAATCAAGGTGATTACAGTATGCATTAAACCAAAATATGGGAGCCTTTGTATAATTCTTGTTGTCATGACTGGTTTATGTCCATAGATAACATCTGATGTTTGGGGATTGTGGGTGTGCTTTTCCCAAATCACAGATAAACCCCCTCACATGTCTTTGAGAGCCAAGTCAAACAAGCCAGAATGTTATCAGATTGCTCCCTGTAACGTCATAGACTTTCTTGGTTGACAGCCATTCTGATCATGTCATCTCTAGATTTCCCATTGACAGTGGATTAGTTCCCCCACCCAGAGTTTTCGCCAATTTGATTACATCAAGCCCACGACACTTCTAGAGATTGAATTCACCAGTTGATGCTTGAGCCAGTCTTCCTGTTTAGATTCAGTTAAACACTCACATTTACACATTTCCATGTTTTTTTTAGCTCCTTTCTCCACCGCTTCCCTTCATTTCCCTTAGCAGGCCCCTCCCCTCTTCAAATGCAATGCAGGGATTAAACTGGATGCGGTGATAAAGGAGGCAGTGTCATTTGAAGCATGTTTCTTATAATGCATTTAATTTGCCCCAGTCAGGATCAGCCGAGGGCTCTCTAATGACAAGTGACAGAGGTGGCAGCCTTGGGGAGGAGATGGGTTTACTGTCCATGCTCTGCTTTGAAACAGGACCCTGCTCATGGTGGAAAGGATAACTAATTCAGAGTCACTTTACATTCATGGCAGACAGGAACATATTTCTCCGGTATTACTTAAAAAGGACTTGGAGGTGGGAATGAAGGCAGAAGGCAGAATTAGGAATGTAAGTACAAATAAGGCTGTCGTCTTTGTGGTTGTCCCTCTGGACGGAAGCTATTAATTTTAACAGCGTTGTGAAAGAGAGAGAGACTCGGGAACCTTGTGCTACAATCAGTTGCTCTCTCGCCTTCCCACCAGCTTCATACAAAACCCAATCCGCCCGCCATGGAGGGAGGGAGTCCAAGAGGTGCTGCCACCGCTGCTCACTGTCTGTTCTCAGGAAATGTGACCCAGAAGTGCAGCAAGGGTGGCAAGAGTTTTTACCACTTCGCAGCGTGGTTAGTTCCACCCTGAGGTGAGAGCAGAAGGCGCCGGGGATTAGCGACAGGCTCAGATGTTCGGCAGCACCCTAGGGGTTGATCGGCCCACTTGAGTGCCAATCTCTTGAATTGATGTTGCTGTCTGTACCCCAGGGAGGTCAGCCTGGAAGCTTCTTGCCTCACTGCCCAAATTCCATTTGCACCCAGCAACCCTCAGAGGATTGCAGAGACCTTTTGTTTCTTCATGCCATTCTCCCTGTAAGCTTCCCATATGGCCTTGGCATGAAACAGGTGGATCTAAACCCCAGGGTATTAACAACACAGCTTTGATTGTTCTCGGAGACCTTTGCTTCTGTCCAAATGGCTTTTCTGTGCCTCCTCTCTCAAAAGGTGACAAAATGCTCACGTTTTCCCCTCTGACTTCATCATAATTCTGTGCTTAGTTACTTAGCTGAAGGTTCACAGGGATAAGAAAGATGGTATATCATGGCCATTTTTGTTCAGGAAGAAATGACCCCCTCAAGGGAAGATGAAAAAAAGGGTGCGTCAACCAGCCATCAGTCACTTGGATGTATATACAGACACATACATATACATACAGATAAATAACTACACACTTGTGTCTCAGACAGTAACGAATTTGCCTGCAATGCCAGAGACCCGGGTTTGATCTCTGGGTTGGGAAAATGCCCTGGAAAAGCGAATAGCTACCCACTCCAGTATTCTTGCCTGGAGAATTCCATGGATAGAGGAGCCTAGCAGACTCCAGTCCATGGGGTCGCAAAGAGTCAGACTCTGAGCAACTAACACACTTATGTATGTATGTATATGTATGTGTATAGATGTGGCTATAATAATGTGTCAGATACTTTTCCAGGATTGTCAAGAAGTAAAACCGGGAGCACAGTTTTAAACATGTAAGATTATATTTTGAAATAATACGTCTACAGCCAAGTCTTCCTTCACCCTCCCAGATTTGCAACTTCTGCTCTCTTCTCATCTCAGAAAAAAACCAAGTCCTCTCTCCGTTTGCTCAGGCCAAAAACCTTGATCTTGCCCTTGACTCCTTTCTCTCATAAACCACGTCCAGCTTACGGGAACATCCTGTTTGTTGTAACTTTGGGAGACAGCCAGAGCCCAGCCATCGTCTTATCTCCAGGGGCTTATCTCCAGGGCTTCCTCTTGAATCTCAGTCATGGTCACCTCTCACCTGACCATTGCGGCGGCTTCTTAGTGCACAGGGGCTGCCAGAGAAAAACACCCCAGACTGGGTGGCTTCTCAGCAACAGACATCTATTTCTCACAGTTCCGGCGACTGGAAGTCCGAGGTCAGGGTGCCAGCATGGTTGGATGAGGGCCCTCTTCAGGGTCACAGGCTCCTTGCTGTGTCCTCACGTAGCGGAAGGGGCAAGGGAGCTCTTGGGCCTCTTTACAGGGGCATTAATCTCATTCCTGAGGGACTTCCCTGGTGGTCTGGTGGTTTAAGAATCTGCCTGCCAATGTGGGGACACTGGTTCTATCCCTGGCCCAAGAATTAGGATCCCACATGCAGTGGGGTAGCTAAGCCCGTGCACCAGAACTACTGAGCATGCGTGCAGCAGCTGCTGAAGTCTGGGAGCCTAGAGCCTGTGCTCCACCATCAGAGAACCCAACACAGTGAGAAGCCTGCATGCCGCAACTAGGGAGTAGCCCCAACTCGCCGCAACTAGAGAAAGCCTGCTTGCAGTAGTGAAGACCCAGTGCACCCAAAACGAGAGAGAGAGAGAGAGAGAAAAGTCTAATTTATGGGGGCTTTGCCCTCGTGGCCATATTCAGCTTTCAAAAACCCCACCTCCAAATACCATCGCATTGAACATAAGGATTTCAACCAAAATTTGGGGGACAGGACACAAACATTCAGACCACAGTAGCTTCTTAATTATCCTTCCTGCTTACCCCACTCACTTTTGGCCCACTACCAGTTCTCCACCCTGCAGCCACCAGAGGAAAGCTTGTAAAAGATAAGTCGGTTCTTACCCTTCCTTTGCTCACAACCCTGAACAGCTTCCCGTCTCACTCACAAGAGATCCATATCTCCTCCAGGATCTACGAGATGCTGTCTGATGTCATATCCTAACTCTTCTCTTCATCACTCGTCTCCCAATTGACACGTATGCTCCAAACAGTAGTAGATGTAGCAGAACTGGAAGTAGAAGTAATTTTCTTATCAGACAGACTTAAGCTGACTTTTGCTACCTAGAGTCTTCCCATTGGAAAGTATCCTTATAAGATTACTTGCTTTGGGGTCATGTGTTTTTGAGCATGAGCTACCCATTCTCCTTTATTGGCCCTGCAGTAAAGCTTTTTCTGCTCCAGGAAAAAAAAAAAAAAAATCACTTACTTTGGGCATTTTCCTAGGTGGGTGCGTTTGAGACCTTGCTGACAAATCCTTGGGCCTTACCTTGCAGTGGCTGTATTGTTTTGAGGTTCCTCAAATCTTCTACTGAGTGTCCAAAGCTCAGGAGATAATGAAACTGGAAATAGAAGGCATGTCAGGGATCAGCCTTTGTCCTCAGTGGGCTTGTGCCAAGGAGGCCTCCCCTGCCCCTCATTTGTCCTCAGGACAGTGCCTTCAGCCAGGGCCCCTGGGCTGGAGGGAAGCCCTTCTGAATGTTTTCTGTATCTGGATTAGTGAGAAGCAAACTAGACACTGTGGCATTTGTTTCTCCTGCCACGTGTAAAAGTGCTCAGTGACTTCTTTTGACTTCATATAAGAAGCATCTTTAAATAGATTGAATCCAAGGCAATGATGTTGATCACACCCACTCTGTCTTCCTGACTCGGAGCCTTTTTTTCCCCCCCCTCAAGGGCATTTCCAACAAAGGAGTATAGCTTTCAGATTTGTAAACTGCCACCTTATTATCCTATTAGTCAATTACAGCTGCTGAAGAGCAGGGTAAGTGACAGTATGGCAGATTACAGCAATTTATTTGCCGTTCTCATCGTCTTGTTCAGCATATCATCAGGCTGTTTAAATTTAATGATAGGACTTTTACATGTGTCTTAGAGCAGTTGAAGTTGTAATCAAAATGTTTAGGAAAAACCCCTACTGACCTGGGTAAGTGCTGCCTCCTTCAGCATTGCTGGTAATGCCTTATTGTCATTTTTATTAGCAGAGCTGATTCTAATTAGGAGAAGCAACCTCTTTTGAAAAGAAAAGTAGGGCTTTTTGGTGTGTACAGAGCTCAAGAAAGATGGTGAGGATGGAAATCTCTTACTTAGGTTGATGTGCAAATAAGCGCCAAGTAGCTAACTTTTCCTGAGAAGCTCGATGGAGGCTGGGAATGGAGGAGGTCATGGGTGTGAGGTCAGGATGGGGTGCACAGCATTGGCACTGGGAGTAGCTTGGAGGAAGGAGAGCTATGGAGGAAAAAATAACTGCCCTCTGGATGTCGAGTTCTCTTTCAAGCTAAGCACCATCATTTTTTAGTAGTGGCTACAGTGAAACAAAATCTGTATAAAAGAAAAAGCAGTTGAGAACTTAGAATCTTTGGATTTTATGCTCAGGATGACATAGTAGAGGACCTGTTGCCTTGAACTTGTCCACACCTTCAGTTTCATTGGTGGACGTGAGGGGCTGTTGTTAATAACTAAATAATGGGAAGACTTCAGTTTTGGCAATACCCAGCTTATTCTAAACTTCAGTATACTCTCTGGTCCTCACTGATAATTAAAGATGTCATTATTATTGAGCTCTCAGGATACCATATCAATTGTAAAGTCAACAATAACTGGTCTCCTATGAGTTTAAGCTCAAGAGTTTAAGACCTATGATCTCAGGGGTATGTGAGACCAGGGTTTCTCAGTCTTGATACTATTGGTTGGATAATTCGTTGTTATAGGGGCTGCTCTGTGCATTATAAGATGTTTAGCAACATCCCCAACCTCTACCCCATGGATGCCAATAAGACCCACCTATCACCCAATTGTGACAACCAAAAATGTTTCTAGATAGTGCTGAAGGTCCCGTGGAAGCCAAAATCAACTATTCCTGATTCCTGATAATTCACACTTTACATTATCACTAGCAAGTAACTCAGACTTTTGGGGTACACTTAACAAATATGTAATGAATATCTACTCTGTGTAAGTCAGCACAGAGGGACTGAAACAAGATACTTATTTACTGTTTTGTGACAGTGTATAGTACTTGTTGGTATAAAATATACATCCCAAAGTGAAAGTCACTCAGTCGTGTCCGACTCTTTGCCACCCCATGGACTGTACAGTCCATGGAATTCTCCAGGCCAGAATACTGAAATGGGTATCCTTTTGCTTCTCAGGGGATTTTACCAACCCAGGGATTGAACCCAGGTCTCCGGCACTGCAGGCAGATTCTTTACCAGCTGAGCCACAAGGGAAGCCCATATTTCATAGTTAATTGGGCGAGACAGTTTTTTTCATTCATTTTTGGAAATCATATATTTGAAAGTTATTTCAAATGGTTTTCTGAGAGAAATCATCATTTTGTTATATCAAATTTTACATCATGTGCCAGAGTCTAGCTGTAGGTTTTTCAGAGTTGGCAGAGTAATTGAATAGTCTGGGCACTGTATGCTGTAAAGCCATATGGTGGTGTTGCCTGAACTTTCTTAAGCAGTTAGACCTTAAGATGCTATCATATTTTTGGCACATTGCTTTCTTCCCATAATATTGGATCACTGAATTCCAAGTATGTTTTGTGTACTTTTTTCTGGATGGATTGGATCATTAGTGGGAAGAGCATGGGCTTAGGTCACCTGAATTACTTAGTAGTTCAGGGAGAACACGGTAAACAAGTGCCAAGTGACAAGTGGTGATGGTGTCGGTGGTTTAATCACTAAGTGGTTCCAACCCTGTGACTCCGTGGACTGTAGCCCACCAGGCACCTCTGTCCATGGGATTTTCCAGGCGAGAATACCCTAGGGGATCTTCCTCACCCAGGAATTGAATCCATGTCTCCTGCATTGGCAGGCAGATTTTTTACCACTGAGCCCCTGGGAAACCCGACAACTGATGCTACTGGAATTTAAATAAAGCATGATATCAGAGTCCAAGACAGTCAAGGAAGGCAAAGGGGAAGAGTTGGGAGTTGAGAAGGCTTTGAAAGAAAGACAGAGCTTGGAGAAGCAGAAAAGTAGGGAAACCAGAGTCCATTATAAAAGCTACATCAGCTGCTGTCTTCCTTAGAAGTCACAGTTCACAGGCATTTAGCTAAGACCTGAGAGCCAATGAAGGACCAGGTGCCTTGGGTTCTAGCAAGCATTCAGTTTTCTCTAAACCATTTACAGAACCCTTAACGAACCCCTATTGCCCTTTTTAGGATATATAAATATGGTATGTTACTAGAATGAGAAATATTATATAACCTTATTCTGCCTACTTCCAAAGCTGTTAAGAAACTAAAAGCTCTGAGACTCATGCTCTTAACATCTACAAGGATCATGAATCTTTCATGAATCTACAAGATTCATGAATCTATATGAATGTAATTGTATTGTTTAATCTATTATTATATCATCTATTTTTGTTATCACCATGTTGAGATAGTTCAGTACAGCATAAAATGATAACCTCTGTGAAAATGACTTGACATGTATTTCTACTAACTTCATGTTTATTTAGATACCATAAGAATTTTTGTTTTTAGTATTCTTAAAAATAGGTATTCTGAGAAGCACTATTATATTTGAATAGAACAGTCTTATTTTTATCAATTTTTTATAATATCTTTCAAATTGTGGATATTTGATCAAACAGAGAAGTCAGATGAGCAATGAGAGAGAGAGAGAAATTATTGTATGAAAAGAATAAGGGATTAGAGGTGTTCCTGGAAACGTTTTGCTTGGTGGCGTGTCCTTATAATATTTTTGAAAGATTAAATGTAGCATGGTATTTCTTAGTAGAGACAAGATAAAGAAATATCTCTGAGGCATATAATATCATTCTGTGTAAGCCTATAGCTCTATCTAAAAAGAATTATTAGCCAGTAGATGTCTTAGAAAATTAAGATATGGCCTGGAAAATAGATGTAACTATTTCTTATACGTTACCAAGGTAAGAAAGACAAAGGTTACCACTTTTCATGAAAAGAAAGCTTTCTTGGCTAAACTGTTAAGCAGAGGTTTTATTATTGGTAGAGTGCTTCCAATGATTTATTTCTCTTTTTAAAAGATTTTTTAAATATTTATTTATTTTATTTGGCCATGCCTGGTCTTAGCTGTGGCATGTGGGATCTTCTGTCTTTGTTGCAGCAAGCGGAATCTTTAGTTGCAGTATGTGGGATCTAGTTCCCTGACCAGGGATGGAACCTGGACCCCCTACATTAGGAGTGTGGAATCTTACAGCCACTGTACCACCAGGGAAGTCCCGCCAATGATTTATTTCATTCCCATTTCATAAATGTGTAGTGGAGGAACATAGATTACTTAACAGACTGAAAGTCACAAACTAGTAAGTTGTGAAACAGATTCAAACTCTGGTGAACCAGCATCAGATCCTAAGCTTTTGTTTGTTTGTTTGCTTTAATCCTAGGATTTTAACCTCTATCCTATGTCATATGGAATTTCAAACTAGGAATATTGAAGCCCTTGAGTTAATTTTACCCATTTAAAATAAGGTGAGCGGGTAAGAAGCCTACCTTCTGAAACTGGGATATGAGATGAATGTAATTGACTTGGCTACCTTGACCACAGAATGAGAAGACATAGGGAAAGTAGTGATCTAGTGGTTCCTACTGGGTCTTGCCCAGTGGCTGGATAAATATCTAGTTTCTGTCTCTCAGGGATAACTTTCCTTTGGAATTTGATTTTTTTTTTTTTTTTTTTTTTTTTTTTTTTTTTTGTGCTCAGCCAATTTGCAGGTAAATCTGTTACATCTGTCATGCTACGGTGCTGCCAGTTTGGTTTAGTAAATGTTTACTAAGTCAACAGCCTAGCTGTCTTGCCTCTGAGAGTAGGAATGCTGACACTCATTCTTGTATGGAGGACACAGTTGGTAGCCACTAAATATTTGTGGCATCAAACTGACTGATAGGTCATCTTTGTTGTGTTTCCACTAGAGCTCACACTGAAATGGAAAGAAGCTAACCCTGAAACTCTAGTGCCTGGCATTCACCAGCAGACTGAATTCAGTGCAGTAGAAGGCGGTCCATTTATTATTCTGCCCGAGAGGGCTTAATTGCTGACACATCAAAAGAACTTTATTCTGAAGCCAGTTCACTTACAAGTTATATACTTTTACATATAATGTTGTTGCCATTAAAAAAAAAAAAACACTCTATATTAAATGCCTGCTGCTAGGAGTCAAACACGACTGAGCGACTTCACTTTCACTTTTCACTTTCATGCACTGGAGAAGGAAATGGCAACCCACACAGTGTTCTTGCCTGGAGAATCCCAGGGACGGCGGAGCCTGGTGGGCTGCCGTCTATGGGGTCGCACAGAGTCGGACACGACTGAAGCGACTTAGCAGCAGCAGCAGCAGCACTACATTTTGAGCCAGGAAATGTACTTCTGCCCTCTTCCTGGTATGTCATCCTTTTGAACCTCTAGGAGGCGCTGTTGTGTGTTTGTATCTCAGAGTTGCCAGTCTACATTTTTCTTTTTCTCTGTTTTGCCTCATTTTCAAACAAACAAACAAAATAACCAAAGAACTATTTTAGGGTCCTTTTGCCGCCACCACCAATATTAGCATCAATGTTACTAAGACAACTTGAGCTTTTAGATACAAAGAAACATTGACTTAATATAGCAATTTGTTTTTGCTGTTTAATTTACATTTAAATCTAGACAAGCTCCCACCTTTTAATATTTACTTAAAATATTTACTTTTACACATATACACAGCACTTGATAGGAATGCATTGAAGGTGAGTGTTGATTTATTTGGTTTGTTTTTTAGTAAGTAATGCTGTCTATATTGCAGTGTGTTACAAGGGGGGTCATTACATCAGCAACTCTTCAGTCTGAAGAGTGTATTGATGTGTAGGCTATGCCCTCACACCCTTTTCTGTGCTCTGATGGTGTCATGGTAGCTTTCAAAATAAAGCTACCTATTTGTAGCTGTCTTTAGATTCATCTCCAATGCATTACTCAAGGAGAAAACAAACTCAGCAGACCCTCTGTTAATTGGGAAGCCCCTTCTGTGTTGCATTTCAATCTGTTTTTAAGCTGAAGCTGATTTGCACTTTGTGAAAAGTGAATCTAAATCCTTTGTGCTAACCAAGGGACTTTGAGCCATGTTGTTACTGCGGAAAGCTGGAAGGAGGAATGGATAAAATGGCAAGTTTCTTTTTTGTATTATTATTATTAACTATACGGTGTATAGTTTGGTGCCACACCTACCCTCTTCCCCAACAGACACCATTACTAAGTGCTGGTTTAATAAAGCAACCTAGCAGGTGAATATTTAGGGTTTAGTGGAATTCGGATAGTTTCACTTCAGAGCAGTAGAGAGAGGAGAATTTGGGGATGGGGCCATTTCCAGCATGCTGTTAAGGAAAGTGTGCGAGCTGACATACATTATGACACAATCGTAATTTTGAAGCATGATGTGTTTGTGAATTGGCTGTGTTTACTGTAATTTGTGGCTGTTCATCCTTGGGTGGTGTTTTCAGATGCAGGTTTTATCGTTATTATTCAGATATGGCGGGGCTGACAGACCAGAAAGCGATTGCTATTGAAAAGATAGTTTGTTACTGACAGTTTTTGGGTGGAGGAGGGGCATGCTGTTCATTCAGGGCCATGTGGGGAAGCACCTGGGTTGGTTAGGAGGCAGAGGAAGCAAGAAAGGAACCTAGACAAGTTTGTGTAGGGGTGGGAAGGGGTTTGATGGGAAGGAAAGGGTGAGTCCCAGTAAACAGTCTTAGGATTAGCTAGTTGAGAATCACTTCAGCCAACTGACTCTGGAGCACACAGGCTGTTTCTTATCTGGTACCTGGCCCTGAAATGAATAGGGTCAGGGGATGGTGGCATGGGGGTATAAAACCCTAATAGAGGAGGGGATTGGAGGTGTGGGTTCTGGGCTGATGGGTTTACAGTCTCTAGGAATTAGCTAGCTCTGAGAGGGGCAGTCCCTTCAGTGTCCACCAGGTCCCAGACGCCAAAAATATCCATATAGAGATAAGCTTAATACAGGTGGTACGAAGCTCTCTGCCCCTTGGACAGCTGGCACTGATGATTGCATATGACACTCATCTACCTCTGCCACCTCCAGATGCCACAAGCTGGGCAGGTGGGCGCGTAGTCTTGACCTGCAACTGATTGCATTCTTTACCAAGCAGTGGCACCAAAGAGTCATTTGTTGATTCTCTTCCCCCTTCATTTTTCTTTCAAGGCTCTTGAGAATGTGAGACTCTTCTTTGTTTTCTTACTGCCTAGTATGGAGCAAGGAACGATGCCAGGGAATGGGGTGGAGAAGAGGAAGGGAGGTCTCATAGTATTTAGTTTTGTTCTTTTTCATGCTTAAACAGACTTAAGGAATTTTCAGAGCAGAGTCTTGTTTCAAGTATATGACCATTTTTCAATTAGAGTCACTTATTAACCTCCACTTCCATGAGCAGAAGCTCCCAAGTCTCTTTGAAGGCACAGACCAAAGATTTCCTTCCTCCCTCCAACCCTGTCCAAATCCCCAATGCTACTCCTAAGCTGGTTGAGAGGTTGAAAAGCTCACAGATGTGAAGACAGAAGCAGATTTGCACCTTTATGGCATGAACACTTTGATGTCTTCTTACAGAGAAACTATCCTGTGTAATTCAGAATTTTTTAATGTACATGCAAAACTGACTGCACTTTACCTGCTGCTGCTGCTGCTGCTGCTGCTGCTGCCGCTAAGTTGCTTCAGTCGTGTCCAACTCTGTGCGACCCCATAGACGGCAGCCCACCAGGCTCCCCTGTCCCTGGGATTCTCAGACAAGAACACTGGAGTGGGTTGCCATTTCCTTCTCCAATGCATGAAAGTGAAAAGTGAAAGTGAAGTCGCTCAGTTGTGTCTGACTTCTAGCGACTCCATGGACTGCAGCCTACCAGGCTGCTCTGTCCATGGGATTTTCCAGGCAAGAGTACTGGAGTGGGGTGCCATTGCCTTCTCTGAGTTTACCTGGTAATGTTGTTAAATGGTATCTGGCCTTGACTCCAGCTGGTCTGTGGTCTCTGAAAAGACAGCCACACAGAGCCACTCCAGAGCTCTCTGCCCTCTGGAAGCTGTCTCCAAGGCACACTCCACTGAGATGGTGCACTCCACCATTGCTTAGCTAGGGCCCTTTCCTGAGGATAACTCCAGTTTGGGTTTGTCTAGTTGTACGCTGCCAAGGTAACAAGGAATCTCAGAAAACTAGGAGAAGTGGCATCAATAGAAGTTCCTTGAGAAGAGGGCCTGAATTGACTCAAGCTCCATTAGCTTGAGTCAGCTTCAGAATTGCCAATGGGTGTTTCATGGCTGTGATGATTTTCATGAGCTATTATTGTTGCTTTTGCTGGCAGGACCATTCAGGGCCAGTGAGGAGAAGCACTGTCTAGTGAAGAGCAGTTCCTGTGATTTTCTGGAAGTGAATTGTAATCTCAGAAGCTGCTGCACAAAGGCCAAAAAGAAGTTTGTAAAGAAAGTAGAAGTTGCCCAGGTGGTGGTGGTGTAGTCGCGAAGTCGTGTCTGACTTGTGACCCCAGGGACTATAGTCCGCCATGCTCCTCTGTCCATGGGATTCTCCAGGCAAGAATACTGGAGTGGGTTGCTATTTCCTTCTCCAGGGGATCTTCCTGTCCCAGGGAGTGAACCCAGGTCTCCTGCGTTGCAGGCAGGTTCTTTGCCGACTAAGCTAGGAGGGGAGCCAGAAGTTGACCAGGAGATGATGTCAAACAAATGAAACCTTGAGTTGATATTTTTTTCCCCCATGCTGGGTACCCAGGACCACATTTAAATGCCAGTACTTAAAAGGATAATTCAAAATCACATCCCCTTTTTTAGATCCCATTTTTTAGTAGATCCCCTTTTTCATAACAAAAATATGTAATTGAAGACAATATGCGTGCTTTGGGGATGGTTTATCTGGGTTAGAACTCTTCACTGAATATTGTGTGTTTTTATGTTTATTGCTTTCTTTCTTGATATTTCCCAGATGGCAAAACTTTTTAAAAAATTGTAGTGTATAGTGCCACATTATATTTTTAATACTCATAGCACTTAGCACACTGATAGACCCAAAGGACTTATTGCGTAACCTTGCTTTAGAGGAAGTAAGTTAATTTACAGACCCTGATGCTGGGCAAGATTGAGGGCAGGAGGAGAAGGGAGCGACAGAGGATAAGATGGTTGGATGGCATCACCGACTCAGTGGACATGAGTTTGAGCAAGCTCAAGGAGATAGTGAAGGACAGGAAAGCCTGACCTGCTGCAGTCCATGGAGTTGCAAAGAGGCGGCTCTGACTTAACAACTGAACAACAACAAACAAGAAAACGTCTAAAGCTGCGAAGTAATGATCCATGTCCTTTTTCTACTCTGGGGATTTTGCTGAGGCTGATTGCGAACTGGTGGAACTGAGTATTGATGAGGGTAAAGGGTCTTAATGGCAGTGACATTAAGACAATAGGAAATTACAGTAGCCTGCTAGACATTGCCTCATCCCCGCAGCCACAAGCCCCACAAACAAACCTGCCATTGGCCATTTAAAAGAAACTAAATAACATTAAAAGACGCTTACTCCTTGGAAGTAAAGTTATGACCAACCTAGATAGCATATTGAAAAGCAGAGACATTACTTTGCCAACAAGGTCTGTCTAGTCAAGGCTATGGTTTTTCCACTGGCCATATATGGATGTGAGACTTGGACTGTGAAGAAAGCTGAGAGCCGAAGAATTGATGCTTTTGAACTGTGGTGTTGGAGAAGACTCTTGAGAGTCCCTTGGACTGCAAGGAGATCCAACCAGTCCATTCTGAAGGAGATCAGCCCTGGGATTTCTTTGGAAGGAATGATGCTAAAGCTGAAACTCCAGTACTTTGGCCACCTCATGTGAAGAGTTGACTCGTTGGAAAAGACTCTGATGCTGGGAGGGATTGGGGGCAGGAGGGGAAGGGGACGAAAGAGGATGAGGTGGCTGGATGGCATCACCGACTCAATGGACGTGGGTTTGAGTGAACTCTGGGAGTTGGTGATGGACAGGGAGGCCTGGCGTACTGCGATTCATGGGATCGCAAAGAGTCGGGCACGACTGAGCGACTGAACTGAACTGAAATAACAACAATAAAAATCCAACTCTCTTGCTTTTGTCTGGCTACCGTTTCCTTCATAGGCTTAGATCTTGAGGTACGTGTTACCTGGCAGAAAATTCTCATTAGATTTATCACTACTTGATTTCTTAATAGTATTTCTCATCAGAATAATGTTTGGAGAAGATACTTTATGCCAAGGCAGTCCCAGGGAACCTGTGGAAGAAGGCCTGTATTTTTTGTCTGCAGCAGCAACTACAGTTTAGGAGAAGCACTGGGCGTGGTTTTGTGGCTTGTCTCTTTTTAGGGCTGCTCATCACTTCAACCACAAAATCACTGCCAACTTTCAGAAGGGGAAAGAAATACTGGCCAACTGACTTTTTCTTTTCTTTTTTTTAATGACAGTCAGTGACTTGGGTTCTTAGAGACCAGGCCCCTGAGTTGCGTTTGGAGTTCCCCAATACAGTCTTTGTAGAAATGTGGGTTAGTTTCTACATTGCTACAAACCAATCCTCTGCATTAGGGTTGGCCTGTGTCCTGGAACCACAGAAGTGGTTTGCTCTACCAGTTGACTCATCCTGCTTAACTTCTGTATCACCGTGAAGAAAGAGCCCATGAAGCTGTGGGACAGGGAACCTTGCAATGAGTGGTAAAGACTGGCCAATTTTCATTAAAAACCAAGAATCATTCATTTGTTCATTCATTCATTCAACTGTTTTTATGGACTTCTCTAAATGACCCAGGGAGTTCTCCAAAAGCTATATAGATGCAGTAATGAACTAGACCCACAATTGCAAAACTTTTTCTTTGAAGTGCCAGATAGTAAATATTTTAGGTTTTGCAGGCCTTAACTGTTCCTGTTATAGCTCAACTCTGCCTGTATTTTGGGTTTTTTGTTAGTTTGTGTGTGTGTGTGTGTGTGTGTGTGTGATTTTGTTGGTGTGTAGGTGTGTGTGTGTGTGTGTGTGCACAGTAGTAGCCTTAATGTTGTTGTTTAGTTGTGTCTGACTCTTTTGCTACTCCATGGACTGTCTGTCTGTGGGGTCCTCTGTCCATGGGATTTCCCAGGTAATAATACTGAAGTGGGTTGCCATTTCCTTCTCCACGGGGCCTTCCTAATCCACGGATTGAATCAGCATCTCTTGCATTGGCAGGCAGGTTGGTTTTCTTTTTTTTTTTTTTTACCACTGAACCACCAGGGAAGCCTCAGTAGCATATGAATAGCCATAGCAGTGTATAAATGACTATTAGTGTATAAATGACTGTGTTTTAATGAAACTTAATTTATAAAAACAGGTAACATGTGACTCACTCTTTACCACCCCTAAACTAGACCATGATATTCTTGCCTTTGTTGAGTGTACATTCCAATAGTCTGCATTTAATTTCTACAAGGTAGTTGTATTTTATGCAGAAGATATGTTCCTAAAGGCCTCACGTAATTCAAAACAAGAAAAGTTCAAAACTTAAAAGCTTAGGTTTAAAGTAAAAGACTCCTGAAGATGTTAAGATGTCAATGTAACCAGCAAATAGAAAAACTTATCATCTAAGAGTCAAAACAAAGCAATATTAAAAAAAAAACACATTTTTAATAGTTCATTATTACTAATGATTAGTAACTATGGAATATAATTTCTAGATATTAAACATCCACAAGAAAACTAAATCATCTGTAGTTTTTGATGAACTGTTCATTCCTTTAATGCTATAAAGACAGAGTAGAAACTTGTCACCAATTTCAGAAATCTAAATCTTTTAAGAACACTCCATCCCATACATCAAAAGTACTGCAAACTCCATAGATAGTTTAAAGAAACAAGTCATTTAGAAATTTGGTGAATGCAGAAAATTGTTCATTTAGTATGCTATCTTTGGTGAATTGGCCAATCATTGATTTGGTAGCTAGGCATGTTGACTTTTGGCAAAGAAACCTGGAAGCGATAAGCTTGGTTCTAGATACATGTCATGACTCAAAATGCTCTTTGGCTGGACGGTTGCATACATTATGATTACACGCATGTGGCCAAACTTGTACGTAGAATAGCATTAACTGTTTAAGTTAGAGGACTTCTCAGATTTCTACATGGCAGGGGAATTTCATTCACGATTCTGTGTAGAGAATGTTTGCTCTTGGAGTTCAGAAGCTGATTCAGTTCTGGACTTGCTTACAGTTTTCCCTTTAAATGCTTATAAATTAATATTTATAAATTTTCAGGCATATAGAAAAGTTGGAAGACTTGCCCAATGAACACATACATAGCTTCCGTCAGTGCTCAGTTATGTCCAACCCTTTGCGACCTCAGGGACAGTAGCCCACCAGGCTCCTCTGTCCTTGGGATTTCCAAGGCAAGACTACTGGAGCGAGTTGCCATTTCCTCCTCCAGGGGATCTTTCAGACCCAGAGATTGAACACAAAGACGTCTCTGGCGTCTCCTACATTGACAGGCAGATTCTTTACCACTAGCGCCGCCTTAGGCCTGCTCCTGTATGGCTGGTGAGTTTCTAATAAGTGGAAGGCTCAATGTTTCTAGAGTAGGTAAAAGAATATCAACTCAGATTTTTTTTTTTTTTTTTTAGAACCACAGCTTTTCAGGAGTGATCAGAGACTGAACTGAACCATTTCTAGTTCTCCTTTGTGTTTCTTAGGAAAAACCATGAAATATTCCTTAGCTCTAGGTGGTACATGCCCTTGTACTTGCTCATTCTCACTTTCAGAGAGTTTAAAAAAAAAAAAAAAAAGACAATGTTAGGTTTCTTTAGTGTCATGGAATCACCATTGCCAAGCCTTACAGGAACTGAAATCAACATCAGAAATGCTGGGTATGTGGCTGGATATTTTTCCACATGTTGTTTAGAAACTGGAACGCCTAGGATGCCCTTCTGATTTGGTAAGATTTACCTTTCCAGTGTTATAATTCCATTTAATTGCTACAGAATAAAAATTCAAGAGGTCTGTGTTACCCCAGCACTGTCTCTTTCCACATGTCAGTGTAAAGTATCATATGGATCTCAGGAAGGATTTACTAGCTGCAAAGTAAAATGCCATCTTCCACACTGTAATTTCTTGAGTTCCTTTTCCTTCCTGTGGGAAGGAATGATTGAGGGGGAAAAGAAATTGTTTGACATCTAACTACAGAAGGAAAAATTAGTCTCCTCCAACTTCTTCAGTTTCTGTTTTTGTTTCATTCTGCATCCTGTGTGCTTCTGGTCTGGTGAGGAATTATGATGTAAAAGGGAGTTATTTTCTTTTAGAAGATTCAGTCACCATTTAATAGTAATCACAAGTTTGGGAAAATTGAAGGGTTGACAATACTCTACGTCTTTCTGGGTCATCGGGTACACTCTGATGAATGCTACAACCTACCCATCGTTGACTGTTTTCTTGGCCACTCCTGCCTGTAGGATAATGATATATTCTTGCCCTGTTCACCTCCAGCTGTTATTCTGTTTTGGGCAATGAAATAGTGAGCTCAAATCACCTGTGTCACTTACCACGAAAAGCTTTAAGAGCCTTTGAGTGGTTCCATCGTTGTCTTTGTTCCTGCTCACCCGAAGGTGGTCAGGGCTCCCTGGAGGCAAGCTGCTCGGGTTCCCTAGTGAGACGTGGAACACAGCCCTCAGTTGACTGACAGTGACCATGTTGTGGAAAGCCATTGATACAGTGCTGGGGTCATTTATTACTGCAGCATAGCTTAGCCAAGCAGACTGGCATCCTGTGCTTAGCATAGTGCCAGCTCATGCTTCTCTGGTTCTAGGATGGAAATCACTGAAAGTTGTAAACTATCACCTGTGGAATTATGAGAGGAGGAGAGGGCTCTGGGCCAGTTGCGGTTAGAACAATGGATTTTTCAGACTACAATAACTGTTTTGAAAATCCTCTTCCCCCTTTCTGCTGCTACTGCTAAGTCACTTCAGTCGTGTCCGACTCGGTGCGACCCCATAGACAGCAGCCCACCAGGCTCCCCCGTCCCTGGGATTCTCCAGGCAAGAACAGTGTAGTGGGTTGCCATTTCCTTCTCCAATGCATGAAAGTGAAAAGTGAAAGTGAAGTCATTCAGTCGTGTCCGACTCTTAGCGACCCCATGGACTGCAGCCTACCAGGCTCCTCCGTCCATGGGATTTTCCAAGCAAGAATACTGGAGTGGGGTGCCATTGCCTTCTCCACCTCCTTCCTGGATTCTCCTCAAATTAGTCCTTTGAGAAGCTTTAAACTGAATTGCAAGCAGCTTATCCATCATTAATCAGAATAAAGCCTCCATGCGGGCCAGAGTTTGTTTTCAATGATGTATCCCAAATGTCTGCCACATAGTAGATGCTCACAGAATATTCAGTGAATGAAAGAATAATGTGATTTATTTCCAGTGGGTTTCTCTTTTGACATATATGTATTTTGTAAAGCATATAGTCAAGATAATCACATTCCTGAACTTTCTTTATCTAATAGAAAATCAGATTCTGGTTAATAGGTTGAATATTTCTTTCTCTTAGTAAATTAATTGACACTGCAAGATTAAATGACCAGAGGTCATGAAGGTGTCATCAATTGCTTGAAATACTACCTTTGCCTCTTTGAGGGGGAAAAGTTAACATATAGTTTAAAAGAAAAAGTTGACTATGAACTAGTAGCTTTCCAAAATGTGAGATTCTGCTTGACTTCAGTGTTCTAATAACTGAACTGGACCGGAAATGAGTCCTGTCACCTTGTTATATTCGTGAGCCCTGCCTGATTTAAGGGTGAGGATATTTCCCTGGACTTAGCGCAGCACTCATTCACTTCCTCTGCTTTGTCATTGTCAGGCTGGGTTTAAGTAGCATTACTGTAAAATTGCCCACTGAGAAATTTCAACACGAAGAGGTTTTCTGATTTCTTTAAAATAAAACGGTTAAAAATAGACCTTGTGGGAACAGTTTTCCACATCAAGAACAAAATCCTGCAAAAATGTTTGAATGCATATCGGGGACCCAATTATGTTTTCTCACCTCCGCTTAGCCATAGTTGCGCTGTAGTGAGAACAACAAGGCTAGGTTTTACAGAATGTAGCCAGCGAGGTCCTCTGAGTCCTGAAGAGGTCCTGTGTTGACTTGGCCACCGCCTGCTTCCTCTCCCCTCGCTGGGGCTTTGCTTGGGGCAGTGGGTCAAACTTTGCAGCCCTTCCTCTTCAGTTCAGTCGCTCAGTTGTGTCCGACTCTTTGCGACCCCATGAATTGCAGCACGCCAGGCCTCCCTGTCCATCACCAACCCCTGGAATTCACCCAAACTCATGTCCATTGAGTCGGTAATGCCATCCAGCCATCTCATCCTCTGTCATCCCCTTCTCCTCCTGCCCCCAATCTCTCCCAGCATCAGAGTCTTTTCCAATGAGTCAACTCTTCACATCAGGTGGCCAAAGTACTGGAGTTTCAGCTTTAGCATCATTCCTTCCAAAGAACACCCAGGGCTGATCTCCTTCAGAATGGACTGGTTGGATCTCCTTGCAGTCCAAGGGACTCTCAAGAGTCTTCTCCAACACCACAGTTCAAAAGCATCAATTCTTCGTCGCTCAGCTTTCTTCATAGTCCAACTCTCACATCATACATGACCACTGGAAAAACCGTAGCCTTGACTAGATGGACCTTTGTTGGCAAAGTGATGTCTCTGCTTTTGAATATGCCATCTAGGTTGGTCATAACTTTCCTTCCAAGGAGTAAGCGTCTTTTAATTTCATGGCTGCAATCACCATCTACAGTGATTTTGGGGCCCCCCAAAATAAAGTCAGCCACTGTTTCCACTGTTTCCCCATTTATTTCCCATGAAGTGATGTGACCAGATGCCATGATCTTCGTTTTCTGAATGTTGAGCTTTAAGCCAACTTTTTCACTCTCCTCTTTCACTTTCATCAAGAGTCTTTTCAGTTCCTCTTCACTTTCTGCCGTAAGGGTGGTGTCATCTGCATATCTGAGGTTATTGATATTTCTCCCAGCAATCTTGATTCCAGCTTGTGCTAGTTATTTCACTGACCTTCTCCTAAGAGACCAAGAAGGCCAAGTTGGTTCAGCCACACTGGCCTCTGCTAATTGCAAACGGTGAAGTCTGCCCTGGGCAAAGGGGCAAGCAACTAAAAGGAGAACAAGGCACCAAAGAGACTCTGTAATTAAGATCCAGGGTCTTCTATTCACTGGGTCATTTGAGCTGGTTAAATCCCTCCTCTGTGACATGCCCAGGACCTTGGTTAGTTTGCGGCCCGTTCAGAGCATCTATATATAGCAAAACAGCCTCCTGACTGGCTATGGTGCTTTCTTACTTCAGTGTTATCCTCTTTCCCACAGCTTAGGCGCTTCCTTCTCTGTGAATGTTTGCTTGTGACCTTCCTTTACAGCTTTTGTTGCTGTTCTTTATTGCTGTCATTCTAACACCATAGAAGGGTGCCAGGGACTTAATATGTGCTCAGTAAAGAGTTGTTGAATGAAGAATGAATGGCAAACTGATAAAAGCATCTCCAGTATTCGTGATTAGTAATGGTTTAATTTTGTGGTGGTGTTTAGTGCTTTATGCCCTATTGGGTTCCATATCGGGGAAAAGACTCAGAAAGTTCCAAATATTGCCTTTTACAATATAATATGACCCACACTCATCTTTATGGTTTGAGTGATTATTATTTACCCTGTGCCCTTACTTCTAGTTAGCAGGTAGAAAAGTCTATCCAAGAAATTGTCACTGGACCAAACTTAGGTCTGCTTGACAATCTACTGGCCCCAGGTTGTGGTGAAGGAAAATGCAGCCTTCATTCCAGGGCACCAACTGAGGAGTCCAGGGCAGCCAGTGCACAAAATACCTCAACTCCCAAATGGTTTTCAGGGAGGCATTTGGAAGGTGGCATGCTATGCAGCATGTTAGATCTTAGTTCCCTGACCAGGGATCAAACCCATGCCCCTGCAGTGGAAGCACAGAGTCCTAACCACTGGGAAGTCCCAGGGAGGCAGTTTTAAAGGCCAGGTGAGGGAAGGGCTTGCAGGGTATGTGACCCTGGTGGTGGTTTTACCATCTGTAAAACAACTCAGGAAGTGTGCATCATATGCTGTTGTCTAGACCCTTCAGAGGGGAGAGGGAGGGGTCTGTCCCGGGAAGGCCCCCTAGGACCTGCTCCATTCTTGTTGTTGCTCAATTGCTCAGTTGTTGCCAACTCTTTGGGACCCCACGGACTGTGGCCCTCCAGGCTTCTTTGTCCATGGAATTTCCCAGGCAAGAATACTGGAGTGGGTTGACATTTCTTACTCCAGGGGATCTTCCCAGACCAGGGATCCAACCCACATCTCCTGAGTCTCCTGCACTGGCAAGGTGATTCTTTACCACTGTGCCACCAGGGAAGCCCCCTGCTCTGTTACAAAATAGCAAACAATCCAAAGTCTAGCAACCAAGAATGGAATGCATTTCTCAAGATTCCCATTGGGCCATCTGTGTGGGGCATTTTTTTTTGAGTATTTTTATAAGAATCCACCCCTAGCCTGTGGGTCCAGGGTCTAGAATCTCTTCAGATGAACTTGAATATTTCTGAGATACACTGCATGTTGCTGTTGCCTGTTTCTGTTGCAGAGAGCTCATTTCTCTTGTGCTCTTATTGTACCCTCTTTCCACATGTTTCCATGCACATGCTTATTCCTCCTGCTTTTGTCCCATAATTCTGAGTGCATGCTCAGTCATTCAGTTGTGTCCAACTTTTTGCAATCCCCCTGGACTACAGCCTGCCAGGCTCTTCTGTCCGTGAGATTTTCTTGACAAGGATACTGGAGAGGATTGCCGTTTACTCCTCCAGAAGATCTTTCCAACCCAGGGATCAAACCTGTGGCTTCCGCATTGGCAGGCAGATTCTTTACCACTGAGCCACCTGGGACACCCCCTATAAAGCTATCATCTTTAAAGTTCAAGTGTCACTTCCTCTGGATATGCTCTCCCCGCACCTAGGAAGTAGATGCTTCCCCACCTCATTGCACCTGATGTGCTCTGAGAATATTTCCAGCATATAGTACTTATGACCTTCTACTGTTGCTATTTGATGAACAGGTAAATGGTTAAATTCTTAATGCCTCTAGGCCATGACAGGGCTTCTCTTGTGGCTCAGCTGGTAAAGAATCCGCCTGCAGTGCAGGAGACCTGGGTTGGGTAGATCCCCTGGAGAAGGGAAAGGCTACCCACTCCAGTATTGTGGCCTGGAGAATTCCATGGACTGTACAGTCCATAGGGTCGCAAGGAGTCAGATACGACTGAGCAACTTGCTCTCACAGGCCATGGCAAGAATATTTTTCATCTCCGCTGGTGGGCAGAGATGGCATAGTGCCTGGCGTGAATAGGTACTCAGAATATTTGTTGTGTGAATTTAATTGTTTATGTTCTAAAGAAAGCTTCGGGTAGGTACTCACAGTCCTTGGCATCTCTTTTTACATAAGCCAATTATCCTTCTCACTGCCTGGAAGGTTTGAATTTAAGGCCAGTTCAGCCTGCTATAGCAGAGCCCATGGCTATTGCCTGCTCCTGTGTGGGAAGAAGGGCCAGAGGGCATTTGTTGAGCAGGACACCTGGAATCCAGGGTTCTGGAATCCCATGCTTTCTCACTTTCCCATTATATTCTTCCCTATGCTTTTTTCCTGTTCCCCTCAACTTCTCTCCCCTAAAGGCAGGACTTGACAAAACTGATTATTTTGCTCACTTAAGCATCATGGAAATATAGCAAATAAAACAATGACCCTGGCAAGTCACTAGAACACAGTTGGAACATTGCCGAAAACAGTTATGCATGTGGAATTAGCAGTCAGGGCTCTGAAATCACAGCTGTTGCTTGAGAAGCAAGAGGCTGGAAGGGCCAGATACTGAGGCTTCTTCCTCCTCCATCCCCTGACTCTAACTATAATCATCCCAGGCAGTTGATTCGCAGCCTTATTAGCAAAGCACTGGGAAGAGACAGTGTCGCCATTCCCGTTGGCAAGTGTCTGTAGATGTCTCATGCATAAGAAACCTGACCAACATCTTAACAGGTTTTTTTGTTTTTTTTTTCCCCCACAAGCTCCGGCTTAAAATTTTTCCCTCTAGCAGCTTCCATTTGTAGGAAGGAGAACAGTTGGCTGACCCAACTGTCGGATCTCCTACCAGACCATTGGAAAGAGGAAATTTAGGAAATAAAGCAATGTTAAAAATTGGGTAATGTAATTTTTAAAATGCAGCCACCTGAATATATGATGTGAAACTCAGGGCCGATGGAGAAAGAATGTTTATTAGATTCTGTGATCAGCAGTATTGGAACCCACTGGGATAAGAAACTGTTTTTTCCTTTACCATTTAAGGCTAATTATAGAATACTGAATATGGTTCCCTGTTCTATACAACATGACCTTGTTGTTAATCCATTCTGTATATAATGGTTTGCATCTACTATCCCAAACTCCTCATAGAACCCTTCAATTCCACCCCCACAAGTCTGTTCTCCGTGAGTCTGTTTGTGTTTCATAGATAAATTGATTTGTGTCATATTTTGGATTCCATTTATAAGTTATATCATATGGTATTTGTCTTTTTCTTTATGACTTACTTCACTACATATGATCATCTCTAGGTCCATCCATGTAGCCACAAATGGCATTGTCCGTTCTTTTTTATGGCTGAGTAGTATTCCATTGTTTATATGCACCACATCGTCTTTATCTGTTCATCTGTTGATGGTCATTTAGGTTGCTTCCATGTCTGTCTTGTCTGTTGTATATAGTGCTGCAGTGAACATTGAGGGGCATGTATGTTTTCAAATTTTAGTTTTCTCTGGATATATGCCCAGGAGTGGGATTGCTGGATCATATGGTAGCTCTGTTTTTAGTTTTTTGAGGAACCTCCATATTGTTCTCCATAGTAACTGCACCAATTTACATTCTCAACAACAGTGTAGGAGGGTTCCCTTTTCAGAATGAAAAACTTTGTAAAGTTCATGTTGTCAGTGAAAGATTGTCTACATTTTTATACACATGTGAGCAAGGGAGAAGATCAGTTGGTGGGATTGTACTAGATCTCATTTAGTAATTGTCCAGGATAATTGGGGTATAAGGATAAGGGTTTTTATTTTAAGGATGTAGTGGGAATTGCATTGAAAAATGAAATTGTCAAACAAACTTGACAGTATATATCCATTTATAATCATGCATTATTCAATAATCTACCCAATTTTATACCTCTCCACTCATTTCTATATTAAAAAGAACTGATTATTTTCACAAGCTAGACTGATTCATTATTTCCAAATTTACTTACCTACAAAAACTAATACCCAGGTTGAGTTTGATAGGGTGAGGAAGATTAAGATGTCTCATCGGAGGAGAACTCCTCTCCCAGGGCACTTGTAACCTTCTGTATTCCATGCTACCTGTCTTTCAGGATGGAGGAAGATCGTCCTGGTGTGTTATGTTTTGGTGGCATTCTAAGCCAGAAATGCAAACCAGAAATACCAAATGAATCTATTTTGAGTATTGATGAGCTGTTATTTGTATGAATGTCCAAAATCACTCTGACCTATTGGCACATCTGTACATATCATGTTAGTTTCCTTTTTTTTTTTTACTAGTAAGAGAGATCAGTATTGGTCTTAACTATGTTTGCCATTTTTTTCCAGCTCCCTAACTCTCAATTTCTGTGGAAATTACAGTTTTCCCTTCAAAAAGAGTATTTCATTCGTAGATTACTCTTTTAGGGAACTATTTTGAACTAACCAACTGAAGTATTTCCTTGAAGAACTCTGAAACCCTCTCTCTTTAATTTCTCCCTCATTATCATCGTGGAAAATTCAGAATCTGTTACATAAAATTCTGTCTTGGTTCCATCACTCCTAAACTGGACATACATATCCTTTTAGTTTTTTCTCTCTCTGCCCAGTACTTGATTTGCAGGTGCTTAGAGATTTAAAAAATTGAGTGAATAGAAGAATTTATAGTATAGAAGTTAGATACTAAACTGCATCTCATGATTCTACCATGTCTTTCTTTTCCATACTGCTAATACTACAAATAATTATCCTTTGCTTAAATACCAATAACAACAGCAAACCCGCCCAGCTTCTCTTTTAATGCTGCACAATTAGCAGCTATCCAAACATCTCATGGTAAACATATTAAAATCCACACCCCGTGCTTTTAGGTAACAATATGTGCATTAAGATACTCTTCATTTTATAAATTAGGTAATCCTGGTAACGTTGGATAGTGTTATTCTCAATTCTTATCTGTAGCTATACAGTCATTGAGCTGAATAAAATGTTGCAATGTAGCAATTAAGAATATCCTTTTTTCTTTTTTAATCCACAAGTTCGGCAAATTACAACTTGTTTGTCTAAGTAAACAATGTTACCTGCTGTGGCTGCCTTGTTATACAACAGAGTTCTGCGTGCAAATTACCAACAGTTACAGTTAGAACTGGACATGGTACAACAGACTGGTTCCAAATAGGAAAAGGAGTAGGTCAAGGCTGTATATTGTCACCCTGCTTATTTAACTTATATGCAGAGTACATCAGGAGAAGCACTGGGCTGGAAGAAGCACAAGCTGGAATCAAGATTGCTGGGAGAAATATCAATAACCTCAGATATGCAGATGACACCACCCTTATGGCAGAAAGTGAAGAGGAACTGAAAAGACTCTTGATGAAAGTGAAAGAGGAGAGTGAAAAAGTTGGCTTAAAGCTCAACATTCAGAAGACGAAGATCATGGCATCTGGTCCCATCACTTCATGGGAAATAGATGGGGAAACAGTGGAAACAGTGGCAGATTTTATTTTGGGGGGCTCCAAAATCACTGCAGATGGTGACTGCAGCCATGAAATTAAAAGATGCTTACTCCTTGGAAGAAAAGGTATGACCAACCTAGATAGCATATTAAAAAGCAGAGACATTACTTGGCCAACAAAGGTCCGTCTAGTCAAGGCTATGGTTTTTCCAGTGGTCGTGTATGGATGTGAGAGTTGGACTGTGAAGAAAGCTGAGCGCCGAAGAATTGATGCTTTTGAACTGTGGTGTTGGAGAAGACTCTTGAGAGTCCCTTGGACTGCAAGGAGATCCAACCAGTCCATTCTGAAGGAGATCAGCCCTGGGATTTCTTTGGAAGGACTGATGCTAAAGCTGAAACTCCAGTACTTTGGCCACCTGATGTGAAGAGTTGACTCATTGGAAAAGACTCTGATGCTGGAAGGGATTGGGGGCAGGAGGAGAAGGGGACGACAGAGGATGAGATGGCTGGATGGCATCACTGACTCGATGGATGTGAGTCTGAGTGAACTCTGGGAGTTGGTGATGGACAGGGAGGCCTGGTGTGCTGCGATTCATGGGGTCACAAAGAGTCAGACATGACTGAGCAACTGAACTGAACTGAACTGAACCCTTATGGCAGAAAGTGAAGAGGAACAAAAAAGACTCTTGATGAAAGTGAAAGAGGAGAGTGAAGAAGTTGGCTTAAAGCTCAACATTCAGAAAACTAAGATCATGGCATCTGGCCCCATCACTTCACAGGAAATAGATGGGAAAACAATGGAAACAATGTCAGACTGTATTTTTTTGGGCTCCAAAAGTACTGTAGATGGTGATTGCAGCCATGAAATTAAGACACTTACCCCTTGGAAGGAAAGTTATGACCAACCTAGATAGCATATTGAAAAGCAGAGACACTACTTTGCCAACAAAGGTCCATCTAGTCAAGGCTATGGTTTTTCCAGTGGTCATGTATAGATGTGAGACTTGGACTGTGAAGAAAGCTGAGCGTCGAAGAATTGATGCTTTTGAACTGTGGTGTTGGGGAAGACTCTTGAGAGTCCCTTGGACTGCAAGGAGATCCAACCAGTCCATTCTAAAGGACATCAGTCCTGGGTGTTCTTTGGAGGGACTGATGCTAAAGCTGAAACTCCAATACTTTGGCCACCTGATGTGAAGAGTTGACTCATTGGAAAAGACTCTGATGCTGGGAGGGATTGAGGGCAGGAGGAGAAGGGAACGACAGAGGATGAGATGGCTGGATGGCATCACTGACTCGATGGACATGAGTTTGGGTGAACTCCAGGAGTTGGTGATGGACAGGGAGGCCTGGCGTGCTGCAGTTCATGGGGTTGCAAAGAGTCAGACACGACTGAGTGACTGAACTGAACTGAGTATTTCCCAGTATGACAGTGGCTATGTTTCCTATAACTTAGACCTCCTTTCTCCCACTAAATCAGGAAAACAGATTAAGATAAACACATGATCCATATTGGGATAGCTCAGTTGGTAAAGAATCTGCCTGCAATACAGAAGACCCTGGTTTGATTCCTGGGTCTGGAGGATCCGCTGGAGAAGGGATAGGCTACCCACTCCAGTATTCTTGGGCTTCCCTTGTGGCTCAGCTGGTAAAGAATCCACCTGCAATGAGGGAGACCTGGGTTCAATCCCTGTGTTGGGAAGATCCCCTGGAGAAGGGAAAGTACCCGCTCCAGTATTCTGGCATGGGAAATTCCACGGACTGTATAGTCCCTGGGGTCGCAAGGAGTCGGACACGACTGAGTGACTTTTGCTTTCACTATTATCCGTATTCCCAATTTCTCAGCCCCAGGCAACCACGCCCATCCCAGCCCTAGCCTAGGGGAGATGGTGGAAGGACACCCTCTGCTCTCACAATTGCATTTAACAATGGTTCACAAAGTGTGTACAACCTAATCAGGACAGCCTGTTTGTGTGCTCAGTTGTTTAGTTGTGTCCGATTCTTTGCCACCCCGTGGACTGTAGCCTGCCAGGCTCCTCTATCCATGGGATTTTCCAGGCAAGAATACTGGAGTGGGTTGCCATTCTCTTCTCCAAAGGATCTTTCTGACACAGGGACCAATCTGTATCTCTTGCATCTCCTGCATTGGCGAGTGGATTCTGTACAGTTGAGCCACCTGGGAGGCTCTGGTCAGTATGGAGGCAATGCCAACTCATTTTCTCATTAAAGGTTAGAAATTTTTCTGGACCAGACTGAGTATGCATAGTCATTCCCACATGGGGGTAAACTGTGGTATTTCAGTGAGGTCCTGCTCTTGTGTACTGCATATGGTTCACTGTCAGATAATTTAACACCCAAGAAAATCTCCCTTGAATAAATTAGAATATATTTGCAAATTAATTGGTTAATTAGATTTTAGATATCTCTGGGGGACTGAGCTAAAACAGATGTGTGCAGAAGCCCCTCGTAGAACCAGGGACGAGGGCTTCTTATCCAGCTTTCTGAAGGAAGAACTCTCCTATTGCTCCATCCTCTCCTTGGTGCCAGAGCATTTCATTATGTGCATTTACACAGAAAGCAATAGAACTGCGTTCCTGCCTGGGAGTTAATTGTTATAGGGACATGCTCAGAAGGGTCCCTTCTCTGCAAATAACTGTACTGTAAAATAAAGCACTATTGGAGTTGATGCTTTCTTGATTATGTCAGGAAACCATATGGGGATCCAGTGATAACTACAGGAAGACAAGCTAAGAAATACTTTAAATACTTCTGTAAGACACATGCAGTGCCTGTGAAAATACCCCATAAAAAAAAACAGAACTTGAGCTCAGGCCTTAAAGTTTGAAAGCAACCAGTATTTAGTTGTCTGTTTCTCTTTTTCACTCTGTTGCTTTACCCTTTAGGAGAATGAAAACTCAGTTGGCAGTACCTTAAGTACTACCTAACATTAATACTAGTTTGACTTTTTAAATTGGATCATTCAAGTAGATTCCATTTTCTTCCTTTTTTTACTTTTTTTTAATAAATGAAGCCTGTGTAGTGGACCCACTGGGTCCTAAGATGGATGCTGGAGACAAAAGAGAATGGCCCGGTCCCTGCTTTCGATGACCGCCTGCTGCTTTGTGCAATGGTGAAATGGGATTGTGTCTCTTCTAGTACTTGCAGTGGGAAGAGGCAGCCCACTCCGGAACAACTTGCATGACAGGAGGATGAAAAGGTCCAGTTAAAGATGGATTACGGACGAGTCATGTGTCCATAGCTATGAACTCACTATTGGCAGAACTACTCTGTGGGAGCTTGTGGACTGTTGGGCAAGGTGCTATAAAATTTGGAAACAAATGGTGTAATCAGGACAGAAATATCAACATCAGGCATCTTCTTCCTTTCTCTATTTGATGTCCACTAGTTACAATGATTTTCAGCTCCCAGAGGACACCTTTGTGTCACCTATATCTCAAAGAGTCCCCAGCAAAGAACAGACTGACAGCAAATGTTGAATCTGAGTAGATGCGCTGATGAAGCAAATGTTCAAATAGAAGAGCCACACCTGGAGAATCAGAAGGGAAGACTGGGGATCCAAGGTGGGTTTTTTTTGGGTGAGGGGGGAGGCAGGGAGGCATGCCACATAGCTTTTGGGATCTTAGTTCTCCAACCAGAGATCAAACCCAGGCCCTCGGCAGTGAAACCTCTGAGTCTTAACCACTGGACTGCCAGGGAATTCTCCAAGATGGAATTTTAATGACCATGCATCTCATTTCACTCTGAGATTTGAGGGATATGTTGAATTATCACAACAAATTTCTTCACTTTTAGTTTTGCTTACATGTTTAGAAAAGTGAACCATCACAGAAATAACTGATGAATAGTGCATCCTCTTTAAACCAAGTTTTTTTTCGTTTTCTAAACCTGACGTTTTTTTTTAAAGTAAGAGACAAAGCCTTAAAAAAGAAGTATGATGTTCTCTTTTGAAATCAGTACTGTTTCCAGCTTGGGGGCCATTGCTTCTTGTAATAGGGGTGACAGTGTCACCTCATATGATTTGCTTGCGTTCTATTCCATGGTAAATTGGTTTTTCCCCTAAATCTTAAAAAATTAGTTCATAGTCTAAAGGATTATTATATTTGATTTTTTTTTCAGAACGATGTTATTAAAAGTACTATTCACCTATCACAACCATATTTCAAGGAGAAATATATTTAGTGTGAGGGAAAATGAATCTTTATGACAAAGTAATTTAAACTCTACCTTCCTTTTGCAAATGGAATCCATTAAAATATAGTTTAATCAAATAGGATTATTTTAAAATCAGAAACCTATATACCGGTATTTATATTCAACATTGAAATAGAGATACCATAAAATGAAATGTTATTTTTAAAATGGACTTTGTTCTTGCTATGCTGTTCTTCAGTAAGAGCCCATATTTCCAGGGAGGGGTGGGAAGAAATTTACTAGGTTTGTTTGATTTTGATTTCCAGGCACGGTTTTTGAGGGGGGGGTAGATGTTTTGGAGGATTCCGATCATTTTCGGTAATTGACTTCGTCATACACTTGAGACCCTCTGCTCTAGAACCTGAATGGTCCTTTAGCCAACCCTGACTCAAGAGATGAGCATACAGTTCATTCTTCCAGTCCTCTGGATCGCAGAGACAGACTGCTGTTTATGGGCAAGAGCCAGCTCTTCACAGGTTGGCGTTTCTGTACAGATACTACAGATTGGCAGGTTGCCTTCCTTTCCTAAAGTTCTTCCCATTGGATGTGGAAGCAGGCTCGGACAGGTTAATCAGGGTTCATGGAGCTGATGGGAGGATCTGGGCCTGGAGAGATGCCTTCCCCACTGGAGGGGATCGGACGCTAGGTGGGGGCCTGCAGGTGCCGACAGGAAGTCCAGCCAGCCAGGCAGCATGCACACAGAGTTGTGCACAGAGTGAGGTTTCTGGCAGGCACTTGTCACTCAGGACATCCCGAGGGCCCCAGGACAGCTGAGTGGAGGAAGCCTGGGAGCTAACCTGTCCATGGAGCTTTAGTGCAGTCTGACACTGGTATCCGGCCGTGCTTCTTGGGCCAGGATTTTGGCAGGACTAGAATTTGTCCTGAAAACATGTTTTTATTGTAACATATCAGCTGGTAGTGAGAACGCGTGAAAGGGACTATATGGTTTCTTCCTCCCTGGATTGCTTAGACGCTCAATACTGATTACAAGCACCTGACCCGAGGAAGCAGCCATATTGGCTTAAATGGCTCCCAAAGTGAAAGCGAAAATAATAGTTGCTCAGTCGTGTCAGATTCTTTGTGACCCCTGGACTGTAGCCCACCAGGTTCCTCTGTCCATAGAATTCTCTCGACAAGAATACTGGAGTGGGTTGTAATCCCCATCTTCAGGGGATCGTCCTGACCCAGGGACTGAAGCCGGGTCTCCTGCATTGCAGGCAGATTTGTTACCATCTGAGCCACCAGGGAAGTCCCAGGCCTTATCTTAAAAAAAAAACAAAAAACAAAAAACGTGGCCTGGGGAATGTACTGATGGCTTACACTTGCATCCCGTGCTGCCCCTAAGGCTGGGAGGAGGGGTGACTCCCATCCACGCCAAAGGGACTGGGGAGCTCCCGAGAGAAGTGGATGTTGAGAAGGATGTGGCAGCCACGCAGTGTGGGAACGCACAGGAATGTCACATGTGTTTGGGTTGCAATCCACCTTGGGCTGTCTTCCATGAAGTTGTTCGCCCTAGCCTAGGGCCCCATTTGTCTGGAGAAGAGTGTGGGCAGTCATGCTGTTGGTTAATGGTGGTCCTTAGAGCCAAGTTTCTGGGCCTGGAAGATAGAGTTTGGACTTGGTGTCTGAAACAAGGGGAAAGTCCAACAATAAGAAGTTGAGACAAATAATTAAAAGAGCTAATGACTTTGGTCATGGGCTGAATCCCTGAATCTTGAACCCAGGCTTCTCAGGGCTTCTCTCTCAGAGGTGGGATGGTTCTAGAACCTCCCGTGGAATTAACTTGACAAGTGGGTGGTCATGTGTTTCACCATGGGGCTTTGAAAACTGTGAGTAGAGGACCAGCACATTTAAATAGTAGAGCATATGAATCAGTTATTACGGGGTTGGTTGGTTAATACGTATGTTCATGTGTAGAAGAATGTACAGCCTCCCAGTTAGCAGGGAGGCTTTTTAAAACATAAAAACTAGGAAGGGGAAATAAAAAGATGTGCTTAGGAGAAGTGGGTAGGCTTCAAGAAATGAGTCTCTTAGATTGTTAAAGGTATAAGTCCAAGTCTCCAATCCAGCCAGGGTGTTAGTGACTGAAAATCATTATCATATGACCATTTGCTGTTTGGTGGAGTGTTTGGAATGAGCTAGTTAATCCCATTCCAATTCATAATGGGCAGGTAGCCAATTCATACAAAACACCTTGACAATCCATACTAATTGGTTTGTCTCCATGGAGCTGCCAAATTGAATTGCCCGTGGAGATGGGCATTTCCCTCAACCCACCTTCTGTTTCAACTCTCCTCCTCCTCCTCTCCCCTGCCACCACCACCCACTAGACACACACACACACACACACAGTCCTGGAATAATTTTGCATTGAAATAACATCATTTTTTCCACTCATCTTTCTGGGCTATAAATTTCCCCAAGCTTTCTTTTTAAAAGAAGGAGTCAATTCGAGGTAAGGAAAGAAAACCAAATGCCCTCGGGACCTTTTCAGGGTCATTTGTATTTTCAGACTTGCAGAGGGTAGTAAGAAAAAAAGAAAAATATCTGTGAACAAAGCAAAAATGCACTTCATGTTTTGGAAGGCCAGGGAGGCAAATTCCCAGACAAAGATTCATGCAGCCTAGAAATAGTTTCAGAAAGATCTACCAACCCACAAAAACTTCTAGCAGCCCACAGAATCATTTCCAAGAATGGCTAATCATGTACTATTGAGAAATACCCCCCAAAAGGATAAAAATGTAGGTTTATAACTTTTAGCGATAGCTGGTTTTTGAATAAATAATTACCCTTTACACCTGAACGTTGGCTTTCCCAAGCAAGCGCTGAACCCTTTCTGGGCTCAGTTGATTCTCTGGACGTTTTCCAAGGGCCGTAAGATTGACAGCATTCCCTCCGTTTGGTGAGTGTTTTGTTCTGCCGACTAGCTGGGCGAGCAGTGGTACCTGGGAGCAGTTAATTTTGAGCTCTGGAGCTGGATTGAGTCCGGTGATCTTCACCAGCTGTGTGACCTTGAATAATCATCTAATCTCTCTGGGCTCCAGTTTTTTAATCAACCATCTTTGTCCTAGGGGCTCTGCTGAAAATCATAGTTTATAATTCAATAACATGTTGTTAGTTTTTCAGTTTTAAAGGACTTTTGGTGCGTTTAGGTTTTACCTAAGGAAGGGAAACTTCCATGCAATGAAATGCTGTAACACCCCCTTCCTTTATTAATGTATATGGCCCACGCCCTTCTCCCTCCATCTGAGGGTAAATTAAAGCAATATAACTCACTGTAAACATTTGTCAACCCAGATGCATTTCTAGGCATTCGGTGTGTACAGACACCTGGTTATTTACACGATTTATACCATTAGGGCAGTCATCTTGAGATAGGATGAATTTCGAATCCCTGCTCCACATAAGCCTTGCTGAGAGTTTTGACAGTCAGAAATAAATAATCTTACCTTTAATTATCTCTGTCTGTAGAATGTGGTAGATAGGGAACAATGGGTATGAAATACTCTTTTCTCTTAAGGTCCAAGAGAGATGAAAGAAATAGAGAAAGTTTTCATAAAGAAAAGACAAAAGGAAGTCATTTCTGAGTAAGCCCACTAAATAGTTTTCTTACTCCCTAATGACAAAGCTTACACACCCCGTGAAAGGCAAATGATCTGATAGGCTCCTCTTTACCATTGCTCGAGGATAGAGGGAGGTTTGATCTGAGCCTCTATGAAAAGCGGCATAAACAGAAAGTGAAATTTACAAGGGATCCCAACAGAATCCACAAAGGTTGGCATGGGGTGGGCCAGCATATGGAAGGCTATCATCCTGGCTCTCAGACGTTCATTTGGGCTTCCATCACAATAATTCCTCTTTTATGCAGAGGAGGAATGACTGCCAGAGACAAAAAAACTAGAAAAGAAACCTCAGCTCAGTTTCTACTCTTTTGAAAAGTCCTTGTCTTTCTGGAGAAGTGAGAGGGAAGTAGGGAATCTCTCCAGACTGCCTTAAAGAAAACCTGCAAGCCATGGCAATCCAGTGCTGTCCTCTGGGTTTTCTTATTATCCATGTCCATCAGTTGCTAGATAAAGTCAAGGATACTTTTAATTGGGGAGAGAAAGAAAAACGTGTAAACTTGTTCCTTGGACTGAGAAAGAATGGAGTTTTAAAAGATTTTCCCTGATCTTTATGTTTTTGTTGTAGGTTTGAAATATATTCTTAAGGATTTTTTTTTTTTAATGTTGGTAGAACACATTTTTCAACATTAACTTCTCTCCCTTTTGAGAGGACAGATAGGTATGGAATCACCTTGCTATGATGTCAGTGTACTAAAATTCTCTACGACCAGTTGCTTGTGGAAGACGTTGGAATAAATTGTTGCAGATGGAGGCTGACTGGCAGCAGAAACTTTTTCCACTGCATGTATGACTACTTCATCTTTTGGAAACTGTATCCAGGTAGTAAAGGCTGGCAGTGATTTATGCTGATTCGGGCTATGGCTCCTTCTATGCATAAGTGAAATACCACCAGTCTAGGGGGCTTCTTAAAGAACTCCACTAGATCCACTTCTTTCATCCTTCTTCCTCAGCCTCCATTAGTGACATGTCTGGAGTGTGATTTGAGGGTCTGCGGGAGGAAGGAGCCAGGATCTGGAGCCATCTGGAGCCTGGGTGAATAAGCACTGGGTGAACATCTGTTGGAAACTTTGTGGAAATATCTAGTACCGCTGATTTACAGCCCTTTGGGGAGTCTATGTACAGAACCCAGACTCGAGAGGAAGCTGGCATCTGGCAGGAGTCGGGGAACACAATTGTGCTTGATTATCAGGATATGATAAGTCTGTCTGGCCTTATATCCATTGCCAAATTGTAGATTTCTTTTTTTTTTTTTTTTTTTTAATTTGGGCCACATTAGTCCTCCCTGCCATCAAAACCGAAAAAAATAAAATAAAATAAAATTTAAAAAGTACAAGGGGGGAAAAAAAAAAGCCCAATCTTACCATGAAAGTGAAAGTCACTCAGTCGTGTGTGAGTCTTTGTGACCACATGGACTATACAGTCCATGGAATTCTCCAGGCCAGAATACTGAAGTGGGTAGCTTTTCCGTTCTCCAGGGGATCTTCCCAACCCAGGGATCAAACCCAGGCCTCCCACATAGCAGGCGGATTCTTTACCAGCTGAGCCACAAGGGAAGCCTAAGAATACTGGAATGGGTAGCCTATCCTTTCTCCAGGCAGATCTTCGCAGCCCAGGAATCAAACCAGGGTCTCCTGCTTTGCAGGCGAATTCTTTACCAACTGAGCTATCTCATGCTAAGTTGCTTCCGTCGTGTCTGATTCTTTGCGACCCTGTGGACTGTAGCCCGCCAGGCTTCTCTGTCCATGGGATTCTCCAGGCAAGATACTGGAGTCAGTTGCTGTTTTCTACTCCAGGGGAACTTCCTGACCCAGAGATGGAACCCGTGGTTCTCACATCTCCCTCATTGGTAGGCGGGTTCTTTACCACTAGTGCCACCTGCGAAGCCCATCGTACTCATATCAAAATATACACAGTCACACAGAACTGTCTCAGTAAAATTATCTCCTAAGGATTGTGAGCATATAGAAGCGAAGAGTATGCACTTTGGAGTCAGGTAATTCTAGTTCCAGTCTAGGCTCTGGCACAAAAGTAGCTGTGTGACTGTGGGTCAGTCACTTAACCTCTCTGTGCTTTTACATCCTCATCCTTACAGCTGGATGTTAGTAATAGTGCTTACTTTTTGAGATGTAGATGGAGTTTATATATGTAAGAGATTTAAAATAGCACCTGGGAATTAAGCACTATATAATTGTGTGTGTGTGTGTGTGTGTGTGTGTGTGTTTCTGTGTTTTCCGTGGAGTAGATAAGCGTGATCACACCCAGGGCTACCCACTGCTCTGTCGGGAAAATGGCTTTAGTTATGTCATTTACCTTCCTTCCTCTACCATCACTTCCCTCTCCACCACTACCACCCCACCCAGACTAGCTTGCTTTCCCTTGATCTTTGAGAGTATCAAGAATGTTCCAAGTTGGAGCTCTGCACAAATTCATCCCCCTTCCAGAATGGTTCTCCCCACACCCACTCTAGGAAGCTTCATTGTCTTCGGCTTTTATGCCATGTCAATGTTGCTTCTTCAGAGAGGGCTTTCTTGAGCCCCCGGTCTTGACTCAGTATTGACCTTCTACCCAGAGTCACTCTATTGCCCCCTGTTCTTTAGCCCCATTGGAGCTTACAGCTGCAAAGGACTAGTTGCATTTCTCCGGGGTTTGTATTGCACTGTAGATGATGACGTACGTGGAGCACATCTCATTTTTGAGTGAGTTCCCATTGTAGGGCCAGCAGCCAGCCCAGTGCCGTGCCAGCCCATAGAAGGCACTCACTAAATGTTGCTCCTCAGCAAGTGACTGACCAAATGATGGGCTTTTCTAGATTACATTCAAGGTGGCATGGGCAACCCAGTCCTTCTGAGCTGGTCAACTCAGATTCCTGTCCCGCTACCAGCCATCTCACTGGCCTCTACCTCTTTTGTTTATATTGTAATAGAATTGAAAGAGAAGTCAGGGAAGTAATCAAAGCCCTCTTTCAGAGATTAGATATGTCCTCCTTTTCCCCCTTTGGAATCATTTTGACCATCTGGTTGGGAGCGAAGGAGGAGGAAGCAGAACCTACTCTGATCAGCAGAGTTCAGTGGGAAGACTTGCCATGTGGATGTGCCCCATCTACTGGTCGAATCGGGTGACTGCATCCTTAATGGTCTGTGATCCCCTGTGCAGTTAATACTGGGCATCCAGTCTCATTAAAAGCAGCTGAGACTGGGGTTTCTATCACATGTTATTATCCTACCAGCAAGAGAATTAACAGTAAAGCATGGTTTGCTTGCAGAGCACGCTTTTTACCTTTCCAGTGTCTACATTGCATCAGGATTGACCATATTCTCTTGTGTGGAGTTTGCAAGTTTGTGGTGAAGGGTTCACACTTGTGCCCACAGGTTAAAATCTATAGTTTAACATCAGTGTTCACTGTTGAGTCGTTCCCTGTGAACATTATGTTGACCAGATTTGCAGCATTTAGAGAATCCCTTCTCTGCAAGTCATCTGAAGATGTGAGCATCACACGCATTTTTCAGTCTTCCCGTAGGGATCGTGGGTTCTTAAGATAAAAGTTTTAGGGGAGAAAATAGAATCTCCTTGTGTTTTTATTTTTCTCTGTCTCTCTGTCACACACATATACACACCTTGGGACTTAAATTGCCTGTAAGACTCAATAAGTAAATTGGGGAAGATGGAATTTGTCAGTTTGCTTAAATAAACATAATTATTTTAAAATGACAAATGGTCCCTTTGTCACTAAATTATTTATGTCTTAGCTTCCATGCCTGGATACCTTGTGTAAATTATGAATTAGCTTGTAAGTAGGTTTAGCACAGGGTGCCCAGCAGGTCTCTGGGCTGAGGGTTAAGTGGGTAGCACTTCTTTCATTCTGATGCTCTTCCACTGTTGTTGTCTTGAGGATGCAGATGTCTGAACATGAATTCAGGTGACTATAGCTGTAACGTGTGCTACTTTACAAGGATTCATCTAGCATTGCCATCCAAAAGAATCTTAGCTTACACCACACCCTCCAAATTTCAATATCAGAGGTAGCAAGTGCAAGATGAAACCATCTTACTTCAGTTTAAGTTTTAAGGTCAGTCACTCTCAGTTATAGGTTTTTGGTTTTTTTTCCCTTAAAAAAAAATTAAGTGGCTACTAACATATTCTTTGGGCTTCCCTGGTGGCTCAGGTGGTAAAGACTCTACTTGCAATGCAGGAGACCTGGGTTTGATCCTTGGGTCAGGAAGATCTGCTAGAGGAGGGCATGGCAACCACTCCAGTATTCTTGCCTGGGAAATCGCATGGACAGAGGATCTTGGTTGGCTATAGCCCATGGGGCTGCAAAGAGTAGGACATAACTAAGTGACTCACTCATACACACACAAACACACACACACAATGTATTCTTCCTCACTGTTACTCCACAGAATCTCCACTCAGCCTCCCAAAGGGAAGGCTTTGAACAAGTAGCTGGTTTTTTTGCCTGTATATTTGATCACTGAGTTATTTACAACCAGAGGATTTCACAGTGACAAGTGAACTCGATGGACCTGCAGCTTAATTTGGTTTTTCTCCATTCATGATGATTTTGGACAACTGAGCACATGTCTTCAGCACCCTATCAGAACAGAAATGAAAGACAGACTATGAATGCATTAACTTACCTGGAATGCAACTTATCTTCAATTTACATGACAAGAAGTCAGCCATGTAAATGTCTGCATACCTGTCAGTTCTGTATGTTAGGGTTTAGTGGTGCTTTCTTTGAATTGTTGTTGTTTTTCAATCACTCAGTCATGTCCAGCTCTTTGTGACCCCGTGGACTGCAGCACACCAGACCTCCCTGTCCTCCATCTCCCAGAGCTTGCTCAAACTGATGTCCATTGAGTTGATGATGTCATTCAACCATCTTATCCTCTGTCATCCTCTTCTCCTCCTGCTCTCAATCTTTCCCAGCATCAGGGTCTTTTCCAGTGTGCACTGCAATGTTTTCAGTTTTCATGCTTTGAAAGATCTCATCCCAGGGACGGGGGAGCCTGGTGAGCTGCCGTCTATGGGGTCGCACAGAGTCGGACACGACTGAAGCGACTTAGCGGCAGCAGCAGCATGCTATGCACTGAGCTAAATACTTTACATACAGTATCACCATCTCAGGGTCACAATCTAAGGTTAATAGCATAGGAGCGTGCTGAAAGTTGTAGGTATTGTTAGAGCATTATCATTACTGTTATTTCTCCATGTGAAGGCTCCTTGGTGGCTCACTGGTAAAGAATCTGCCTGCCAATGCAGGAGACGTGGGTTTGATCCCTGGATCGGGAAGATCCCCTGGAGGAGGAAATGGCAACCCACTCCAGGATTCTTGCCTGAGAAATCCCATGGCCAGGGGAGCCTGGCGAGCTACAGTCAGCTCATGGGGTCACGAAGAATTGGACATAGAGATTAAACAACAACAACACACATGTGAAGGTACTATTTTATAAATATATATTTTATAAATATAGTTTCTGTTTTTCACCAAGAGCTTTTCCTTGGTCTCTTAAATCAGCTTTCTTACTCCAGGAGAGACTATGATTTAAAGAATGGAAATTCATTTTGTGATATTTAAATGTATCTACATATATTTATATTTCCCCCAACTTTTTCCTCTGATTTATGTTCTAAGAGATGAGCAGCCTTCAGGATACAGGTGGTAGTGGTCTGCTGTGGTCTGACCTCACAGTATGATCTTGAGTTTGCTGACATGGAGGTTGTGGGCAGGTCTTGTAATCCCTAAATTTGCCTAAGAGGTAGATGGAAGGAAACAGGGTCTTTGATAGGTGAATCCAGTTTTGGCTTTTTTTTTTGTTCTCGGCTCCAATCCAGGCATAATGCCTTAATAACTGAAATTGCCTCTTTCAGCTTTCTTACCTTAAAGACTGTTAAACTCAGCGGGAAAGGCTCATCGCTGTGGCAGAGAGATGCTCTCCCAGGTCTCTCTGGGCCAGTGGGCCCCAGGCTGGCCCCCAGCAGTCAGTATTTGAGGACAGGTAGGAGACAGGGCCCCTGGGTGCTCCTCCTGTGCAGGCTGTCCCTATAAAAGCTCCAGCTTGTTTTCCTCTCTGGCCACTTCTAAGGCTGCCTCCTTTTGCAATTAAATCATTTCATTCCTTTCTCTCATGCTTTCCTTCACCCTAGAGATGTTCAGTGTTAGGACATTCTAGCTGCTTGTAGCATTTAGGGAGTTGGGGAATTTGGCTTTTAATTACTATGAAAATATGATTATTTGGGGACTCAGCACCATCTCTGCCGAGCCTGTAGGATGTTGAGGCAAACAGGAAGAAGGGCTCATGTGCTGTGCTGTGCTGCACTTGGTCACTCAGTCGTGTCCGACTCTTTGTCATTCCATAGACTATAGCCCACCAGGCTCCTCTATCCATGGGGATTCTCCAGGCAAGAATACTCAAGTGTGTTGCCACGCCTTCCTCCAGGGGATCTTTCCAACCCAGTGATTGAACCCAGGTCTCCCACATTGCAGGTGGATTCTTTACCATCTGAGCCACCAGGGAAGTCCAAAAAGACTGGAGTGGGTAGCTATCCCTTCTCCAGGGGATCTTTCCGACCCAGGAATCGAATCATGGTCTCCTACATTGCAGGCAGATTCTTTACCAGCTGGGCTACCAGGGAAGCCCACAAGGGCTCATAAATAAGTCTCAAGTAGGGAAGTTGGCAGGTCCTGGGAGGTGCGGGCAGAGGTGATATGAACTGGCATGATCCTGAGGATCTTTGCTTTTCTGTATTCAAGATGTCAAGCCTCTCACTGGCCGCAGCTTCCCTACCTGTAATGTGGGTTTGGGTCTGCTGCTCAGCAGGTGTGTAAAATCTGGGATGCTAGTAATATGATCTGGAGAAGGCAATGGCACCCCACTCCAGTACTCTTGCCTGGAAAATCCCATGGACAGAGGAGCCTGGTAGGCTGTAGTCCATGGGGTCGCTAAGAGTCGGACATGACTGAGCGACTTCACTTTCACTTTTCACTTTCATGCATTGGAGAAGGAAATGGCAACCCACTCCAGTGTTCTTGCCTGGAGAATCCCAGGGACGGAGGAGCCTGGTGGGCTGCCGTCTATGGGGTCGCACAGAGTTGGACAGGACTGAAGCGACTTAGCAGCAGCAGCAGCAGTAATATGATCAACACGCTCAACAGTTTCTGTTGTGTATCTGTCCAGACATCCAAACTTGAATACTCATTTTCCCAGGCAGCCCAACCTTTATTTTACATGCCAGCCTCTGGATCCGTCTATGTCACATTTGTTGGGATGACTCATTGTGGTATGTTTATTTTTCTGGCTTGAATGTATTTTCAATTTCTTGATGGTCTTTGAGAGCTGGCTGTCAACACTGCTCACAGTACCCCTCTCCACTCCCCGCCCCCCACAGTCCTGTTTGACCCTTACTTATCCTTTAGCCCCCAGTTTAATCCCTTCCTCCTGACTAGGTCAAGTTCCTCTTTCATGTCCTCCCTTAGGACCATTAGTCTCTCCTTGGAACACTCACCACAGCAGTTGATTTTATTATGGTTAGTTATTTAATATCAGTCTCCCAAAAGAGACTGTCAGTTCCATAAGATAAAGAAACATCATCATCATTATTAAATTTGTTGTTTTGCTCACCATTGAATTCCCCACTGCTGACAATAGGGTGCCTGGTACTTAGTGGATTCACAAGTAAGTATTATCGGTAGATGGGGGATGGCTGGCTGAGTGAGTACATAGATGAATACATGAATGAATGACGTGCCAGTGGCCGACAGGATTTATCTCTTCCCTGTCCTGTTCCTGTGGCCTCAGGTACCCACACATGTAGTATGGGCTCCACAGAAGCGTCTGAGATATCTAAAAGGTATGCTGTAGTTCTCGGCACCACAGCCCCTCAGTGGAATTGGAAAAAAAAAAAAAATTACATGCATTCTTAGAAAGAGGCCTTGATGTTTCTGTGTTCCAAAGTGGTCCTGCCTGGGATAAAGTACAGTAAATGAACCACAGCTTGTTTCTCACCTATTCTCCCTGCTCCCCGGGACCTGAGAATCATACTTTAAATGTGAGCTGATCTTGGGAAGGTGATCCTCTCTGATGCTGAGCTGGATAAAAGATCCAGTGCCCGGCATGTCTCTGATTAGAAGATCATAAATCAGTCCAGTAGATTCCATAGTAGTTCTCACAGTGTCCCTCAAGGCAGAGTTCACTGGCCAGTCCCTGGGACATCTTCTTGAAACATGATAGGAGGTGCCGCACACACACTGCATGCGTACACAGCGTGTGTTACTGTATATATGGTGTGTGCATTACTGTATATACAGTGTGTTGATTACTGTATATACAGTATGTGTTGCTGTATATACAGTGTACCGATTACTGTATATACGGTATGTGTATTACTGTATACACAGTGTGTGTTGCTGTATATACAGTGTGCATATTACTGTACAGTAACTTGGCCCTGCAGTCAGAATGCCTGAATTCAGATCCCACCTGCCTACTTATTATTATAAGTTCAGTTTAGACAAATCAGGTGTAATCTTCAATTTCCTCTTCTAGGAAGTAGGAGACATAATGTTACCTACCTTCCCTGGTGGCTCCGCTGTTAAAGAATCTACCTTCAATGCAGGAGACCTGGGTTCAATCCCTGGGTTGGAAAGATCCCCTGGAGAAGGGAATGGCTACCCGCTCCAGTATTCTGGCCTGGAGAATTCCATGGACTGTATAGTCCTTGGAGAAGCAAAGAGTCGGACACCACTGAGCAACTTTCACTTTCGTTTCTCTTTCACGTCATTGGGTTGTTGGAAGATCAAATGGCCAAATAGACATAAACTGCTATGCAGAAGGTCGGACGTGCAATAAACACAAGAAATGTTAGCTTTAATTATTACCACCAGTTTAATTCATTGCCGGAGTTTCCATTGCAATCCCAAGCCAGTCGCTATGAATGCCTTTCCATCCTGTCCCTTTCAGACTATCCTGGGACCCATGTGTTCCCCTGGCTTTTCTGCCTGCCTGCCTTTGGCTCAGATTTTTACTAGGAGGACCCAAGCCCAGTGTCCAGAAATGGCACCAATTATATTGCATCTTGCCTTATAATACCTTAACCCATACTGCAAAGGCCAACTTGAATTGCCTGAAAATCCATGCTGTACAGTGATTTGGGCAGTGTGCACACTCCATACACAGGCGTTAAATAAAGTAAATAATGCTGACAGTGTGTGTGTGCACTCAGCCAGATTGCCCCGCTTTCTTAAATCATTTAAGCACACTTAATCTAATGGAACGTGTTATGACTTCAGCAGCTTCTGAATAAGAGCTGGAGGAAAGAAAAATCCGAAATGTGGCACCAACTAAAAATCCCCATCCGGTTATTTAAGGTGGCTGAAGCATTTGCAGGGAAACTGGGCTCTGCTGGAGAAATAGCCACTCCTCTTACAGAATGAAACCACCCCCCCCCCCTTTATTTTTGGCCTTTTAAAACATTCCTTCTTTTGTTTTTAGATTTTGGTTGAGAATTGGAGTCCAAATCAATTTTCAGGCAATTTCTTCCTTTTTCTACTTGCTCAGAACAGTCCTTTTTATCTTGTTTCTGCCCCTGGTAGTATTATCTTAGGCTTCACTTCTGCTGGGTGTTCGCACTGGGTGATCTTTGTGGTACCTCCCAGCTGTTACCAGTGTTTTGTTTTGTTGTTTTTGATTTCATGATTTCTCTCCCTTGTTACTACAGAAAGCACAAGTGTTGTGCCTTAAGCCTAAGATAGGAAAGTATTTATTGGTCAGGTTGAAAAATCTCCACTTTCCAGGGCTCTGAGTTTGGGCTCAGAGAGTTACAGTGGTTTTCAGGCAGTTTTTGTGCAAAGAGTGGTTTTGAATTTCTTTTCTGTTTTTCTGTAGACCTTATTTGGACGTCTGGCCACTTGATCTTGGGAGAGAATACTGTGTCTCGACATAACACCAGTGCCCTTACCATTGGCAGGTTGTGGAAGCCCCACAGGCGGGTCCCAAGGCTGCCTGAGTCACCATTAATGAACCAAACGGCCTGTGATGCTCCTGTGGTCGCTTTTTGGCACATGGCAGGAAAATCCTTTTCATGTTAGTTTCAAGGTTGTCAGATATCATTATCCCCAAGTATTAAAAATTTCAAAGAAAGGAGGCAGTGTGTTTGATTTATAGAATAATTATCTAGCTTTAGCTCGAACTTGGCTTTGGCAGTGGTTTTGCAAGCACTTGAAAATTAAATCCATTTTTTATGGCACTACAAGGTATTATCTCACAGCAAATGATAATTAAACACCTGTGAAATCAATTAGCCCTTTAAGCAGGGAAAAAAAAGTTTTCCCATTATGTTTTCACACCTCCAAAACTTTTGTAATTCCAAAACCCGGCACTGGTGGAGAGGGATATGGTTGATGGGCGTTTCCGGGTTAACTTTCCATAAAGATCGTCCCCGAATTTTGCTTTGACTCAGTCCTTAAGGAAGGCAGTTTGTGGAACCGGCTCCCTTCCAGAGAGGATGCAATCGCCTTTGGAGCTGATTCTTAGCAGCTATCTATCTGACACACAGCTGCGCTGTCAGCTCCTCTACAAAGGAGGTTACTCACTTTGTGTTTTGATGCCAAGTTTTACTTGACAGTTTATTTAAAAGCCAAGATACCTTAATGGAAACTAAGCTACACGGCATTCCGTGTGACATTATTGCTCTCCCTTTCTAAGGGCCCTGTAGCCAAGAGTTCTGAGCCATCTTCATTCCAAATTCATACGCCAAAAACAGACTGATGGGTTAATAGCTGAAACCTAGCACAGTGGAAAACTGGGAATCGTGGCAGGCCTTTCAGCCCCACAGGATCATATGTGTTTTAATCATTGGCTTTGGTAACAAATTAGCTATTCCAGATGCTTCTTTTGGAAAATCATCTGCACTTCTGAAGAACTGAATACATCTGGGAGAGAGGACGTAACAATTTGGGACCCAAAAAAGAAGAAAAAGAAACAGGCGTTTGACATTCTCTGCATTATGCCACAGATATGTACAAAGGCCATTCCAAAAATATGCTTGTTCATCTTTACTGATATTACTTAAATTTGCATAATACTCTCATCTAACTGTTTCATTACATCCTCAGTAGACCTCATTATTAGGTAGGCAAGACTAGCATTATTGTCCCATTTAATAAATAAGCATGGATTCAGAATCAGAGTAAGTCGCATAAAATCAAACAGTAACAAAGTCAAGACCAGAGCTTATATTTTCTAGGGGTTATTCCATGCATTTTCCATCCCATCACTCTATATAAACATCTCTTAAAAAGTCTTTTTTTTTTTTTTAATTTTCTTTATAAAGACATTTTAATGGGACCTTGCTTTCATAGCAGATGGCATTTGGAGAAGTTGATGAATCTTAATGTTAACCAGAGATATCAGGCTGGTATGGCATACGGCAAAGACGAGAGAAAACTTCTCTTTTATCCTTTTAGAAACTTGTCCTATAGAATTACCCTTGCGAATGTGCCCTGAGATTTGGACACTTTGTGACCTCACAGGTGTTATTGGCTGAGGAATAAGGAGATCTGGCATTCATTTGACAAATCTTTCTTAAAAGATGACTGTGGTCCAAGTGCTGATCTAGCGGCTGGGGTCACAGTGATGAATAGGAACAGTTGGCCAGAAAGACAAACATGGGTGAATTCAGACAGCAGTAAGTCCTAGGACCGAGATAAAATAGGGACTTGGGACAGTGAGTGCTGGGAACACAGGCTGGTCTGCGAGGGCCTCTCTGAGGAGGAGCCGCTATTTGTTTGAAGGCTAATATGTGTCTTGAGGTAGATCTGGGAGAAGAGTGTTCCAGGCAGAGGACATAGAAAGTACAAGTCCCTGAGATGGTAATGAGTGTGGAGTTTCTAGAAACTGAGAGAAGGACAGTGTAGCTGTAGATGTTGAGTGAGGGGACAGGACTCAGAGCTGTGGGCAGAAGCCAGTTTTGGGGAACCCTGTCAGCCAAGGCAAGGGGCGCGACTTATTCTCAGGGCCGTGAGGAGTTGGTGGAGGGTTTTCAGCCTGGGAGTGACATCGTAAAGTTGTCTTTGGTTGCTCTAAGGAAAATGGATTTTGGGGGAATGAGACCGAACTATTCTGATCTAAAACTAGTAAGAACCAGAGTATGCTCCTTGATGCTCTGCTTATATGGGAACTCAAAGAAGTAGAATTAAAGAGATAAAGGCAGGAGGGGAGTAAGGAGACTCTAGTTCCCATGAAATTACAGAAACCAATATGGGGGCAGCTCCTGGGGCTTCTGCATCATTGTTTCCTCAGTGCTCAGCATGCTACTTGGCACAGGAGATGCTTAACTTTCATTTGTCCAGCAAGTAAATATTAGAGCATGAAGGCATCTACAGGGCCATCTGGTCTACCTCTTCCCCATCAGCTGCTTTAAACATTCTCCTTGCCCCACAATCTCTCCCCAAAATGAGGCCACATAGGAGTTAACTAGCTGCTTAGCTGTTTCTCAAGGAGAACAGTGCTGAGCAGAGATGGCTAGAGGAGAGGCAGAGATGAGTCAGAGCTTCACAGGCTCTTTACTCTGGGGCACTGTTGTGCTTCTGCCAAAGGAAATGGCAGAGTCTAGACTTACGGGCTTTCTCAGTCTCCAGTGACCAAACCCCTCATGGGAGGATGATCTCATCAATAGCAATATATGGCACCAGATTGTTCATCATCACACAGATTTTTGTGTCTCATGGAGGCACATATGCACCTGTACATTTATATATTACATACCCAGATGGGAGAGATTAAACTTTCCATAGACAACTAGCCTCATGCAGCTATCACATGATATCCGTGTCCTATAATTTTTTTTTTTTTTTTTTTGACCATGCACTGTCTCTGCCTGTGCAGAGTTCTGAGGTCTCCTTTGCTCATTTGCTCAAAAGGCCCAGAAGTGAGGTGGCTCTGACTGTCAGAGTCAGAAGGTGGAGCCTAGGAATGGCAAATGTGGCAAAGGAGATGGGAAATGAGGGTAGCTGAAACCAGCATCATTTCATTAGCTGTTTGTAATTAGATTCTCAAGGTATTTTATAATCACTTAAGTGCAGGGACCAGATGAAAGGCTTCAGCCCCGACTAGGAATTCAGAGTATGCGAGATTTGCCACTGAACAGCTCCTATGTCGTGCCTACTCTGGTGACAAGAACAGCCTAGCAGGAATTCCAGCCATCGTCCTAATCCAAGCACTGGCTGACCAAGGTTGGCTATGCAGGAAAGAATGTCTTGGCTCAAGAAGGGAAGCGGTCAGAACAATGGGGTGAGCCCCATATTTTGGGAGGGATGAGGAGCCGTCATCTTTGCACCGATGCAGTGTTTATCATGACAGGAGGAGGTTCTCCAGTTTTTTTCTTTAGTTCAGATATGGAGAAAAGACAGTTTGAATAGTGCTGTGCACACATGTAACTTGATTTGCAAATAATATGATTTATCAGAGCTGCTAAAACATGCATCTACCCACCCCCTTCTCCCATCAGTGTGCAGAGAGAAGACAAAATTTTTAACAAACTGCCAGGCCTTTGGAAATAGAGGCAGAGAAAGGATGGAAAATGTACAAAAGGAAGACACTATATGTAAACCACACTCCTTTCCCATCTCTAAGTCAGTTGGGCTCAGGCTGAACACAGGGAGTGCAGATCATCCTAGAAAGACCTGGCAAAGTCAAGAGTGGGCCATCTTGTGATAGTAGGTGGACAGAGATAGTTATAACGAAGGGCTTGCATCTCTTCCTGTGTCTCCATTGCTTCCAAGCTCTTCTGCAAACCAGTGGACACTGAGAACTTTTCATCCTTTTCAAACCTATGCTTTTTGTGTGTGTTTCTTTGTTTAGTATTTATTTATTTGGCTGCGCCCGGTCTCAGTTGCAGCATGCATGATCTTTGATCTTCTTTGTGGCATGTGGAATCTTTAGTTGAGGCATGTGGGGTCCCTGTTATTGTTCAGTGGCTAAGTCATGTCCAGCTCTTTGAGACCCTGTAGACTGCAGCACGCCAGTCCTCCCTGTCTCTTACTGTCTCCTGGAGTTTGCCCAAGTTCATGTCCATTGAATTGGTGATGCCATCCAACCATCTCATCCTCTAGTTCCCTGACCAGGGATCAAACCCCGGCTCCCTGCATTGGGAGCACTTGGAGTCTTAGCCACCGGACCTCCAGAAGAAGTCCCCCATACCTGTGTTTGGAGTAGTTCCTATAGGCCAGGCCCTGGAGGCTGGTTCAGGAGGAAATTGGACCATGATCCTTCGGTCCTGACTCCTGAAGCCCAGTAGAAGAAAAAAAAGAAAACAGGCAACTTAATCCGGAGGGAGCAGTAGACAGGTCACCCTGGGTGCCGTGTGAGCAGCAAGAGGGTCTCTGGGCAGGACTTGGGGTCAGGTTTTCTTCAGGGTGGAGGGGAAGAAGGATGTGTGGAAAAAGGAGTGCCCCATCCACAGGCTGCGCCCCAAGGAGAAGAGTCGCCATCGAGGCTCGACAGCCCATACTGCCAGCCTGGTGCTGGCTTCTCAGCTTCAGTCCACACTTCCTGGCCCTGCTCCACTTGGCTTATCTTCATGGCGCAGAGCCTGGTGAAAGGTTAATGGTAAGATAATGACCTCAGGCTTCTCAGTTGTCCTCGAGTTGGTCCCAGACATTTAGCTTCTGCAGCCAAGATCTGGGTATGCCTCTTCTCAACCTATTTATCCATCTGAGGTCACAGTCGCTGTTGGCTCCTTAATTATCACTCCCTTCTCTTTCCACCCTGTACCCAGAGAGCCCTTTATTTAGCATTTTCAGAAATGCTTTATTTCCAATAAAAGAAAGAATTTAGACTAACGAGGCCTGGAATTGCGTTTATCTCAGAGCAGTTTGGAATTGGTATTGCTGAGCACAAAAGCAGGTGCTCCAAAACCTCACCTCCTTCAGATAATAGGTTAACCTCCTAAGGTTGTTAACCTCCCCAGCACAGAGTGGGCTTCCCTGGTGGCTCAGATGGTAAAGAATCTGCTTGCAATGCTGAAGAACCCAGGTTCAATCTCTGGCTCAGAAAATCCCCCGGAGAAAGGAATGGTTCCCCACTCCAATATCCTTGCCTGGAGAATTCCATGGACAGAGGAGCCTGGCGGGCTACAGTCCATCAGGTCCCAAAGAGTCGGACATGGGCACAGTATATTCCAAATCTTTCACTTTTCCTTTTGCTGGCACCATGTTACTGCTTCCTTCTAGGTGTCTCTGAGAACACAGAGTCCGCCTTGTACAAGCGCCACAAAACCTTGGCTCCTCAACTTCATCATCTATAAATGGCCGCCACTTCACGTGGGGTTGTAGAGAGAAAGGGCAGGAATGAATGTGGATTGTTGTCCCACCCACAGGAAGCATTTAATCAGTGGGGGGATGATTGTTATAATTGCTACCATTAATGACTGTCCTACTTTTGGCACTTGCTTTTACATTTTAGCCATCGAGCTGCTGTGTAATGAGCGGGAACCAAGGTGGCCTTCTGCATGGTGTGCCTGCTGCCTGTTAAACTCGTCAGTGTGTGCAGGTGAAGCTACCATCTGGTTACAGTTTACAGTTCTGAGCCTTCAGTGGGTATTAAGGGTAGAGATGGAGTAAGTGAGTTTAGACTTGATATGGGATTATGATCCAGTGTGTTCAGACACAATATTTTTATTCCAAGGGTCTGTCTGGCCCTTTCTTCTTCCCTGTGAAAAGCAGGTATAACTGTATCCAATTCCTGGGTGGCTCTGAGGCTTAAATGAGATAAAGTATGTGAGAGTTGGTGCCTCCCACCCCAGCCAGAGCCCACACACTATTCCTCCTTCCTTTCTCAATATTGAAATGAATTTAAATGAACATAGAAAGAAGATGGTCTTCTGTGGAAAGCCAAGAAGTGTGAAAGGGATTGGCAGCATCATTCAGAGGAGCATCATTAAGCAATCAGTTCATAATCCTTGGCCTGACCAGGTACCCCAGAGGTTCAAGCCCAGCAGAGTGGCCTGTGCTAGAATCTCACCATTTCCGAATAGCGAGAACCTTCCTGTCGGGAGCCGCTGAGCGTCCCTGAGTCTGCAGCCACTCTGGTTACCAGTGACTCATGCTGGGATAATCCATGTGCATTTCCCTGACTCGGAAATGTGGAGTAGCTCATTCACGGTCACAGAAACTGTGCACACAGGTGGTGTGAAGAGATGGAGGTTCCATGAGTCCCGTGAATTCACAAGGACCACAGTGGGCCTATACTTTTCCCTGTGTTACTTACAAGACAACATGTAGAGATAAAATGGTGGCCAGTGGACCCATTTTCCAGCTAAAAGGTTGGTTCCCACTCATGGGCTTCTCAGTTCAAGTCTGTGCCTTGGACCAATTTCATATTATTGCATGCTATGGATTTGGGGATTTTCTCACAAATAATTGAAATTTGTTAATGTTAAATCTGTAGTAATCCACAAAAGGGCCATAGTTATTAAATGACAGAGCACCACCTCAGACTGAGCTCCAGGTGTGACAGGGGGCAGAATTTCGAGTAGGGGAGAAAGAATCCCTTGAAATGGGGCTGTCTGTCGCCAGCGCTTGAAACTAGGTGAACCGCTGAGGACGTCACTGTGTCGGAAGCTGCATTTGTGTGAACTGCCCCAGGAGGCAGTGCCATGTAGTGGAGAGCAAAGGCCCTTTAGAATAAAAAAGCCTGGAGCTGGAGCCTCATGCCTCCTTCGAGATGACCTGCATTGGCAAGGTTATGGGGCTCTCTGAACTCCATGCCTGCCTGTCTAGTTGGCTTACATCAAGTCCTACCTAAGAGTTCCTTCCATGATAGGTCATTGAGCCATTCAGTGGCTCACGAGTGCCCACACGGGGTCATGTCTGAGGTCCGGCAGTTATCGCACGTGATCTTTCCAGGGAGACCCTGCCTGTACCAGCAGCCTTACTGGCCCCTCCCTGCCCCTGACCCCAGACTGTGGGCACTTTATCTCACTGTCTCACTCCTCTGCTAGCTCCACCACCAGAAATGCCCATGGCCTCCTCTCAGCTCTTTGCCAGACTGATTCTTTTTTTTTTTTTTTTTAATTTTATTTATTTACTTTTGGCCGTGCTGGGTCTTCACTGCTTTGCTCAGGCTTTTCTCTAGTTGCAGCAAGTGGGGCCTCCTCTCTAGTGGTGGGGGGGCTTCTCATTGCAGTGACTTCTCTGGTTGTGAAACACGGGCTCTAGGGTGTGTGAGCTTCGACAGTTGTGGCACATGGGCTCAGTAGTTGGGCTCCCAGGCTCTAGAGCACAGGCTCAGTAGTTGGGCTCCCAGGCTCTAGAGCACAGGCTCAGTAGTTGGGCTCCCAGGCTTAGTTGCTCTGTGGAATGTGGGATCTTCCCAGATCAGCGACTGAACCCATGTCTCCTGCATTGGCAGGCAGATTCTTTACCACTGAGCCACAAGGAAAGCCCCAGACTGGGTCTTGCTCTTCCTTCAATATTTGGCTCAGAGTCTCCCTTCCTCCAGGAGACATGCTTTCTTCTCACTCTTCCCAAGAGAGCCAAGGGGTGACTTGTCATTGGTCTTCTCTGCATCCTTGCCTCCATCCTCCCATATCCCTCACTAAATGACAATCATTTGATAACACATCTACCTTCTCCCTGGAGAAGTACTGTTCCTTGAACAGTACTTGACACATGGTAGGCATTCAGCTAATGTTTGCTGAATGAATGAGAGAAAGTACAGCGGAGATGCTGAGGAAGCTTATTTCCCTTATCCCACAGCACTTTAACTACAACAGTCTTAAGTTGTTTTTGTGTTCTTTCTTTCTTTTTTTTCCTTCAGAAATGTGATTCCACCCTGGGGGTAAGAAAAGAAGTTTAAGTACTTATGAGGATGAGGGTCTGAGAGAAAACCAATCAGCTATAGAAGTTTACTTACTTTATTTCTTTATTATTATTTTTAATTCTTAAGCCCAGTGTGAACTCTTAACTGTGGCATATGGAATCTAGTTCCATGACCAGGGATCGAACCCAGGACCCCTCCACTGGGAGCACAGAGCCTTAGCTACTAAACTACCAGGGAAGTCCCTCACTTAGTTTGTAAATAAACACTTGAGACAAACTGTAGCACCATTGGGGGAGACTAAAACTGTGTGACTACAGAGATGCGGGCTTGCCTCACTTCTTCCCTGTCCTCTTTGATTAGCAGAAAATAGGCTCGCATGGCAGATTCCTACTAAGGAATCGTAGGAAGCCCAGGAGGACCCGTGGGCACACTGTGCCAGCAGTATCCTTGGCTGTGGAGCTTTTGATAATAAGGCAAAATCCTTTCAATTAGAAGCTGCTGTTGTGATTCATAGCTTCTGTTTTTGTTTAATTTCCAAGGGTCTGCTCCACACTTCTCCCTGGCACTGTCTTTGGGAATCTGATCTTTTTCATTTGTTTGTTACTTTTTTGAAATGTTTTTATTCCTCTTGAATTGCTGTAGTTTCTACAAAAATTTACAGTCATGTAGTGCGTTGCAGTTTCTACTGTATGCACTTAATCTCATTTAATCCTCACATCTCTGAGGCTCAGAGGAGCTAAACAGTTTGCACAGGGACGCACGGAAAGTGGTAGGTCCAGAATCCAAGTTCTTCAGCCCAGGCTTTCTGACTTCAAGTTGGCTGTACTTTCCATTCTATCTGGTTGCCTCCCTTCCATCATCATAATCACAGCTACCATTTATGGATTGTTTATAGAGTGCAATAGGCTTTCGTTAAAATGTATCATTTAATCCTCCTAGTAAAAGTATTATCCCCATTTTGCCAACCAGGAAACTAAGATCTAGACAAATTAAGTAACTTTTCCCAAGATCACTCAGTTTGTGAATAGCCAAGATAAAAGTGGAACCCAGGCTTGGCCGGGTCTAAAGCTGCTTAACCACTAAGCTCTTAATTACTAAGCTCTTCACTACCATGCCAGTGGTTCTCAAAATTTAGGGTGTATCTTAATTACCTGGAGGGCTTATTAAAACATGGAATTCTGGGCCCTTCCCCCAGAGTTTCTGAGTCAGCAGGCCTGGGTGAGGCTGAGAATTGACATTTCTACCAATTTCCCAGATGATGCTTATAGTTGGAACAGCGTACTATGAGGACCCCAGCACTAATGCCACATTGCCCTCCACCCATTTCCTGGTTGCACTGAATTGCTGCCAGCCAAAAAAGAAAAAAAGAATGTGTTTCATATGGAGGGGAAGGACTTCAATTATGCATTATTATATGGCCCATTTTAAATGGGGTGTATCCCATGTGTTATTCAATACACCTTTAAGGAGAAAATTATTACGGCCATAGAATGGTTTTGGTTTCTAGGTTAAATACGGGGTCATGTCATTTTTACTGCATTTTTCATTACAGTAGTTTATAGAAACTCTTCTACCTTCTGTGTCATCATCTATACAAGCAGGGACTTAATGGCCATCTGAAAAGGGTAACAAAAGCATTATTAATTAAATCTGTATCTGAGATTAGTTGCCTCCCTCATCTACTTACCTTCTTGCTTAGGATCTCATATGTTCATTATTTCTTGTTTTTAAGAAGTTTATGACTTCAATATGATTTATACTTCTAAGCTTAAGTCATAGGTAAGAAGTGGTCACTAAAAAGATTGTCCCCCTCACTTGACCTGTCCTCTCCCCCATGTTTTCCCCCATCCCTATCCACTGGTAACCACTAATCTGTTCTTCATCCCTGTAATTATGTTAGTTAATTAATGCTATATAAGTGGGATAATTCAGTGTATGTCCTTTCAAGATTGGATTTTTCACTGAGAATAATTTCCTGAAGGTTGCTTGTCTGTATCTGTACATACAAGCCTGAAGTTTTCCAGTTCATATGACGGTAGTAGCTGTGCTGAGACCATGCATGTCTCCCAGCATGGATGCAGCAGAGTGTCCTAGGGGAGGCATCTACTAATTCATGCATTAATTTACTCAACATGTGTTTCTTGAAGGCCTACTATGTGTCTGTCACCAGTGCTGGAGCCAGAAGATCAGGGGAGACCTTTTACCCATATAGTGGGGGGGGGCATGCCTTGCCAGGGTTCATGGAGAGACATTTCCTTTTTTTTGCTAGTAAGTATTCTAAGTTATACATGCACCACAATTGGTTGAATGATTCACCCATTAAAGGATATTTGGATAGTTTACAGTTTGGGGCTATTAAGGATAAAACTGAACATTCATGGACAAGTTTCTGCGTGAAAATAAACTTTCATTTCTCTGGGATAAATGCCCAAGTGTGCAATTGCTGGGTCATACACTAAGCTCATTTTTAGTTCTAAAAGAAACTGCCAAACTATTTTCCAATGGGGCTGTACCATGTTACCTTCCCACCAGCAATATATGAGGTTTATATTCCAGTTTCTCATCAGCACCTGTTGTCATCTGTCCTTTTGATTATAGCCATCTTTGTGGTATAAAATAATATCTTATAGTTTTGATTTGCATTTCCCTAATGACTGTGGTTAAGTATCTTTTCATGTGCTTATTGGCACTTGGCATATTTTCTCTGGAACAGTATCTATTCAAAGCCTTTGCCTATTTTTAAATTGGATTATTTATCCCGATTTTTGGTTTGCAAGAGTTCTTTACCTTTGGTGGATAAAGCCACTTACCAAATTGATAATTTGAAAATATTTGTTTTCTTTTCTATAGGTTGTCTTCACTTTCTTGATGAGAGCTGAGGTAGAGGGATCCTAGTCTTCTCAGCTATACTCACCTACCTTAGAGCTTCTGTAACGCAGAGCTAGTGAGGGTTGGTAATGGAGCGGATCTTGGCTCAGATGCCCCAGATGCTCACAGTTCTTGCTGAGATTTGGTAGATTTTCCTGAACAAATGGTTTTCCACGTGTCATGATGCTCTTAGGACAATTTCCAGAAATTGTCAATGAATGTTCTTTGTTAAACTTTTTATTTTATATTGAAGCATAGTTAATTAACAATGTGTTAGTTTCAGGTATACAGCAAGGTGATTTAGTTAAACATACACACGTATCTATTCTTTTTCAAATCCTTTTTCTAGTTAGGTTATTGCAGAATATTGAGCCACGTTCCCTGTGCTGTACAGAAGGTCCTTGTTGGTTTTCTGTTTTAAATACAACAGTGTGTACATGTCATCTCAAACTTCCTAACTATGCCCCCTGTTCCCCAGCTCTTACCCCCTGGTAGCCGTAAGGTCATTCGAAGTCTGAGTCTGTTTCTGTTTTATAAATAGTTCATGCATATCAGCTTTTTCAGTGAATGTTCTTATACTTTGTATCAGGTAAATTGGTGTTTTGCTGGAAGGAGCGTCCACAGAATTCCTTACTGTGTCCTTCTGGAAGGCCAGCCTTCCACAGTGTACCGAGAACACCTACCCCCAGGGAGATACTACCCCTGAGATCCTTGTCAGCCTTTTCTACTTATCTGATGAGGCTTTGGTAGGTCTAGCAGCAGGAGAAGCATCTTCTCCAGGACTAGAACAGTGCTTGGAACATAGTATTTCTTGAAAGAATGACTGAGTAAATGAGTTTGAGCTCTTAGAAGGAGGTAGATGTGGGCGTATGAGCAGACCAAAGAGCTGAGTAGGGAGAGCACCACACATTCGCGTGGTTCTATTAGGACCATCACCCCCTTGCAGGCGTCATCATTTCTTCAGTTGTCATACACAGTCACTCATAGGCTCACTGTCACTAGAGCTGATGGTTCATGGGCTGAGCATGGTGAGAAATAGGAAACTCATTGTTTTAAGTTGTATGTGCTTATGTTTCTGTATGTCTTTGTATGTCAGTATAAATACACACATTGCACACTGTATAGACAAGCAGATTTCTATAGAAATATGTGTGTGTCTGCATGCATGCACACTAAGTCACTTCAGCCATGTTCGACTCTTTGTGACCCTATGGACAGTAGCCCACCAGGCTCCTCTGTCCATGGGATTTTCCAGACAAGAATACTGCAGTGGGTTGCCATGCCCAGGGATCGAACCTATGCCTTTCGTCTCTTACATTGGCAGGCAGATTCTTTACCACTGACACCACCTGGGAAGTCCCTTAGACACATACACACATACATGCATACAATGGCTATGGAAACTTTTGGAGCAGTGGGATAGTCTCAAAGGGACATAAACTAATGAAAGAATAAAGAGTAATGGGAGGACTTCCCTGGTGGGCCAGTGATTTAAGACTTTGCCTTCCAGTGTAGACCATGCAGGTTCAATCCTTGGTCCTGAAGCTAAGAACCCACATGCCTCACAACTAAAAAAACCTAAAAACAGAAAACAGAACAAATATTGTAACAAATTCAATAAAGACTTTTAAAACATGGTCCACATCAAAACACACAAAAAAACCTTGAGAAATACTTTTAAAAAAATAATAATAATTATGGAATATTCCAGACAATCTTTAGTCATCTTGCCCAACTGACTCATTTTGCAGATGAGGAAACTGAGGCCCAGAAAGCCCATTGTTTCATTTGGAATTTCACAGCTTACCTAGTGGGTTCCTGATTCCAGCAAGAATGCCTGTCCCCTTTCTCCTGTTACCCATTATGTGAATGAACACTAGCTTCAATCATGAAGCTTTATTCCGTACATCAGCAAATCCCTCTCTACAACCACTTAAAAATCCACACCTTGAATAACTGTCATTTGAGTTTTTCCTCAAGTTTTCTGCTTTTCTTCTCCCTCTGCTCCTTTCCTCAAGTAAATTCTGCAGCTGAAAACCTTGAAACTTGTTACGATCCAGAACATTAATAGGGTTTTACATTTTTAGCAGCCTAATGATGAGGAGGTAGGGCCTTCTGTTCCAGCCCCTTAGGGGTTTCTATTCTGGGTATTTATTAAACTTTGCTGTAGCCTCAAGTATATTTGACCTTTTTAATATTAAAAAGTTTCAGTTTAAACTTTATACATACATCGTGTGTGTTTCCCTGGTCTCCATTGATTAGGTAGATATTCAGACATTATCAACAGTTGAGCCCAAGATCCTTGTCAATTATTTGCTTATGTTTGGTGAGGAAGAGAGAAACCATTACTATCATAATGTAATATTTTTTTCATTTAGCTAAATTAGAGCCCTCTTAAAAACCTTTCCACTTGGAAGTCTATTTTACAGTTTAATTAACACAGCAAGGATATTCCTTTTTCTTTCTTTCTTTTTTAAAATTTTTACTCTCAATGGAGATAATCCATTCATGGTGACCTTTTCTTGTGCAAATTAGTTGTACACGCTTGTTTAAGCAAATGGTCCTTTGCATGATGTCTCTTCTTAATGACGGGTTTATAATTGAAAATTGGCTTACTCCCATATGCCTAGTTTGTATAAGATTATAAAAATAGATGTGGACTTTAAAAATATAAATGTATATATCAGTATCCCCAAAAGAGGAGGGAAGAATTCAGTGCCTTCAGGCTATGATTAAATTAGACTATTAGAGTCAGAAAATGCCAGTGACATATGCTACTGTCAAAGGCACACCTGTCTGCTGAGCCCAGGAAGTTCTTGAAAAACGAGAGTGATTTCATCCTAGCCCTGAGAAGCTGGGCCTTCCCAGGACATGAGCCTTCTCCAGTTTCCCAACTTTGCTTCAACTCCGAGTGAACTTTCAGCTGTGTGTTTAGGACTGGGTTTGTGGAAATCATGTTTCAAGTGCCAGCCCTAAACAAAATGAGGTGCTTGTTGTCTTTCCCTGCACTGCACTGACATAAAGAGACAGGTGACATTCCTGTTTTATTTTGCATTTTTCTCAAGTGCAATAACAATGTGAGCTGGCTCAATGGTATTTGAGTAAAAGACACGATCATCTCATCTCTTGCCCAGTTTCCCACATCCCTGAGTATTTTTTCTTCTCTTGTTATTTCTTCTCTTTCCCAGTTTCTTGGGCTGGCTCCTTCTCTCTTTCCTCCATGCCAACCATTCTTACACAGGAGTGTTTGTCTGGGGTAACCGAATGTTCTTGGTTAAAAGTAGAAACTCCAGCTTGAAGGAGAAAATAAATGTTTTGTGCTCAGAATGGAGGTTTCCTGAGTAGATTTTAATAGCATGGTTTCTTGGGGTAGGTAGGAAACAAGAGCAGTCTTCAGGTTCCTGAATGATATGGCATTATAAAAGAACAACTAGCAGTGATTATTTTTTTAAGCTGATGAAGGCAACCTATTTTTGCCAAGACACGAAAAAACCTGATTTGCAAAGTAAAGGCTGAGCAAGCCAAAATGTCACTGAGACCATCAGACTTGTCTTTTACGTATTGTTTGCACAAGACCCTAATTGCTTTGTCCAGTGGGAAGGGTCACATTTCCATTCCATCATGCGACAACCCTTCCTGCCTTCCCCCTGGAAAAGTGGGGGCTGGCTTGTATCCCACCCAAGTTGCTCTGGGTGGCTTCATGCACCCTAGGCATGCCTATTCATCCCGCCTCCATTCTTAATGATCTTTGTTTGCTGATGGCACCTCTTCTCCTTCTAGATATGATTATCGGGAAATGCTGCACAATGCCACTTTCTGTCTGGTTCCTCGTGGTCGCAGGCTTGGGTCCTTCAGGTTCCTGGAGGCTCTGCAGGTAAGAGACCCTGATCATCCCCAGAACAGAGTTGAGAACTGACGTCAGACAGGGGGTGGGTGAGGGGAGGAGGGTTCACCTTAACACATCTCCTGGGATCTAAACCAAATGCACGGTTTGCCTGGAACATCTGAAATCTGTTTTCCCAAGAAAATCTGCAACCTTTTATATGCGTGGGGGGCAGAGGAGGATTTACACCCTGCCTTTGGACATGAGGAGATTCAGTGGGAATCTCAAGGGAAGGTAGGTTCTCAGAGATGGGCTTGCAAACAGAGAGTAGATCTGACTGCCCACCAGACAGCAGAGCCGGGCTCCTCATGGAGGCTCAGCCCTCCTCCTTGGAAGCCAGTTTCAACAGCAGTGAAGATGGCTAATAAGTGGTATTTCCCCAAATCAAACTTGTTCTGTCCCCATTGCAGTCATCACTTGGCTTCTCTGAATTTTGAGCATGACCCCCAGCAAGATAGAGTCACTCTCTCAGCCTGGCTCTTCCAGGCTCTGCAGTTCTGAGGTCCCAGAGCTTCAGGACTCTTTTGCCATTAACCTTTACTCTCTGCGGTTCTCACTCAGAAGTTGCATCCAGCCTTCCTTGTTGGCGAGAAAGCAAGCCTTCCACCTCTCACCTCCTCCTCTCCTGAACTCCTTGCTGCTGTGACTTTCTTCCTTTGCACTCTGCCCCTGCCTGAATCTGTGCTTTAGTCACCATGCTTCCAGTGTTCTGTCTTGTCCTCCAACAGGAGGGCTTCCTTTCCTTGAAAGTCTTTTCTGACATGTTCTAGGAAGCATATCATCCCTAACATTCTCCTAGCCTCTGGGTATGTTGCATGGAGCAAATTGGTCTCTGCTTAGGATTACGAGTTCTTTGCAACCAGATTTTTGTCATTAGCCTGGTGTTTTTAGGCTCTTAGGTCACTGTTCAGGTAGTAAGTTGGTCAGGATCCTTCCACACTGAAGAGACCAAGTCTGGTTCGGGTGTTTGCCTGGCCTGGTGAGCACCCTGTAAGAATTAAGTCCACAAAGTGCTTTATCAGGAAAACCAAGTCCTGTTCAGCTCTTTGTTGCTCAGGACATTGGCATGAAGCACTTTGCACAAGAACTGTAGCGTTTTCATTGACAAGACCATGTATGTTCAAGGTGGGGTTTATGCTAGGATTTTGTTGGTGAACGATTTTGTTATGTCAGTAAAATTTCTTCAGCGAGGCCAGTTGTTTCCCTAGAAATAAGGTCAGCCAAACCAGGTATAAGAATAGAAATGGGGTTTTCACATTCTAAGGCACAACTTGCAAACAGTAAAATCTCAGCTGGATACGGACAGCCTTCATGTGACTTCATGAAAGCCCACTTTTCTATTGACCTCAGCAGTCCAGGATTCACGTCAGTAATTGAATTTGTACCGATTTCACCCTCCTGATTGGAAGGGTTCCTCCTGCCACCACCTCCCTCACACTCACAGTGCCCTTCTTTGTACAGGCCGCCTGTGTCCCTGTGATGCTCAGCAATGGATGGGAGTTGCCATTCTCTGAAGTGATTAATTGGAACCAAGCTGCCGTCATAGGCGATGAGAGATTGTTATTACAGGTAAGGAAGGGGTGGTGGCCTTCCCCAGATCAGTGGGTTATTGCTGCCCCCGTACAAACTTTCAAAGAAGATGAATCCAAAAGGTCAGCTCTATAAAAGAAATTTTATCAGGAGAAAATTGCCTGTGTCATGGCGAATATGAAGTCATTTAACATGACATCGTTCACTTCCTAGTATGCAATCTCCTCAGATCCAGGGAATATATACTCGGATAAGGAGAAGCTACAGGTGGAGGACATGAATGTTGAAACTGACAAGAGGTGTATATCTACCCCCTTCAATTTCTGTAATATTTAGAAATCATGCCAGAGAGTTCGTGTACAATTCTGCTGCCACTTTGTGCTCCTTTCCCATTTCCATATTTGCCTTCAGATTAATTTTCAGAAAGACAGGTCTCTAGGGCTGATTCTTGCCATTAGTGTTATCATTGCTCGAATGATCTAGTCTGGGTTAGTGTTATCTTTAAGATGTATATTTAAAAGAGCAGCCTCAAATGAAAATGTGTGTGTGGGGGGGGGGTTGTCTTGTATTTTTGGCCATGTAGATTTTTTTTTCCATTTCATTTTATTGCTGTAAAAATACGTAACATGAAATGCACTCTCTTTACCAATTTTGACGTATACTCATTATGGTTGAGTATAGGTAAATACAGTGTATTACAGCAGGTCTCTAGGCTTATTCATCTCACTTAACTGAAATTTTATGCCCACTGATGAGTAACTCCTCAGTTCCCATCCCCCAACCCATGGTCACTACCATTCTACTCTTTAATTCTATGGACTTGACTATTTTAGATACCTCATATAAGTGGAGGACTTCCCAGATGGCTCAGTGGTAAAAAAATTTGCCTGCCTGCCAATGAAGGAGATGCAAGAGACGTGGATTTGATCCCTGGATTGGGAAGATCCCCTGGAGAAGGAAATGGCAACCCACTCCAGTATTCTTGCCTGGAAAATTCTATGGACAGAGGACCCTGGTGGGTTACAGTCCATGGGGTCACAAAGAGTCAGACACAACTGAGCAACTAAACACATGAAAGTGGACTCATGAAATATTTTTCTTTCCATGACTGGTTTATTTCACTTAGTATAGTATCTTCAAGTTTCAACAATGCTGTCCTGTATTGCAGAATTAAGACTTACTAATTATTAAAATGTTCCTATTACCCAAAGTGATCCACAGATTCAAGGGAATTCCTACCAAAATCCCAGTGGCTTTTTTTTTTTTTTAAACAGAAATAGAAAAACAGTCCTAAAATTTGTGTGGAACCAGAAAAGACCCCAAATAGCCAAATCAATCTTAAGAGAAAAAGAATAAAGCTGGAGCATCATCATCCCTAGTTTCAAACTATATTCCAAAGCTACAGTCATTAAAACAGTGTAATACTGGCATAAAAACAGGTATATAGCTCAATAGAACAGAAGGGAGTGCCCAGAAATAAATCCACGCATATATATCAGCTAAACTTCTACAGGGATGCCTAATAAAAGTCTGAACATCTCAATAGCTGCCTGGTAAGGGGGAATATGATACTCACAGAGAAATCCCAGGTCAGGAATAGTCAGTCACTGAGAATTTTTAAAGGCATTTTGTGCAATGATGCTTTAGCTTCAGCATAAATTGCCACACTCTTTTCTCTAAAATGATGTAATATTTTAATCATTTATTTCATGACATTGTACTACCACAAATATTTGTAGAACGATATTTTTTTTTAATGTCCTGCTGGCCAGTCTGCTAACTGACTGGTAAAATAACTCAGTACTCTCCCTAAAGTCACAGGTGAAATATCTGTAACCAAGAGTGCAATCAATTATAGCAAGGCCAGCTGAACACAGCTTCCAAAACATGCCTTGTGTCTGGTATTCAGATCTGTGATCTCCAAGGCCCCTGGGACCCCAGAAGTAGGAGAAGAACATGTGACCTAGTAGAGTTCTCCCTAGGTGCGTGCCTAAAAACATTCACTCATGGAAGGCCTAACAAAGTGATAGATGTGGTTCTTTTCCATGTTGCCTTTTTCCTTCCTCCTTTGATTTTTTTTTTAAAGATGCATGCTCATTAAAGGAAATTTGGAAATGAAAAATACCAGCCATAATTTCTCCAATTGTGTACCCACGCTCTCGTGAATGATATGAATAAGTTGGGAGTTTGTCTTTGAAATGGAGTTGATTCCGGGGTGCTGAACTGTGGTTGTCTGATCTCTGCCATTTCACCAGAGTTGATTCTCCAGAAGCATTTCACCTTCTGAAGCAACATTTAGGCTTGACGCTGGGGGTTTTGTTTTTCACTGTGCACCCACTCAAACTCGTTGGCATTTTCCGCTCATATGCAGTCTGTCTGCACAGCTGCCTCCATATTGAATGACGACTGAACTGTCATTGACAATGGTTTTAAAGAACTGGCACCCAGCCCAAATGTCTGCTCTGGGAAATGTTTTTGTTATGTTACCATTTTTCATTTCCTGTTTTAGAACAGCTCAGATGTTTTTATTTGCATATAGTCTTGTCGTCATGTCACCAAGAGAGCTTACTGTTGCTTTCCTGTATCTATCTTGGTAGATTCCATTAGTTCGGTTACCATGCATGACCTTTTATTAAGACTTCGCTGGGTTCTGCCACTTCGAACAATCTGGCCAAATTGCAATTAATTTATCACTTTCCCATACCTGTCTCTCGGGACAAGCAGATTAATAAACAATAGCCAAATGCCATTAAAACTTGGAACTCTGTCTTTTCAATCAATTGGAATTATCTTCCAGAGCACTTTGCAGACTGCTGTCAGACACGTGTATGCACAGACGGGTAGAATATATTTCACTTGATATAGTAACAGCAAGATGTGGCTTATGTAAGAGAGGGGATGTATTGATAGGCTCATGTGTGATATACCATTCTGCCTTCCTAACCACAGTCTACTCAGTTTTCTGGAGACCACATAGTGATGATAGCTTTTGACATTTTTCTAATGGACTGGTTCCTCAAAATCACAATAAAACAGTGAAGTATCAACCTGTACAACCCTTAGAAAATACCACTGACACTTAGAAGAGGGCATGATTATGAAAATTGAAGATGATCATTTTTTCCTAATCTTTCTTTGGCTATCTGGGTAATTTTCTCAGTAAATAAAATTAAATGTTCTTTGACTTATCAGGGATTGATGATCTGAATGGTTTCTCCACCTTCTTCAAGGATATTTTATTTCCCCTTGACCTTGAGCTGTGATTTCAGGCAAATGTTTTTCTCCATTACCTGTTGCCTTCATGCTGCTTCAGTGTTGAGAATCCAGACATACACTGGGGCTGCAGATTTAGTATCTGCTTTTGGACATCGCAAGTGAACTTGTCCTTATGTAGGTACTGTGGAACAGTTCTCTGGCTTCCTGTAGAAGTGGTCTTGAAAAAAAAAAGTTCCTACTTCCTTCCCCTCCACTGGAAATTCAGATGTAGTCTTAGTCACGATGTCATGGGTAACTTTCTTATTAAAACAGCTAGTAGAGCATTCCTGCTTCAGTCCGGGCTCCCATGCCTCTCTGATTAGTTACATATTAGGGAGGCAAGCATGCAGAAAGAGGTGAGCACAAAAGGGCACTTGCTAATCACAAGGAATCTCCCCTAAGAATGTAGACTCCATAAATGAAACAGACCTTGGGCTTTAGGTGAAGATAAGGAGCAAGCCAAGGTAACTCACCAGACAGCCAGGAAGTACATTTCAGAGCTCCAGACCCAAGCAAGTTCACAGGCAAACGTTAAGCAATTGGTCCAGCTTTTCATGTCATCACCCTTAAGTCAATAGCAATAGTAGTAGTAATAATTACTTTGTCAGTTAAACGTCCCATGTGTTAAGCATTGTGTGAAGCACTTACATGCTCTTCATTACAACCTTACAATGATGTTAGAACTGTATCGCTGTTTTATAAATGAGGAGATGGAATCTTTGAGACATCAAGTAACATGTTCAAGGAAGCACAGCTAGTAAACTGTAGAGCCAAGACTCTTACCTTTGTCTGACTCCCATTTTCCTGTACTGCTAGTGAAAATAATAATATTCCTTCGGTGGCTTCAGATGGCTGTGGTCAATTTGACTTTTATTTATTAAATAGCTACTACAGGCATACCTCATTTATTTTACTTCGCTTTATTGTGCTTCATAGATGCTTTTTTTTTTTTTTTTAACAAATTGAAGGTTTGTCATAAGCCTGTGTTGTCAGATGATGGTTAGCATTTTTTTTTTTACTTTGAATAAAGTATTTTAATTAAGGTATTTACATTGTGCTTTCAGACATTATGCTACTGTACACTTAATAGACTATAGTGCCGAAGTAACTTTTAGATGGACTGGTGGTGGTGGTGGTCCACAGTGGTGTCTGACTTTTGTGACCCTGTGAACTGTAGCCACCAGTCTCCTCTCTCCATAGGATTTTCCAGGCAAGAATGCTGAGTGGGTTGCCACTTTCTACTCCAGGGGATCTTCCTGACTCAGAGATCGAATCTGTGTCTCTTGCATTTCCTGTATTGGCGGGTAGATTCTTTACCACTGTGCCACCTGGGAATCCTCTGGATGCACTGAAAAACCAAACAAATTTTGTGTGACTCGCTTTATTGTGATATTCATTTTATTGCAGTGGTCTGAAACAGAACCCACAGTATCTCTGAGGTGTGTCTGTACATAAAAGCCACTCTCCTAGCTAGAAAGTGTTTAGCTGGATGGACAGGGCATAAATCCTTCCTTTAAAATTGTGTAGCCTGGTAGATAGCAGTGTTGGCTAAGCACACATGACGGATCGTGTTAGTTTGGGGTAAGCACTAGAGCCAAAAAGAGAGGTCTGGGGAGCAGAAAGCTCTCAGGGAGAGAAAAGGGATACCTGCACATAGAAATAATTACCCTCAGCTGCATATTAAATGGACAGACTCCGAGACATTCCCTAAAAGGTCCTTCTGTAGGTCATTAGTAGTCCTGAGGGTGGCATGTCTTAGAAGTGCTTGGGACATAATGGCTCTCAGCTTTGCTCCAAGACTGTAGCCCCTTCTCTGCAGGATTTGATTGTTCACGGGCAGGTTCAAGGGCATGTGGGATTCTTAGAAAACGGCAGAGGAACGCTACACAAGTGATAAGCTGCTACCAAATCTTAGAAGTGAGCTCTAACTGTTGTTTATTTGGTCATTAAAGGTCATCAATGCTGACTCCCAGTAAGTGCTGTTTTTAGCTAATACCTCTGAAGGGCCTTTCAGTCTAGGGGTTGGTGGTTTTTAGTAGATCTGTACGCTAGAAGCAGAATGCTATGAAGAAAAAAACTCTAACCTGAGTAGGTTATTATGATCAAATGGCATCTCATTGTTTTCCAGTTATAGTTATTATGTGTTCACCTTGTGTTACAGATTCCTTCTACAATCAGGTCTATTCATCAGGATAAAATCCTAGCACTTAGACAGCAGACACAATTCTTGTGGGAGGCTTATTTTTCTTCAGTTGAGAAGATTGTATTAACTACACTAGAGGTAAGTGAGATGCCTTGGCTTTCAGTCTCGAATAATGGTCCTTTATATGTTTCTCTTAGCCTTCTCTTTTGCTATTGTCAATGTGTAATTGGTCAAATGGGGCAACACTGAACTTTCTGTACTTGGATGTGTCAGTTAACCCCTTTGACCTGCTCTCCATTCTTGACGAACTCCACAGAGGAACACTAACTTAGGAGGAATTACACTCCTTGACACAGAGATCGGCTCTGACATATCATTTCAGAGACAGGTAGCTAATTATTGGCCTGTCATTCACACTCATGGCATCCTTTAAAGGCGCATTTCTGGAGTCCACTTAAGAAACAGATAGTGAGCAAGTAGGGGAAAATCTCCCATTCTAAATATATGAATAGTTTACTGGGTACTGTAGTGCAGTGGCATTCGGAAACAGCCAAATTCATTCTCAAGATACATGCAACCCACCCGTCATTATCACAAGGATGTGTTAAGAAAATAAGAATTACACTCATCTAGTGCAGAAAGTGTTAAGCTTTATAAAATCAGAAAATCTTCCAGGCAGATGGGTGCCCATCTTCAAGTTGCTTTTTTTAAGGCAGGAGGAAAAAAAGAAAGGGAAACATGGGGATGATTAAAACCTTTGGAAGTAGAGCAGAGAGTGGTGGCCTGAGGCTACACCAAAGTAGCACAAATTGCTGAGAAAAGATTTCGGAATCTGCACTCACAAATTACAGGAAGCAAAGCAGAGGTTCTCAGGTGTAGCCCAGCAGCGAGGTAATTCTGAGGTGTCTGTAACATGAGGTGGGGGCATTCGTGGCCTCACTTTCGAAGTATTTTCTTTGGAAATGTGATTACTGCTCCAGAAGGTAATGTCCTGGGAGTATGCAGTATGATCATTCTGAGATATACCAAGAAAATGGAAGTCATCCTGTTCTGTGCATATCACTGCTGTCTTGCCATCCTGGGTACCAGAGCCAATGCTGGTCATACCCCAGCCACCCTGGGACACTTACCTACCTGAAGCCTGGCCTTGGCTTCTGCTCTCATGGGGCTGGGCTCTACCAAAGTGTCCTCTCTGGGTGCACTGATTTCATCATGGAACTTAGTGAAAAGATATTTAGTACCCAGGTCTACCCATGAACGGGGACAGGGTAGAATGCCTTCCAAGGGCTTCTTTATTACAAGCAAATTCCTCTTATTCATCCAAATCACCCTCCTCAATGAAAATTAAGTTTCACTTGCATTCATAACAGCAGATTTGAACATGTAATAAATTCTACCTTTTGTTTTTGATCATGTCCTCCATCTAAGACTCTTCTAAGAACCTTCTTAAGGAAAGTTGAATGTGAATTGTGTTTAGATTTTTTGTTGTTGTTGCTGGTTTTTTTTTTTTTTGGAATGAGTGCTTTTTATCAAAGAAGTGCATGTTCCTTTTAGAAAATAATGGAAAATACTTACAGCACAAAAATAAAATAATCTATCCGTACAATTCACTATTGACATATATACACACATATAAACATATATATATTCATTTTTTTCTATGCAAATGCATAAATATGTTGTCATTTTTAATTTAAAGAAGAGTCTTTCCATACTTAGTTTATAACCTGTTTTTTCTCCTTAATAATATATTAAGATTATCTCATTAGATTTTTCTATAGTTATTTTAATGACCAATACTCCATTCATAATATCATTTAACTCCATTAATTAATCCCCATTTGAGACTACTACAGTTGTTCTGTTTTTTCATTGTTATACACGTCCTTGAAGAAAATAGCCTCAGTGACAAATTGTTATGCAGGTTCAAGATTACTTTCTTAGGATAAAATCCTTGAATTCGAAGTCCTGATTCAAAGAATATGCCAAATGCTAAGATTTCTACATGAATTGTCAATTTTCCTGCAATAGAATTAACTAATTTATATTCCCTTCAGCTTATATGAGAGAACTTATTTTAATTATTTTTATTTTTTTTCACCTTCACCATATTGGACATTATATCCTTCAAACTGATAAATCATTATTTTCTCAAGATTTTAGTAAGAAAGATTTTTCAGTATTTCTTGCTCAGGCAGCTCACAAAGAAAGAAATAGAAATAGCCACAAAATTTTCTCATTAATTTTTAAGAGCTTATTATATGAAAAATATTAACCCTTTGATTCTTTTCTTACAAATATTTTCCCCTAATTTGTAGTAGGCCTTTCTGTTTTGTTTATGATTGGGAAGTCTTTTCACTTGTGCCTTTTCCATTTGCTACTATTTAGAAAGGACTTTTTGACTCATAATTTTATTTATGCATAACCTGCATACACAATTTTCTAGTATTTATTTTCATGTTGGGGCTTCCCAGGTGGCACTAGTGGTAAAGAACCTGCTTGCCAATGCTAGAGATGTAAGAGATGTGGGTTTGATCCCTGGGTTAGGAAGATTCTCCTGGAGGAGGAAATGGCAACCTACTTCAGTATTCTTGCCTGGAGAATCCCATGGACAGAGGAGCCTGGCAGGTCCATAGGGTCGTAGGGAGTTGGACATGACTGAAGCAACTTAGCATGCACCCACACACTTTTTTTAAAGCTTTGTATTTTGTACTGGAGTATAGCCAATTAATTTTTTTTAATGCAATTTACTTTGTATGTGATCTGTGTTGAAAAACCTAAACCATCCTTTTTTTTTTTTTTTTTTTTTAACCAATTATTCTGTATTTGTCCCAATACAGGTTTTTTTTTACATTTTTATTTGATTTTTTTTTTTTTTTTTTTTTTTGGCCACATCACACAGCTTATGGGATCTTGGTTCTCAGACCAGGCATTGAACCCAGGCCCTTGACAGTGAGAGCATGGAGTCCTAACCAGTGGACCACTAGGGAGTTCCCACAATAGATTTCTTAAGTTATTCTTTCCTCAATGTTTCCACATGCCACTTTTATGCATCTTTGGCTATACACTGAGACCACGTGTTTTCATTTCTTCACCCTATATTTCATCTCTTGGTGAACCTCTATTTATTAACTGACCTGCTATGGTTGACTGTTACTGTTGTCTCTAATTCATTCATTCTTTTTTTTATTTTTTAGATAGAGATAGCCCTTTATCCAATCAATGACTTTCCACGTGTATCTTAGACTATCTCTTTAGAATGGAGTCCTTGAAATAGGATTACTCAGGCCAAGGGTCCAAGCATGACTAAGGCTCATGATATGTATTGCCAAATTACTCTTCAGAAAGGTTGTATCCATCTAGATTCCCACAAGCCATCTGGGAACGACCCTCTTTCACTGTAACCTTATCAACCTTCAGGATCATAATTAAAACAAACATGCACAACTTTGCTAATTTGCCAGATGAAAGATGGTATTTCATTAATTCCGTTTCTTTTGAGTATGGTTTATTGCATAGCTCTGGTCTCTTGCCTGCTAACTTAGCAGTGCTCAATTATCCTATAATAGCAGTTGGATATGTTATATTCATCAGCATAGGATCTTAAGCCAAGCTGTTTTCATCTCTGTGCCTGGAAAGGCCTACTTCTCCTTGGATCTGAGCCAGGCCGTTCTTTAGAGAAAACACAGTTGTTTTTAAAACACTACAAACCATATACTTCATTCAAATTTATAGCAACTGTCAAAATCCCCTCATATAGTTCCAAAATTGGATTGTAACAGTTTGACCTCTCAACTGAATTGCATGAGAGATACCATCCAGTTTCCCTTTTTAAATCAGAGCTCAAATTACCCTAGGATCCAGTGTAAACAGAAAAGCAGAGAAAAATAGCAGAAAATGCCATCCACATACACAGATAAACAGCCAACAATGTTCATAAGAACGATTTAACTATCACAAATCAAAAATTCCTACTTGGCTTAGAACTTGGATAATGTGAATTCTTCAGTCCCTGCTGGAGTGCCTGCTGTCTGAGGATTATTCGGCATTACCCTTGGACAGCATAGATTCGAAGGTCTCTTGCTAAGGGGATGTTCTACACTCCGGCTTTTTCTTGCTTCTGTGCTGTATTCTGGGTCACGGGAAGGGAATTACTTGCTCTTTGGAGATTATGAGCCTTAGAGTTGTAGCAGTGCTTAGATAAAATTGGAAACAGGATGCTTCGTCCTTCTAACACCAGGGTCAAGTTGTGCGTACATTCGACTGTGTCACACTCTGTCCTGCTTGGGATTTGGCTAGTATTTCCAGGCTGATTGAAATTTCCAAATTCTGCACCTTAGAATTAAGGAGCTATTTAATAAGAGCTAGGCTCTTTGGAGCTTGTTTTTTTGGTGCAGATTGAGAAGTAAGGATAGGAACAGTGATAAAATGCTGCAAAAATAATGTTCATGGATTCCATTATTTGTCAGAATATTGTATGACAGTAACTTGGCACTAAGGGCTGAACCCTAGGAACTCAGTTGGAATCAGGCTGAGCAAAAGAAAAGGGTGTGAAATTGTCATAACACATGAGGACAGCTCATGGTAACTTGGAAAGCACAATTTAAAGTGAAGTTTTATGAAGGAGTCTCCATTTCTCTCTTCACTTATCTCTAACCATACACATTCAGACCATAGTATTGCTGATGCTGCTGCACAATGAAAATTTAAAATCAGTGAGAGAATAGAAATAGAAGATTAGTTTGGAGCAAGGTGGCATATGGCAGCCCTGCATGTATTAGGCAACGCTGCATTTGTCAAAAGACCAAGTCAGGGTCGCCTAGAATGGCTGTAGCCTGTAACCAATAGTCTATGATTTTAAAAATAGATGGCACATAAAGATGAAAAATAAGGAGCCTGTCATTCTTCCCTTTGAATTCACATTAATAAGAAGTACTATCCTTACTGAAGGTACCATGTGGGGCTATACGGAAAAAAAATTGTGTAAATTTTTCGTGATTGTGTGTTTTGATTTTCTTTATAGTATCCAACCTTTAAATATGACGTCTTTGTCCACAACAATTAAGAGTGAGTACCAAGGATCCAGGAAGCTGTCCAGTGTAGCATTAGGGAGACTTAGGCATTAGGAGAGGGACGAAATGACCTTTCTATTTGGTAAAATAAGATCTGTCAAACTTTTTTTTTTTAATTTTATTTTATTTTTAAACTTTACAATATTGTATTAGTTTTACCAAATATCGAAATGAATCTGCCACAAGTATATATGTGTTCCCCATCCTGAACCCTCCTCCCTCCGCCCTCCCCATACCATCCCTCTGGGTCGTCCCAGTGCACCAGCCCCAAGCATCCAGTATCGTGCATCGAACCTGGACTGGCGACTCGTTTCATACATGATATTATACATATTTCAATGCCATTCTCTCATATCTTCCCACCCTCCCCCTCTCCCACAGAGTCCATAAGACTGTTCTATATATCAGTGTCTCTTTTGCTGTCTCGTACACAGGGTTATTGTTACCATGGAGCCTATTATACAGAGTGAAGTAAGCCAGAAAGAAAAACACCAATACAGTATACTAATGCATATATATGGAATTTAGAAAGATGGTAACAATAACCCTGTGTCAAACTTTTGATAAGTCAAGTTGATATCAACCTTTCAGAAAGACAGTTGACAGTACATATGAACAGCCTTTAAAGTGTTCATACCCTTTGACAAAATCTTAAGGCATCAGTCCTAAATGTGGCAAGTTTTAGCTCATAAATATGTTCACTGATTTGCCTGGAAATAATTGCACTATTATTGGTCATTTAGGATAAGTAAACCATGAATACTATTAATAATATGGAAAGATCTGTAATATATAATACTTATGGTAGTATAGCTGTGTAAAAATGGGAAAATCCATGCTTAGACAATGAACACAGGAATGAGATTTTTTTAAGGCAAAAAAAAAAAAGAAGTCATAAGTATGAAGACTTAGGCAACTATTCCTAACAGATTCTGGAGGTTGTTGTAATTAATGTGATATTTTACTGCTTATTACATATGAGGATAGTAAGTCATAAAGGTGGCAAACTGCTTGACCTGGATTATATTCAACATTTGTTATTGCTCTTCTACCTTTTTTGATATTGCCCTGTCAAGATCTATTTGAAGAGCGTATAATGTGCTTTTTGGTATTTCAGAAGAATACTATGACTTATCATATCCCTGAATTCAAAAAGATGGCAGTGTTGTGATACTGAACCAAAAAGAGTCGACACTGAGATTCATACCATCCAGAGACCCAAAGTGAATGGGGATTCAATTTGTGACATCTCTGAGTTCTGTGTCACTTGTATGTAGGTTGGATGTATGACAGTCTTCTATCAATGTGTTCTGTGTCTTGATATCCAGAGTTTAAGTGACCACATGCTTGAAGGTGTATAAATTCGGGAAGCAAAAAAAAAAAAGGACCCGAATGAAAACCTATAAAGGAAAATAAGTAGACAGTAGAATAGGAAAGTACAAATAATTAAAAACTGGAATAAATGGTGTACAAAGTGGAATTGCAAACCATGTAAAAACTCTTCACAACCATGACAATTTTCTTATAATTAATGCCTAGACAACAGCATTTTAACATATCTCTGTTGTACCACAAAGAACAAACATTAACATTTGAGTGAAGTTTCTAAAATCTTCCCCAAATTTGAAACTTCTGCCAAGTCATATAAAACAAGAAGTTTTGATCTAAGGAAAAGAGAAACTGCAGAAATCATTGAACTAAGATATTTGAGTTCTAAATTTCCTCCTTGCTTCCTTTCTTCTCTTATTAAAAAATATAAACATGATAAGGTTTGTAAAGATAAGTGTAGCTCACTTTATTACTTGTCTAGCCACCATATGGGATGAGATGAGGGTGGTAATAACCTTAGCAAGTAATACAACTCCAACTAAAATGGTCTGTACTTAAATCACATTGCATTAAATGGGGACCCGGAAAATGATGATTTTGGTCTTAAATCTCTAGAGATATATAGTAGGCTTCTTCTCTTTTTTAAGCACACATACACACACACACAAAAAAATTGCTGAAAACTTGAAATTCTGTATCAAGTTAATTATTTGCCAAATCATATCTTAATGAGTAGATGGTATAATTACAAGAGTTTGAAAGTCACAGAGAGAAATCTATAAAGTAGACTAATCACCTTCATCTGACAAATGATTCAGGATGGGGGAATGTTTGACTCTAAATGTAGAATTTAATGATCTGCAAGGTCTTCAAGTCCAAAGAAACTAATGAACTAGCTTGGCTATTATTAGTCTTCATATGCCATGGTTTTTGTCCTATTATGTAGGTTGTTTTGAGCAATTGTTAGTTAACTCACTACTTTCTGAGATTAAAGTTAGAAAACCTGCAGCTAACTAGTACCCCCAAAGTCCTACAATTGAATTTGAAAGGGCAATGAAACTATGTCAAACAAATAAACCTGCCTCCTGAATTAAAGGAACAGATCAAAAGCTCAGCTGCTTATAGAATGTGCATGCCTTCAAGATGCTCCCAGCTCAATCTCTACATGGACATCTCTGTGCACTGAGAACCAAATCTTCATGTTAGAAGATCAGCCATTAAGGAAAATAACTCTTCTACACACTACTTTGAAAGGAGCACGGACTTAACAAGAGAAAGACAAGAAAGAATTTATGGTGAAACTGAAGTATAATTAGAAAATTGGATTAACCATCTCTTTCCTTTCTCTCTCTCCTTCTCTTCCAACACTCTGTCACTTTCTATGTATCCCAGACATTTTTATCATTGGAGAATGGGGGGTGGGGGTAGACCCAGTACTTTTACTGGCATCAGCCCTCAAATTTGGCCTGAATGTGTTCCTCATTAGATACCATCAGAGTCTCCTCCTCACCATATGCCAATGTTTTTGTTTTCTAGATTATTCAGGACAGAATATTCAAGCACATATCACGCAACAGTTTAATATGGAACAAACATCCTGGAGGATTGTTCGTCCTACCACAGTATTCATCTTATCTGGGAGATTTCCCTTACTACTATGCTAATTTAGGTAAGTGAATGTTTACCCTCCAAATGTTCGGAACTCAAGTCCCTCGATTTTTTTATTCCATCGCAGTGTCTTTGTAACACCCTGTGTTGGAGACGGCTTTCTAGAGCCCTGTCCTAAATGGTTTATCAAGGTCATGAATTATAAATCCAGCTGCTGCTGCTGCTGCTAAGTCACTTCAGTCGTGTCCAACTCTGTGTGACCCCATAGACAGCAGCCCACCAGGCTCCCCAGTCCCTGAGATTCTCCGGGCAAGAACACTAGAGTGGGTTGCCATTTCCTTCTCCAGTGCATGAAAGTGAAAAGTGAAAGTGAAGTCGCTCAGTCGTGTCCGACTCTTATTAGAGACCTCATGGACTGCAGCCTACCAGGCTCCTCCGCCCATGGGATTGGGGTGCCATTGCCTTCCAGCAGAGCCTTGCAAAGTGAAAAACTCATTCCTGATCTGAGCCGCTGTTCTTTACGTTTAGTAGAGTCATTGCTTTTTAAGAAAAAGGCTCCCCAAATTACAGATCATTCTGAACACGACAATCTAAGTAATCTAAGTGAAAGTTGCTCAGTCATGTCCTACTCTTTTGTGACCCCATGGACTGTGGCCTGCCAGGCTCCTCTGTCCATGGAATTCTCCAGACCAGAATACTGGAGTGTTTTGCCATTCCTTTCTGCAAGGGAATCTTCCCAACCCAAGGATCAAACCTGGGTCTCCTGCATTGCAGGTGGATTTTTTACTGTCTGAGCCACCAGGGAAGCCCCAACATGACAATGAGTTTGCTATAATTTTGAGTCTTATCATGTATAAAATGAATCTAAGAGAGCTCTTCCTACATTTTTTTTTCTCCAAGATCCTAACTTCTCTGTCTCAGAATAAAGAAAAACCAAACTAATAAAGGGAAAGGGAAAAGATTTAAGAATATAGGACAGAGGACAAACTTATGCACTTCATTCCACACTTATTATGCTCCTCTTCTGTGCCGTGTTAATGCAGTGCTAGGTTACCACCTAGCACTGGTAGGAATAAAAAGTCAAAGGAGATATAAGCTCTGCTCTCAAGCAGCTTTTGTGCTCAGTCGCTCAGTCGTGTCCTGCTCTTTGCAAACTCACGGACTATAGCTCACCAAGGTCATCTGTCTATGTAATTTTCCAGTCAAGAATGTTGGAGTGGCTTGCCATTTCCTTCTCCAGGCAACTTTTAGGCTGGTCATAATGAGGAAAAGGAAACAGGTGGAGAGATGAAGCTTTACAAAAGGCTACCATTATTGCCATAGACATTTATGTATTGGGCTGGCCAAAAAGTTCATTTGGGTTTTTCTGCACCATCTTATGGAAAAACCTGAACAAACTTTTTGGCTGCCCCAATATTTGGAGCCCCATTTGCTCTAATGTTGGTAACATCTTGGACATTTCCCTTCAGTCACAGTTCCAAATTTGAGAAACCTTGGGATAATAAAGCATCCTTCAAGTTGATGTGGCAAGAAGACTCCAGATTTTTGTGTGGAGTCAATCGAGTTAGCACATTAGAAGTGTGTAAATGTTGCTTCTTAAACCATTACAGGAAAGTCTAAAAGCAGTGACTTGTCCTTACTGTTAAGGGAACCCCCTACATCATATTTATTCTTCTTACTTGGCAAAGCCTTAAATGTGTATTTCACTAGTGGGAAAGCTAGTTTCTTTCCAACATGAAACTGAAGTACTAGTCAGATGATGGCGTTTTCTCTGCAAAAGATCCATATAATTCTTTGAGGTATACACTGTAATTCTTCCCTTTATCAGTCACTCTCAAAGCTTAACTCCAGTGTCCCTTCACTGTCTTGGTCATATTTAAGCTGCTAAAATGTGAAATTAGTGGGTCTATACTAATGAAGTTTTCTAAAATTTAATTTGTTATTTTCATTATAATTCATGATGAATTTTGGATTTCACATTTATTCCTTTTGTTTTAAATGTTAAACAAGTTTATTGGCAGCACGACCCCTCCCCTCCAAAATAAAAGCTGTTCTATCATCAATAAAGACTGCTTATTCTAATAGTCTAATAAGAGCTCTACCATAGTATTAATGTTTCTTAGTCTGCTTTTCTTTTTTTTTAATTCTTTTTTTTAAATTGAACGATGATTGCTTTATAATATTGGTTTGATTTCTGCCGTACATCAACTTTAATTAGCGATAGGTGTACATATGTCCCCACTAATGAAGTTTTAAGAGGCTTTTAACCTGGCTCCTGTTTCTCAGTGAGTTCTCAGGAAAAGACTCATTTGCAGAAGAAGCCACCTCACTGCTTTCTCTTTGGAGGCAGTTGTTATTTTGCACGTGTGTGATACCTTTCCACCTTGGGCTTCAGAGCACACGGTTGGCAGAGGTCTGAACCACATGCTTTTTCTCTCGGCTGTGTTTCCCCGCTACATAAAGAAGAGATTTCTTGGGAGTAGAGCAGCTTCCACCCCAAAATAATGATGGTGGTGGCAGTGATGGTGATGGTGGGGGTGAGCTCACGCTGAGCACTTGGCGTTTGCAGGTCCTGTTCTAAATGCTCTGTATGCATCAACTCATTTAAATGCATTTTCATAAAAACCCTGTAACCTTGTTGCTGTTGCCATCAGTCCCATTTCACTGCTGTGGAAACACGGAGGGTTAAGTAATGATCCCACCACCACTCAGTGATGGAACTGGGCTTCAGACCTAGACACTTGGGCTCTGGATGTTGGCCTTTTAACCTTGACCACTTGCTGGTTATGATCTGAAATAGTAGCGATCAGGCAAAAACCTTTCAAAATGGCAGCATAGGAAAACATATTTGCAAAGCCAGCAACCAACAAGAGATTAATCTCCAAAATATACAAACAGCTCATGCAGCTCAATATCAAAGAAACAAACAATCCGATCAAAAAGTGGGCAGGAGATCTCAATAATGATTTCTCCAAAGAAGACATACAGATGCCCATAAAACACATGAAAAGATGCTCAAAACCACCAGTTATTAGAGAAATGCAGATCAAAACTACAATGAGGTATCAGCTCACACCAGTCAGAATGGCCATCATCAAAAAAGCCTGCCAACGGTAAATGCTGGAGAGGGTATGGAGAAAAGGGGATCCTCTTACCCTGTTGGTGGGAATGTAAACTGGTGCAGGCACTATGGAGAACAGTATGCAGGTCCCTTAAAAAATAGAGCAACCATTGTGACCCAGCAATCTTACTCCTGGGCATGTATCTGGAGAAAACCATAATTCAAAAAGATACATGCACCCCAGCATTCATGGCAGTGCTATTTACAATAGCCAAGACATGGAAGCAACCTAAATGCCCTTTAACTACATCACTAAGAATAAGATATATGCAAATACCCTGAAAGAGAGAGCACCTTTACTAAAATCCAGCCTAGGATGTAAGTAACTATGGTTATACCCTTTCTTGAGTAAAGAGTGGTGAGTAATGTTATGTGTATGTGTATAATTAGACTCTGGGTGCCTAAAAAGCAGAAGGGAGATCAAAGATGTATCCCCGAGGGAGGAAGGAAAAGGCCATCAAAGGAAAAATCTGGAAATGGGCCTTGAACTGTAAATTATCCAGGTCTCTAAACTCAGGCAGCAGTTCACTAGCAGCTTTTCACCTTGTTTTTGTTCTGTCAAGACATAAGAGGCAGAGGAAAAATATGCGAGAAGGGAACATTAGCTCTGGGGTGAGGCGATGGAGCAGAGAGGAATAATTTTCGAAGTCTTGTTTCTCAGTGCTTCATTAGGTTGCTCTGCCCTTGCTCTTTCAGGTTTAAAGCCCCCCTCCAAATTCACTGCAGTCATCCATGCGGTGACCCCCCTGGTCTCTCAGTCCCAGCCAGTGTTGAAACTCCTCGTGGCTGCAGCCAAGTCCCAGTACTGTGCCCAGGTGAGTGGGGAGGTAGGGAGGGTTGACCCAGTGCCTGCACCCTGCCGCTTGGTGGACCAGAGACCCCCCCACTCCTTCCCTGCTACACACTGGCTCCCAGGGACTCATCTCACGTCCTGCCCTCTTACTCCCCTTTCATTTGTCATGCCTTGTTACTCTCTTTTCATCAGCTTAGAGGTTCTTGGAAGTGAAATCTGGTACAGGTAATGGGTAGGTTACAAAGAGATCTTTGCCCTGGGGTAAAGTGAAGTATATACCAATACCTTTTCTTTCTTTTTTTTTTTAAGATTCCACATATAAGTAGTACTGTGTGTATTTGTCTTTCTCTTTCTGACTTTCTTCGCTTAGTATGATAATCTCTAGGTCCATTCATGTTGCTGCAAGCGGCATTATTTCTCTCTTTTTTTTTTATTTTAATTTCCTGGCCATGCTCCATGGCATGTGGGATCTTAGTTCCCTGACCAGGGATCAAACCCACACCCCCTGCAGTGGAAGTGAGGAGTCTTAACCACTAACCACCAGGGAAGTCCCCCAACACACTCTTTAAAGAATATATACACACATTATTTCATCTTTAAGTGTCAAAGTGAAAAACAAACTTCAGAAAGACCCCTGAAAGGACCCAGAAAACTAAGCTGCAACAGCAGAAACTGACTCGTTGGCGTCAGGAGGCGTCAACTTTTCTTTCACAGCCGCTGGGACTAATTATAAAATTGGGAGCAGAAGATGATATCTATGGTAACAGTGTTTTCCAAATTAGCATTGCTCTCCTACTCTTAACAGTGGTTTTTCTGAATTGTAAATTACACGAGAAGGTTTACATATGAGAAAAGAATGGAGTCACACTGAAGGCTGCATTTGGGGGCTAAACACATTTATTGGCAATAATAAGGCCACAGGAAATAAGCTGCCATCCTGGAGAAGTCGGATCTTGACTTCTCTTCCTTCTCGCACATTGCCTGCTGGAGTGAAGTTCATAGCAGATGTTCAGTGTGCATTTTTCTTTAGTTTGATCAAGGCTGTTATCTTCCTCCTCATCATAAGACACCAGAATTTAGAAAACCACTTTTTTAAGAGCCAACAACCCTGGCATGCCTTCTTTCCTCCCCAGCCTTCTCCTACCCACTTGACATAGGTTTTCTTAGGTTACCCTTCTTGTCCCCTCTCTTTGGTTGTTAGAGTGATGGGGTTCTGGGGGTTGTGTGGGAGTAGACTCACTTAAAAAAAATTTTTTTTGGAGTATAGTTGTTTTACAGTGTTATGTTAGTTTCGGGTGTACAGAGTGGAGTGGACTCACTTTAAATACAGTTTTGAGGTCTGCCTCTCTGCCTTGCTTAGAACACCATCTTCTCTCTCTGTGTGTGTGTCTTTAAGAAGAAATGTTGGGTTGGAAGCCTATGTAAATCCAGCCTTACCAAGCCATCTGATGACCCCTTATCCCTTTCAGATCATAGTTCTATGGAATTGTGACAAGCCCCTTCCAGCCAAACACCGCTGGCCTGCCACTTCTGTGCCTGTCATTGTCATTGAAGGAGAAAGCAAGGTAGGACCCTAGGGGACTTCACTGTGGAATCAGCATGGAATCTTCTTTTCTGCAATGGGGCACCTGGGTGTTGGCCTTTGCCATCTTCCTCCTGCCCTTGGGAGGTGCTGGCCCTGGACTACTTTTCCAAAACTATACCTGTCTCTGACTGTCCTCCACTTTGACAGCCATGGGATTTTTTTTTTTTTTTTTTGAAGTATAGATGATTTACAATTGTGTTACTTTCTGCTGTATGGCAAAGTGAGTCAGTTATACATATAGGCACTCTTTTTTAGATTCTTTTCCCATGTAGGTCATTATAGAGTGTTGAATATTATTCCCTGTGCTATACATAGGTCCTTATTACTTATGTATTTTTTAAATTTATTTTTAATTGGAGGATAATTGCTTTACAGTGTTGTATTGGTTTCTGCCATATAACATGAATCAGCTGTAAGTATACATATATCCCCTCCCTCTTGAGCCTCCCTCCCATCCCTCTAGGTCATCACAGAGCACCAAGTTTATTATAGTATGGTTGATTTGGGCTTCTCTGGTGGCTCAGTTGGTAAAGAATTTGCCTGCAATGCAGGAGACCTCAGTTCGATCACTGAGTTGGGAAGATCCCCTGGAGGAGGGCATGACAACCCACTCCAGTATTCTTGCCTGGGGAATCCCATGGACAGAGGAGCCTGGTGGGCTGCAGTCCATGAGGTCACAGAGAGTCAGACATGACTGAGTGACTAAGCACAGCACACATAGTTGATTTACACTGTTGTGTAATTTCTCTTGTACAGCAAAATGACTCAGTTACACACACACACACACACATATTCTTTTTCATATTCTTTTCCATTATGGTTTATCACAGGAGATTGAGTATAGTTCCCAGTGCTATGCAGTAGGACCTTGTTGCTTATCCAACCTATTTATCCTGTTTATAATAGCTTGCATCTGCTCATCCCAAAGCCTTCCACCTTTCCTTCCCCATTGCCCCCCGACCTCTGGGCATCTACAAGTCTGTTCTCTATATCTTTGTCTGTTTCTGTTTGGTAGATAAGTTCATGTGCATTGTATTTTAGATTCCACAACTAAGTGATACCATATGGTATTTATCTTCTCTTTCTGACTGACTTTGCTTAGTATGATATTCTCTAGGTTCATCAGTGTTGCTGCAAATAGCATTCTTTCATTCATTTTAATGGCTGAGTAATATTCCATTGTGTATATGCACCACATCTTCTTTATCTCCTCATCTGTTGATAGACATTTAGGTTGCGTCCATGTCTTGGCTGTTCTGAATAGTGCTACTATGAACATAGGTGTGCATATATCTTTTGAATTATAGTTTTGCCTGGGTATATGCTTAGAAGTGGGATTGCTGGACCATATGGCAACCCCCTTTTTAGTTTTTTGAGGAACCACCATACTGTTTTCTGTTGAGACAGCCATAGGCTTTCGAGTCAGGGAGTTCTGGATCTTAATACTAACTCTTTAGGAGATATGTGACCCTGTCTGTACTTTCCTTCTCTGAGTCTCAGTTTCCTCATCCACAAAATGGAAATAATACATACCACATGGATAGCAATTAGGAGTAAATGAATTCAGGACCTGGCAAAAGTAATCTTTCTGGAAATGATGAGGATGAAGAAGAGTTGGTGGTGGTGATGCATGAGCTGATTAATGCATTGCTTAGCTGATTAATCTGAATTAGTTGTATCAATGAAAGCAGTGGTTCTTCCCCACACCGATCTTAAAAAAGACATTTCCACTTTATGTTTGCTTTGATTTCTCCATCAGAGACTCTCAGGAGGGCTGGCTGCCTGGCTGGCCCCCTGCTTCCATTCTCCAGCTCATTTTGCCTACAACAGAATGATCTTCACAATCATCTCATAGCCCTTAAGGGACTCCTTTTGCTAATGTTTTCAATTAACATTAGAGACTGTGTACAATCTGGCCTTTGCTGGCCCTCCCAGTCTCCTCTCATTGCTTTTACTTTACAGACTTGATTATTCACAGTTTACTGCCCTGTGTCCCTTCCCACCTCTAATGGTGGTCTTTCCCATTTGCTGTAGGTCTTGACCATCCCTCTCTCAACTCTTCATCTGTGTTATCGAAATTTCCATATATTCTTTAAGCCCATGCTGCCTCCTCTTTGAAATGTCTTCTATTTGTGGCAGCCAGGGATAAGTTCTCTTTTCTCAAGCTCTGCTTTATAATAGCTCTTATCCATTGTGAAGAAATTTGTTGTTGTTTTTGTTTAGTCACCAGGTCATGTCCAGCTCTTTGCTACCCCATGGACTGCAGCACACCAGGCTTCCATATCCTTCACCATCTCCCAGAGTTTGTCCAAGTTCATGTCCATTGAATCAGTGCTGCCATCCTACCATCTCATCCTCTGTCGCCCACTTCTCCTTCTGAAGAGATTCAGTTCAGTTCAGTTCAGTTGCTCAATCGTGTCTGACTCTTTGCGACCCCATGAACTGCAGCACGCCAGGCCTACCTGTCCATCACCAACTGCCGGAGTCTACCCAAACCCATGTCCATTGAGTCGATGATGCCATCTAACCATCTCTCCTCTGTCATCCCCTTCTCCTCCTGCCCTCAATCTTTCCCAGCATCAGGGTCTTTTCAAATGAGTCAGCTATTTGCATCAGGTGGCGATTATCTCTATTCAATGAAATTTAATAGAAGTTAGTCTCTATTAAATGACACTGATGTTGTCATCTAAGAGACTTTCCCTGTTGGTTCCCAAAGACTTAGGTTGTGAGAGATTGTCTCATGCTAAGTAAACTATCCCTGGGCCAGAATAAGAATTATCAGTGTATTAAGTTGCACCATTTGAAATCATCATTTGAGCTGCCACAGTGACCATTTCATGTAGTTCAGCAGGATGCAGGGAGAACTGTAATGGTTATGTGGACAAGATGGTCCATGCATTGTCTATTCAGTCCCAGTGTAGGCTGCCTACTGTATGCTGGACACTGTGCAACATGTGGGAACACAGTGAGAAAGGTGACAGACACAGTCACACCCTTCCAAGGGCTGGGGTCAAGCAATGTGGTTATCAGAGAGCTACTTGATAAGTATTAAATGAGGAAGTGAAAGTGAGTGAAGTCGCTCAGTCGAGTCCTACTCTTTGCGACCCCATGGACTGTAGCCTACCAGGCTCCTCTGTCCATGGGATTTTCCAGGCAGTAGTACTGGAGTGCATTGCCATTTCCTTCTCCAGGGGATCTTCCCGACCCAGGGATTGAACCCGGGTATCCCGCATTGTATACAGTCGCTTTACCATCTGAGCCACCAGGGAAGTCCTAAATGAGGAAAGGGAGGGATTAATCACATGCCTCTTGGCATCAGTTTTGCTTGCCCTTCTGAATCCCTCTCACCCATAGGTGTGGTTTTACAAAGGGTCTGGCACACAAAAGTTTCCTGCCTGCAGCCCCAATTCCAATGCCTGAGGCCCTGCACAGTGCTCACGTGGATGCTTTTCACTTTGAACTTGGGAATTTTTCATGGTTTGTTTTTATGTTTCCATAGGTAACTAGAACTCCTTCTGGTAGATAGGTCTTTCTTTGACTATGTCAGGATATTCAAACAAGATCCATTCTGTGTGACGGACTGTGAGCCATTCTGACTCCTGTGGTTAATTAGTATGCATTTTTATGCTCAGATTCGTTGATTGATTTTATATTTTCACTCCCAGCTAGTAGCCCCAGTTTCTTTATTTCTAGTTCAATTCAGTTCAGTCGCTCAGTCGTGTCTGACTCTTTGCAACCCCATGAACCACAGCACACCAGGTCTCCCTGTCCATCACCAACTCCGAGTTTGCCCAAACTCATGTCCATTGAGTTGGTAATGCCATCCAACCATCTCATCCTCTGTTGTCCCCTTCTCCTCCTGCCCTCAATCTTTCTGAGCATCAGGGTCTTTTCAAATGAGTCAGCTCTTCTGATCAGGTGGCCAAAGTATTGGAGTTTCAGCTTCAACATCAGTCCTTCCAGTGAACACCCAGGACTGATCTCCTTTAGAATGGACTGGTTGGATCTCCTTGCAGTCCAAGGGACCCTCAAGAGTCTTCTCCAACACCACAGTTCAAAGCATCAATTCTTCAGCGCTCAGCTTTCTTCACAGTCCAACTCTCACATCCATACATGACTACTGGAAAAACCATAGCCTTAACTAGATGGACCTTTGTTAACAAAGTAATGTCTCTGCTTTTGAATATGCTGTCTAGGTTGGTCATAACTTTCCTTCCAAGGAGTAAGCGTCTTTTAATTTCATGGCTGCAATCACCATTTGCAGTGATTTTGGAGCCCAAAAAAATAAAGTCAGCCACTGTTTCCACTGTTTCCCCATCTATTTCCCATGAAGTGATGGGACCAGATGCCATGATCTTCGTTTTCTGAATATTGACCTTTAAGCCAACTTTTTCCCTCTCCTCTTTCACTTTCATCAAGAGGCTCTTTATTTTTTTTTAATTTTATTTTATTTTTAAACTTTACATAATTGTATTAGTTTTGCCAAAAAGAGACACAGATGTATAGAACAGTCTTATGGACTCTGTGAGAGAGGGAGAGGGTGGGAAGATTTGGGAGAATGGCATTGAAACATGTAAAATATCATGTATGAAACGGATTCATTCAAGAGGCTCTTTAGTTCTTCTTCACTTTCTGCCATGAGGGTGGTGTCATCTGCATATCTGAGGTTATTGATATTTCTCCCGGCAGTCTTGATTCCAGCTTGTGCTTCCTCCAGCCCAGCGTTTCTCATGATGTACTCTGCATATAAGTTAAATAAGCAGGGTGACAATATACAACCTTGACATACTCCTTTCCCGATTTGGAACCAGTCTGTTGTTTCATGTCCAATTCTAACTGTTGCTTCCTGACCTGCATATAGGTTTCTCAAGAGGCAGGTCAGGTGGTCTGGTATTCCCATCTCTTTCAGAATTTTCCACAGTTGATTGTGATCCAAACAGTCAAAGGCTTTGGCATAGTCAATAAAGCAGAAATAGATGTTTTTCTGGAACTCTCTTGCTTTTTTGATGATCCAGCGGATGTTGGCAATTTGATCTCTGGTTCCTCTGCCTTTTTTAAAACCAGCTTGAACATCTGTAAGTTCACAGTTCACGTATTGCTTAAGCCTGGCTTGGAGAATTTTGAGCATTACTTTACTAGAGTGTGAGATGAGTGCAATTGTGTGGTAGTTTGAGCATTCTTTGGCATTGCCTTTCTTTGGGATTGGAATGAAAACTGACCTTTTCCAGTCCCTTGGCCACTGCTGAGTTTTCCAAATTTGCTGGCATATTGATTGCAGCACTTCCACAGCATCATCTTTTAGGATTTGAGATAGCTCAACTGGAATTCCATCACTTCCACTCGTTTTGTTCGTAGTGATGCTTTCTAAGGCCCACTTGACTTCACATTCCAGATTGTCTGGCTCTAGGTCAGTGATCACACCTTCGTGATTATCTGGGTCGTGAAGATGTTTTTTGTACAGTTCTTCTATGTATTCTTGCCACCTCTTCTTAATATCTTCTGCTTCTGTTAGGTCCATAACATTTCTGTTCTTTATTGAGCCCATCTTTGCATGAAATGTTCCCTTGGTATCTCTAATTTTCTTGGAGAGATCTCTAGTCTTTCCCATTCTAATGTTTTCCTCTATTTGATGATGATAATAACAGTACCTTTCCTGTAAGGTTTATCAGATATATCTTATAAAATACCTCCCATTCTCCCAGCCATATTTCTGTCTGGACTGCTGGCCATTTGTTGAGTCCTAGTCTTGACAGAGGAGCCCAATGGGCTACAGTCCATAGGGTCGTAAAGAGTCAGACACGACTGAGCAACTAACATTTCATTTTGCAGCCTTGACTTTGGCCAGTGACTCCAGTAGGTCGTGTGGTTCCTTTCCCCTCACTGTCACTGCCCTGAGACTGTGCATGTGTGTGTGTGTATGTGCATGCTAAGTCACTTCAGTCATATCCAACTCTGTGAGACCCTAGAGACTGTAGCATGCCAGGCTTCTCTGTTCATGGAATTCTCCAGGTGAGAATACTGGAGTGGGTAGCCATGCCCTTCTCCAGGGGATCTTTGCCACCCAGGGATTGAACCTGTGTGTCCTGCAGATCCTACATTGCCGATGGATTCTTTACCACTGAGCTACTGGGAAGTCCCGCCCTGGGACTGTACCACCTAATAAAGCATTTGCCCTCAAGCCTTCCTTTAGATTCTGTATTCTAGGGCAACTGGGCTAAGACTTGGGCTCATTTTGAAGAAGAAATATGACACTGTATTACAGGTGCTCAGCCCTGTAATACACTCGGCATTTGATAAATATCAGCTCCTTTTCTAAGGGGATGTTGTAAATTGATGGTTTGCCTTATGGGCTCTGGGGTCAGACTTCCTTTTTTGTGACCTCAGGCACATTATTTAACTCTCTGTGCCTCAACCCTCCCCTTCAGTAAATGGAAGAAATCCTAACATCTAACTGGTTTGATAGATAGTATCAACCACATAGTTTGATACTATACATATGAATGCACCTACAAAGTGGGTATATGTGGTAGGTGCTTGATAAATGTCAATAATTCTTGTGCTTTGTATAATTACTTACAAACGTTTCTTAGCTTCCCCACTGGACAGGGAACTTTTTAAAAATATTTATTTATTTGTTTAGCTGCTTCAGGTCTTAGTTGGGGCATGGGGCTCTTTTGCTGCAGTGTACAGGCTTCTCTCTAGTTGTGGGATGTGGGGTAGGTAGTTGGGGGACACAGGCTTAGTTGCCCCACGGTATGTGGGATCTTGGTTTCCCAACCAGGGATCCAACCTGCGTCCCCTGCATTGGCAGGCAAATTCTTAACCACTGAACCACCTGGGAAGTCCTGACAGGGAACTTCTTGAGCCTTTGTCATTTCCTAGTCATTTTTGTTCATTTTAGAAGGGCTTGGGCTCTTATGGTAGCTAAATATTTCAAGTTAACAAGGGAGACTCAGCTTACTCTGGATTGACTTTGTAAGTAGATGCTCCTTTCATGCTAATTCATGGAGCTTTTGGAACTCCAGGTATTTGAGAAAGAGCCTCTAGTTTCTACACTAGAATTTGGAAGTGGCTGGCTTATGGGCGCTTAACTTTAGTTGATGAAGCAGTTTCAGAAAAAAGAAATGGATTCTTTGAAACCCAGTGGTTGGGCCCATAACAGGGGAAGGAAGTCATACGTCCTCCTCATTCCCCATTTTAAATTTCTACGTCTAGCCTTGAGTTTAAAATTGATGTGTTGGCTGCTTTGGCTGGGAAATTCTGTTTTGAATTTATAGGCCTTGTCTTTGCAGCTCTTCCCCTGTAGGCTTAACAAGGGAAAGGTCAGGGCATCACTAAGCTGGCAACTAATGGCTTCTGAGTTAGTCAATGGACAAGGAAACAGTGTCAGGAGAATTGCTTCAGGCTGAGATTTCTGAGCCCTGTGCATAGGGGGTTGCTGATTGCTTTTGTATTTTATTTTATTTTGAAAGCCTGAGGGAAGGGGGAAACGAACAAACACTTGACCCAGTTGACAGATGTGTGGGAGCAGAGCCTGGAGCCGTTTATGCTGTAGATATGTCCCTTGAGCTCCTAGAGGTGGGTTCTGGTGGACATTTTCCATCTTTTAATGTCCTAAGCCCTCCAGTAGCTTCACAGACTTATAAACTGACTCTGAGACGAGGCTTGTGGATGAGCTGGCTTCCGGATGTAAATATAGCTTGGGCTTCTTTGGGAGGGGCGGGTGGGTGAAGGCATTCTCAGATTTGTGGAGAGCTCACCCTTGGCAGCCAGACTAAGTGCCCCTTTTCCCTTTGCCTCCAGCACCTAACTGCCTCCTTCCCTGGCCTTCATGCCTTGAAAGTTGATTACAAGTGTCTTCTTTCTCTGTCTCCAAATATGAACCGGGAGAGGATGACGTAACAGTTAATAAGCCTTTCAGAGGAGGGTGGTGAATGTGAGATCACCATGTGTGGTCCATGTTCACTGCTGAGGTCCTTTCAACCCCAAGACAGGTAGAGTGTAGCGACTGAGGTGTGCTATAGGAGGTCCCCAACCCCCAGGATCTAATGCCAGATGATCTGAGGTGGAGCTGATGTAATCATAACAGTAAATGGAATTGTGCTTGAATCATCCCAAAATCATCCCCACTACCACCACCACCAGCCACCCACTGGCTTGTGGAAAAGCTATCTTCCATGAAAATGTCCCGGGTGCCAGAAATGTTGGGGACCGCTACCTAGGATTGTGACCGCTAGATGGAATGTTGAGAGCAAGACACACCTTTCTGTACCTTAGTTTTCTTGTGTATACGATGGGATTGTTATAAAGATGAAATAAGAACTTTGAACATTCTTCGGCACATAATAAATGTTTAAAAAATGTTGGTTTTTCTTATATCATCATGCTCATTAGTTATTCAGTGGAAACCTTAGCACAGAGGTATAAGCTGTAATTGTCGTAGGGTAGTCTCTTTGGTCTCAGTCTTCCAACTGATCCCCCAGATCCTCACCACACACACAGGTATACACATACACGTGTAGAAACACACATACACTCACCTTGCCATGCCTTATCCTGGAGCTCCCCAAATCTTATTCATATACTAGCTTTACAGTTTTCCTTAATACATGGACCACATGTTCTATTGTTTATTTAATATTGTTTTTAAATCAGCTTAGTTTTCAATTTAATGAAATTATCTTTAAGGAGCTCTACTACTACTCCTTATTGCTGTAGCTATTAATATATATGTGTACATATTTTTGCTTCTCTGAGCTAAAACGAAGCCTAGAAAATTTTAAAAATTTGTCTCTGCACCTCCTAAAATGACCTGGCGGCCATCAAGTGGTGTGTGTCCCATGCTTGAAATCACTGCTCCCTCCATCTGCTCTTTCCTGACCTCAGAGCACTGGCTGTCCACTCTCTGCCTTTGCCTCTACTGAGCCCTCATTTCTATTTACACTCGGTGGATTCCTGGCTATCAGGATCACTTCTCCAAGGTCTTCGTTGCTTTTCCAAGCAGCTGGTTACTGCATCCTCTGATTTCCTGGGATTTCTCATAGTAGGCCAAGACTGATGATCCGCATCTTGGTCTTGGTCATCTTGGTCTCCCTGCAGACTGTGAACTCCTCCAAGACAGAGGGTGTATCTTACTTACCTCTGGCCTCCCTTTGACTGGCAAGGTGTCTGTACAGTTAGTGCCCAGTAATGGTGGAACCAGTGAATCTGCACTGATGGAAAACGGAAGCCTTTTATGTTGAGGGGTGACATGGTGGTTGAGCATCCTTTGTGAAGGTGAGGATGTGGGGGAAATTCTCCCCCAAACAAGACTCTCCATTTACCTCTCTTTTCCTGATTCCTTCCCTCCTGCCTGCCCCGCCGCCTCCTCCCCCGCCAACCTCCACCTCCCAGGTGATGAGCAGCCGTTTCCTGCCCTATGACAACATCATCACAGACGCTGTGCTCAGCCTTGACGAGGACACCGTGCTTTCAACCACGGAGGTAAGCAGCCTCTCAGGAGGTGTGGCGGGCCCTACAGGTGGTCACCTCAAACCCCAGGGTGCTGGCACCTCCTCTGCCCTTGCCTTGGCCAAGCCCAAAACATTTTTCAGAACTTCCTGCAGAGTGGGTTTGAATCAACCCTGATGAGGGCCTTTTCTCCTTGTTTCCTCTGCTAATTGGCTCCTCACTTGCCAGGCTGTGCCTCACCTCACCCTTCTGTCTGCCCTCCTGTTTTTGGATTGTTTTTAAACAGTGCAGGTGTGGGCAGGTGTGCAGAGGAACCCAGACGAGGCGGGCGGGCGCACCTGTTTGGTATTTTCTTGAAACCACACGATCCAGAGCCCCCATCTTTCGCGATCCTCCTACTGCCATGCAGGCATGTGTGGCCTCTGTTGGAGAACACTATTTCTGGGTTCTAAAGGCAGCTTTTCTGTCTTGGTTGGAAATGCGCATTTTCTTTTACCCACGCGAGAGCAAACAGTTTCACTTGAAGGCTGAGATGGAGATCCCTGCCTTTTCAGATGTTCACATACTTGTGCCAAAAATAAGATTGCACAGAGCCACGTGTGAGGGGGAGAGCGAGAAGGTGAAAGATAGATATGATAGAAAACCAATTTTTACAACTTGAATGAGTATTGATCTCTGAAACCTCACTTAAAACCGAAGAGGGGACCAAAGACATTTACACAAAAATGTAGCATGTCGGAAATACATCATTCAGGGTAGGTAGCTGCTAAAAAGCATGGAGACTTAGCTACTCACCCCCTTCCCCTTCTTTTATTCCTTTTTATTCATAGGAATAATTTTGTTCATATATTATCTTTTTTTTATTTTATTTTATTTTTAAACTTTATATAATTGTATTAGTTTTGCCAAATATCAAAATGAATCCACCACAGGTATACATGTGTTCCCCATCCTGAACCCTCCTCCCTCCTCCCTCCCCATTCCATCCCTCTGGGTCATCCCAGTGCACCAGCCCCAAGCATCCAGTATCGTGCATCGAACCTGGACTGGCAACTCGTTTCATACATGATATTTTACATGTTTCAATGCCATTCTCCCAAATCTTCCCACCCTCACCCTCTCCCTCTCCCACCGAGTCCATAAGACTGTTCTATATTATCTTTTTAATGTAAACACCAACAGTTAGCCGCAGACATTTTCCTGGGCGCCAGTCTGATTCTAATGGTCTGATGCCCCATACCCAAGACTCATGTTAACCTGGGCTGTTGGTTTCTGCTGCTCTTCAAATTCCATGGATGTTTCCCAGTTTCCATCCAATGGAGTTGAGCAGATGTTCTGTGGAAGGGCAACCAAAATCACCCCCCTGGGACACCTGCCCTGGGTCAGATCCTTTCTCTGCAGGTCTGCCTTTGTCGATCCTTTCTATGCAGTGCAAGGCCTGTAAATACTTGGTGAATGAGTCGGGGAGATGCGTGCTTCAAGGATTAAAGTGTGAACACACATCCAACTGTGTCACATGTGAGGCTGCAAGAGAAAGATGGGGTGGGGTGGTGGGGGTGGAAAGCAGGGGGAAAAGATGCTTCATGTTCAAAGGGAATGACAGCGATGGAATGCAGGGAACGGGACACTCCAGCTTGCATTTTTCTCCTGCTTCCTGCAAAGGAAGCTGGCACCCCTAGTGCACATTCATTCAACAAGTATTTATGGAGGGCTGGCTTTGTTCTGGTCCCTGTGCCAGGTACTTTGATTACACAGATCCTGCCTAGAGCCAGCAGAGTCCTGGCAGCAAACAGAATTCAAATCAAGTGATTCAAATGAAGGGATGGAGGATGACTACGTAATGGGGTTAAAGAACCCCATAGGAGCTGATGGAGAGGCAGCTGGGGAGTGGTGAGGGCAGGAAATAGCTCCCACTTCTATGCCTGAAGGAGTGAAGGAAGGGAAAGTGTTTCCAGAGTCCCTGAGAATGACTTCCCTGGTGGCACAGTGGTAAAGAATCCACCTGCCAATGCAGGAGACGCGGGTTCAATCCCTGGGTCAGGAAGATCTCCTGGAGTAAGAAGTGGCTACCCACTCCAGTATTCTTGCCTGGAAGATCCCATGCACAGGGGAGCCTGGAGGACTAGAGTTCACAGGATTGCAAAAGAGTTGACCATGACTTAGCAACTAAACAAAAACAATAGCAGTCCCTGGAAGGAGGAATTGAGAAGAAGAGGCTGTTGTCCTGTAAGAACTATGATCGTGAAGGGATGTGGCACCTGCCAGGACTCTGGTGCCAAAGCCAGGGCTTGCGGGGAGAGCAGGGGAGAAATACTGCCCTGCCTCTGTCCCACCTAATTTTCCTGCCAACGACTACCATTGACCTAACCCAAGCAGCCAGCAAGGATGCCCATGCTGTGCAGTCCATAGAGTCCCATTGTCTCAGGCGTAGGGCATGCAAGAAGGATGGAGAGTGGATCTTGGCGAGCAGACAGAGGAAAGGCCACACACTGTCATGGCGGAACGGATGGTCAAGACCACAGCATGCACCTAAATCGTTACCCCAGGACCAGAAGTATCGATTCACCTCTTGTCCTCCCCTGGGCATGAGGCCATAGATCTCACGCTAGGATTTGTTTCCCCCTGTCCCACGGTGAAATAACTTCCAGCTGCTGTGATGGATCCACGTGCTAGTGGGTATCTTTTCAAAGAACAGCAGTTCCAGCCTCTCAGCGCACGCCAGGAAGAACATGTGTTGTATGTGGAGCAATGAGAAGTTAGCTTGGCTTGAATATGAGATGTAAATTTAAGAGGCTGGCCCTCTAGTTTACTTTGTGACTGATCAATAGCACAGTTGTATTGCCCAACATGGTGGAGGACAAAGATTTCTGTTTTCTCTTTTAGGTGAATAGATGTTGGTTCATTTTATTTCCTCTCTAAGGATCCTTAGCTTGTTTAAATGCCTCTCTGTGGTATTAAGGATAGATTTTTAAATAGCGTCCTATAAAGGGTATTAGACAGAGTTGGTTTTCTAGTTATTTACATTTATCTGGATTGCTGCACACTCTCAAAAGAAAACAGATGTTGGTTTTTAAGAGAAGAGGCCATAAGCTGACCTTTGCCTCCTTTGATGTGCTAATGAGCAGCTGAAAAGAGAACTATCACAAGCATCATAGTTTTATCGGAATTTACTTTTGAGTTGCTTTGAAATGACTTGAAACGGCTTTGAGATAGGAAGGAATTCATGTGATGAAAACACCCCATCGGGTTCTATAGTAGTTGCCAGTGTCTGCGTCTCCCTTTCAAAGGATAATGGAAAACCCCAAAGAGCGCTGACAGTCGGGCTGTTTCTTTGCCAATGGACTGCATAATGCACTGTCCCACCAGCTGGCACCATTAGTCGTGAATGCCAGTGACAACGCTCAGGTTTTCACGACCTGCTTTCTATTTTCTGACAAATACTGTCCACTCAGCTGCTGTATTTTAACTTTGAGGTGCCCCTCGCCCCACCATACTTTCTTAATGTATATCCCAACCCCTCGTTTCCCCTTCCATGGCTTCCCCAGTGATTTCAGTGGTCAAAAATCTGCCTGCAATGCAGAAGATGCAGAGACACAGGTTTAATCCCTGGGTCGGGAAGATTCCCTGGAGGAGGGCATGGCAACCCACTCCAGTGTTCTTGCCTGGAGAACCCACGGACAGAGGAGCCTGGTAGGCTACCAACCATAGATAGGGTTGCAGAGAGTCAGACATGACTGAAGCTGCTGAGCATGCACACGCAAGCTATATTGTTAAGGTGTTCGTATCTTGAGTCAGGGCACCAGACTAAATTCTTCATAAAGTTTTAAATTCGTGGCTGTTTATAAAAATTGTGTCTTCTAACTAAGCCCCAAGAATTCAGAGGAAAAAAGGACCCTTGCAGATCACTCAGACTGGTGTTTCCTAAACCTAGGATTTCACTGACCTGTTTACCTAGAATGGTGCTTAAAAACAAACAAAAAAAAGAAGTATAGGCAGTTTAAAGAAAAATATTAGCTAAGTCATTAAATGTGGCAAAAGAAGCAACAGTGGTAATGAATATGGTGAAAGCTTAGGAAATATCTTTAGGCTTATTCGCTTTGTCTTGTAATTGGGGTAAAATTCACAAAGCATAAAAATCAACCGTCTTCAAGTGGCATTTGTACCTTCCCAGTGTTACACACTTATTACCTCTACCTCATCCTGAAACGTTTTCATTATCCAAAAGGGACACCCCGTGGCCGTTAATCCGTCACTCCCTCTCCACTGGAGCCACCAGTCTGTTTTCTTTCTCTGTGGATTTGCTCTCCCTGGACCCTTGATGTGAATGGAATCACACAATATGGGGCCTTTTGTATGTGGCTTCTTGCACTCAACATAATGTTTGCAAGGTCCATCCACGTGGTAGCACGCATCAGTATTGCATTCCTTTTTAGTGCTGAGTCATATTCCACCAAATGGATATGCCATATTTGGCATATTTATTCATGAGTTGATGGCATTTGGGTTGTTCCCATTTTAGGGCTGTTGTGAACAGTTATTTGCTCTGCCTTCTTTTTTTTTTTTTTTTTGGCTGCACCATGTGGCTTGTGGTATCTTAGTTCCCCGACCAGAGATTGAACCCTCACCCTCAGCGATGAAAGCACAAGAGTCTTAACCACGGGACTGCCAGGGAATTCCTAACTTCTCTGCTTTTAAGCCCCTGGGAGGTCAGGAATTGGACTTGCCAGCATCACTCAGCCACCATTACAATGCCAAGGCTTGAAACGTATGTGGAATATATGAAATTTCCATTTGCTTTACTTACAGGGAAAAGGTTGTTGATGGACATGTAACCTGTATAAGAGAAATTGTTTTGCACACTGTAGCAACAGAGCTAAAAGTGAGGCTATGATAACAGTGTACACTGAATCTGAAACCAGATGGCTTGAGTTCACGTCTTGACTCTGCCACTTACTACCTCAGAAAAATACTTGAACCTCCATATCCTTAGCTTCCCCCCGCTCTGTAAACTGGAGACTATAAAATTACCTACTTCTCAGGGTTATCGTGAGGATTAAATGAGTTAAAATATGTAAGTACCTGTCATATTATAAGGATTACATAATTATGAGCATTTCTATTACTTTTTTAAAAAAAACTTTCTGTGTGTTGTTTTATTATTCATCAAATAATCATGGAAAGTCAGAAGTGAGTGCACACATTTGAAAACCGACTGTTCATGTGCTAACACAAGTGTTTGTAGCAGGTTCAGAAGTCCCTGCTTTGGGTGATCTTGAACACTAGGAAGTCATTTCACTGCGTTTCCTTTAAAATAATCCCATGGCTTTATTTGGCCTTGTCCCCACTTACTCCTAGTGATTTTTCACTGTGGGTACATTTCTGAATTTCCCTTGCACTGAGCATCTTCACACCTGAGAGGCCTGAATTTCTGCTCATGATGATACCTGCTCTTATTCCTGGTAGAACTTGTATGCTTTTTAAACATCTTTTCTCTGGCTTTTAAGTGGATGCCTTGATTTTAGTCACTATGGCTTTGCTGCGTGCTGGTAATGTTACATGCTATATATTCATATGCCGGATGTATATAGAAAATCTGCTCCTGTTTATAAAACAGATGCGTTTGTTCCTCCCACCCATGAATGGTCACGTGTCCTTTGTGGAGCAGCGGGGGTGGGAGAAGCAACTGATTTTTTTTTTAAGCTTGAACAGACTGGATTTCTACAAGACATATCGCCAGTGTTTTGTTTTGTTTTTTGTTTTTTTTCCTTCTTTCATTTCCACACTAATCTGAAGTTTCTTTAACAGAAAACATTAAAAATGTACATAATTATGGGGCAAAATGTCAAGCAGTCAGTTTAATTTGCTGATGAATACATGGAATTAATGTTTCCCAACAGTCCCAGGATTTCGCATTACGAATTAGCAGGGGGAAGGTAATGTTTTGTTGACATTTGTTAACACTGTTGATTGCTTGTTTGGCTTGTGTTCTGCCTGCAGGTGGATTTTGCCTTCACCGTGTGGCAGAGCTTCCCCGAGAGGATTGTGGGGTACCCCGCACGCAGCCATTTCTGGGACAACTCTAAGGAGCGGTGGGGCTACACGTCCAAGTGGACGAATGACTACTCCATGGTGTTGACGGGAGCTGCTATTTACCACAAGTGAGGAGCCTGGACATCATTTTACACTGTTCCTTATATGACTTTCTGGCTGCTGCAAAAATTGGAACTTGGGCCAAGTCTTGTTAACAACCTTAGCGAAAATTAGTCTGCATCCCTGTTTGAGTTTTGTTGATGTGGTTAACATGTGTCTTTGAAACCAGTAAAACCTCTTGGCTTATTGCATTGTTAGAAGTGATGGTAGATCTGCATCTTCAGCAAGTCTGAGATGTGGAGACATCCTCAGGGTGTGTTGAGGGACTGAATGTGTAGAAGAACCAACAAAGTATATACTTCATGGAGCACCGCCCAGCATTGTTCTGGGGCTTCCCTGATGGCTCAGACTGTAAAGAATCCACCTGCAATGTAGGAGATCCAGGTTTGATCCCTGGGTCAGGAAGATCCCCTGGAAAAGGTCATGGCAACCCACTCCAGTATTCTTGCCTAGAGAATCCCTTGGATTCTGGCAGTGGAGCCTGGCAGGCTATAGTCCATAGAGTCACAAAGAGTCGGACATGACTGAGCAACTAAGCAAGCGTTGTAGGTGCTTGGGATTTACTAGTGAATAAAATAGAAAAAAGACACAGGTCTTGAATCTAGCAAGGGGAGACACAGTATATATAATAATTCTATAATATGTGAGGACATAAGTTATATAGCAAAAAGTCAACCAGAGCAGCATAAAGGATACTGCTGCCACTAGGTCGCTTCAGTCGTGTCTGACTCTGTGCGACCCCATAGACAGCAGCCCACCAGGCTCCCCCGTCCCTGGGATTGATTCTCCAGGCAAGAACACTGGAGTGGGTTGCCATTTCCTTCTCCAATGCATGAAAGTGAAAAGTGAAAGTGAAGTTGCTCAGTCGTGTCTGACTCTTAGCGACCCCATGGACTGCAGCCTACCAGGCTCCTGCCCATGGGATTTTCCAGGCAAGAGTACTGGAGTGAGTTGCCATTGCCTTCTCTGGCATAAAGAATGAGGAGTACCAAAGGTGAAAAAGGGACTGGTTGGGGGTGTAGGGTGATCCTCCCTAAGCGGGTGAGATTTGAGAGGAGACAATAGGAGGAAAGGAAGTTAGGCAGGAGAATACCTGTTGGAAGAGTGCGCTGGTGTAGGGAGCAGCTGGAATAGATGCCCTGAGGCAGGATGCTGGAGGAATGTCCAGAAGATCAGTGTGACCCAAGTGGAGTGAGGGGCAAGCAAGTGAGAGAGATCATGGGAGCCCAGATGCCAGGCCCTATTGTCCATTATGAGGACTTGACTCTCTTCTGGGTGACATGGGAGCCGATGGAGGGGCGTGAGGAGGGCAGTCTGTCTTATGCTTTAGGCATCCACTGTGAAGACTGTGATGAGGGAGGACTACAGGGGGACCAGGGGAAGTGCAGGGAAGCCTGTTAGGGGGTGACTGACCTGATCTAGATAAGAGATGATGGAGCCTGGATTCAGAAGTGAGGAGCAGAGGTGGGGAGTAGTGATCAGATTGTGCCTGTATTTTGAAGATGCTCCAGCATCATGTACTGACAGACCGGATGTAGAGTTTGATGACTCAGGCTTTTTGACCTGAAGAACTAAAAGGATAGAGTAAGCCATCAGTAGAGCTGGGGAAAAGTGTAGATGGAACAGGTATTAGGGAAAATAGAGGAGTTCAGTCTTGGGCATGTGAGGACATCGAAGAGAATGTTTGAAAAAGGTCAGGGATGGAAATAAACATTTTGGAGCTGTTTGCCTGGATCTGGTCTTTAAAGCCAGGGGACTCAGGTAAGATGGCCAAATTCATGAGTGTAGAAGGCTAATGTTCCTGACTGAGTCATTCTTGAAATCCCGACTCCTTTGTAAGATGAACATACCAATTTCACCCTAGTCTTTTTTAGAAAAAAAAAAAAAAAAATAGAGAACCCTGTCATCTCAGGGATGGTGTTGGAAATGCACAAGGTATAAGCATTTGGGGTGACTGAAGCTTGATTTCAAGATTCCACCTCTTTCTTCCTGCTGCCACCACTCGGTGAATCTGATTCGGTCAAGTGATTTTTTCTAGAAATCTGTGCTGAATATGCATGTGTGCATGCTAAATCACTTCAGGTGTGTTCGACTCTTTGCTACCCTATGGACTGTAGCCCACCAGGCTCCTTTGTCCATGGGACTCTCTCCAGGCAAGAATACTGGAGTGGGTTGCCATTTTCTTCTCCAGGGAATTTTCCCAACCCAGGGATCTAACCTGTGTCTCATCTCCTGCACTGGCACGTGGGTTCTTTACCACTAGCACCATTTCTTTTGAGCAATGTGTGCTATATATACCTCTCCAAAAAAATAGTAGGGTGAGAAATAATTCAAATTAATTGTGTTTTCTCCATAATGATTGACCACCAGATTAATAGCTCTAAGAAGTGATGCAATACATGGCTTAGAGGCCCCCAAAATGGAATGATTATATTGTTGGAACCAGAGTTATGGGATAGTATTGAATATAGCTCTGATTAAACCAATAATTAAAATTGTAAAGCAGCTTGTAATGATATGTGTAAGTAACTTATTTTACATCTAAGTTTCTAACCAACCAGCCTGATTTTAAAGTTAGGCTGAGCAGACAATATCTGCATCTGTGGATATCTCTGTACGTTGTTTCCTTGTCTGTAAAACAGGGATAATAATAGTACCTACATCATAGGTTCCTTATAAGGATTAAGTGAGGAATTTCTTAGAAGGCACTTTAGAACATTACCTGGTGTGCAGTAAATACCATATAAATGATAATTGTCATCATCATCATCCAGGATGTGTTTAGGGATTCAAAGAATGGGTATGTATTTTCTTTCAAAGAAGACCAGCTGTTATTATACAGTGATGGCCCCTGCTAATACCTGTCTTTGGTTTTTACAGATATTATCACTACCTTTACACCCATTACCTGCCAGCCAGCCTGAAGAACATGGTGGACCAATTGGCCAACTGTGAGGACATACTCATGAATTTCCTGGTGTCTGCTGTGACAAAATTGCCTCCAATCAAAGTGACCCAAAAGAAGCAGTATAAGGAGACGATGATGGGACAGGTAAGAGAAGGAGACCTCTCCTCCTTTGCTTTGCTCACTGGTAGCTCAGTCTGTAGTAACGAGGACATGTTTTCTTGTAGGAAGCATAACAGGAAATACCAGGAAATAAACCACATCCAAAAGCCCCAAGGGAGCATATGGTCGGCACATAATTGGGAAGATGAAAGTCAAGGGTATCTTTATGTCAAGAATATAAAAGCTCTCTAAATTGGTACAGCCACTATGGAAAAAAGTATGGAGTTTCCTTAAGAAAACTAGAAATAGAATTACCATATGATCCAGCAATCCCATTCCTGGGCATATACCCAGAGAAAACTCTAATTTGAAAATACATATGTACCCCAGTGTTCGTAGCAGCACTGTTTACAATCGCCAAGATGTGGAAGCAACCTACATGTCCATCCACAGATGAATGGATAAAGAAGATTCTTTATACGGTGGAATATTATTCAGTCATGGGAACAACTGAAATAATGCCGTTTGCAGCAACATAGATGGACCTAGAGATTATCGTACTAAGTGAAGTAAGTCAGACAGAGAAGGGCAGATATCATATGATATCTCTCATAAGTGGAAGCTGGAAAAAAAAAGATACAAATGAACTTATTTACAAAACAGAAACAAACTTCTGGTTACCAGAAGGGATAGTAGTGGGAGAGGAAAGATAAATTAGGAGTTTGAGATTAATATAGACACTACTTTGTAGTGGACTCTTTTTTTTTTTTCCTTTCATTTGTAAGAGAATAAGAATGAGCTTAGGATCTCAACAGTGTTTCCATTCTCAAATGTGAGCGCTTGCTGGGATGTAGGGGGTCTGGCCTTTTGAAGATGAGCAGGTCATTCAGAAATAATCTACAAGCTCATCCCAAATAATAGGAGCAAAATGGAGCTCCCTAGGGCTTCCCTGGTGGCTCAGACAGTAAAGAATCTGTCTATGATGCAGGAGACCCAGGTTCAGATCCCCTGGGAGGGAATGGCAACCCATGCCAATGTTCTTGCCTGGAGAACTCCATGGACGGAGGCTGGTGGGCTGCAGTTGGTAAGCTGCAGTTGCATCGAGTTGGACATGACTGAGCAGCTATCACTTGGAACTGTCAACTCTGATATGGACTCAAGTGGTCAGCTTAAACTGATACTGTCTCTGACTTACCAAGCAGAGTTCCTCTAGTACCAATGGTAAAGAATGAAGTCTGGGGTTTTCCCTGCCAATCCAGTGGTTATGACTTCACCCTCCAATGTAAAGGGTATGGGTTCCATCTCTGGTCAGGGAACTAAGATCCCACATGCCCTAGGGCCAAGAACTGAAACATAAAATGGAAACAATATTGTAACAAATTCAATAAAGACTTTTAAAATGGTCCACATCAAAAAAAAAAAAAAAGAGAGAGAGAATGAAGCCTGAGTTCTGCCCCTTTCTAGCCTTGAACAAACAATTTTAACTTCCTTGAAACTACTTCCTCATCTGTACAGTGGAAATGTTACTACACGGGTAGATCACTTGATCAGGTTGTTGAGAGGCTCAAATGAGCTCATGAAAACACTTTACAAATAGTATTTTGTTTGTTTCTTTGCTGCTCCAAGGTAACTTGAGATCTGTGTTTACCTTCGGTGGTTCCTTTCAAGCATGTTGACGCTTGTGGTTTTACAGTGACTCTGAGTGGTTCTCACAGCAAAATGTACCTTCCTATGAAAGTAGTTTCTAACAATGTATGAGGATACAAACATGTTATACACACATACATGTATATGCATCATTAAATATTCACCTATTGACGTTAGTGAATTCATGGATTTTTCCCAACATAATTGGGCAGCCCACCTTTTCCTTGTTTCATACAAAGATGAAGATATTATGCTTTGTTGGTCCATTTAAATTTCAGCGCTGGGGTCATTTATGGTTTTCTTTTAAATCAATGTCAGTCATTTAAATGATCTAAACCAGTCTCAAGGTCAACATGGAGAATGAAGAGGTGGCAACCATCTTTCTACTTACCCAGAATCAACCAAGTTCACAGGAGGGCTTTAAAAAATTATCTTGGAAAGCATACACACATTATGAGTCATTGTATTTACCCCCAAGTGCAAAAAGAAGTTTTCTGTTGAGCGACCACAACAGCTGAAGCTCAGTTGGTAGGTCCTTCATGGCCCAGAGACTGTGTCAGTGCCTGTGGATCTTTGTTTGGAACATTGGGGAACGTGGCAGGTCTGGGGAAGGCATCTGGCAAGGCTGAAAATCTGGACCTGTGCTTGCATCTTCACCAGCCACATGGATGGGGCGGCCATGGTGGCCAGGCCAGACCCAGAGCCCTAACGCATGCCCACTGAGCGCGACTTCATTTCCCGCCGTGTGTCCCTCTTGCCTGGTGCCCAACTCATCATCTTCCTTGTTTCTCTCCCTTTCTGCAGACCTCTCGGGCTTCCCGCTGGGCTGACCCTGACCACTTTGCCCAGCGACAAAGCTGCATGAATACGTTTGCCAGCTGGTTTGGCTACATGCCGCTGATCCACTCTCAGATGAGGCTGGACCCCGTCCTCTTTAAAGACCAGGTCTCTATTCTGCGGAAGAAATACCGAGACATCGAGCGGCTTTGAGGAACCCGGCCGAGTCGGGGAGGGGCCGCGAGAAGGGCTGGAGGACAGGGTCAGCTGTCTCTCTGCCGCGTGCAGATCCGCTCAGCAGCGGAGCCAGATTGTGCCAAGCATCCAAATCAACTAAGATGAACAGAATGACAGAAAAAAAAAAAAAAAAAAAATGGCCAATGGAAACTCTACTCCTGACTCGGGGGACTGCACAGGACTGCTCCAGATTCACCTCACTGGCTTCTATGTCCCAAGACTAGGTTGTGTACAGTTTAATTATGGAACATTAAATAATTATTTTTGAAATGATTGCTATGCAGGTTTAAACTTTTTTAATGATCAAAACTATTAAAAACCAGAGTTCTTTCTTTAATCAAAATTGTGTTGGTTGTGAATATTTCAAAGTGGCTGCTCCTCACCCTACAAACAGCATTGCTGTGGGTCACCCAGAGTGCCCAAAAGTTACAAAAAGCTCAGACTCCATGGAAAACACCCTGAGTCAGTCTCTCCTGTGTCAAGAAATAGCCAAGCATACCTGAGACAGGTTCCCTCTTCAACTTTGCCAGTGCAGATTGCTTTCCATTTTGAATTTGCAGATCCACTTAAACTTTTATCTCTAAATATCGCAGCATGGGAGAAGGTATTATGACCTCCAAGTAGACAGTTCTAACTTAAAACTTTATATTTGGGGAGTACGGTCATCTTTTTCACTGGGAGAGGTGGGGGAATTAGTACCAAGAAGACTTTAGTGTAATTAAGAAATGTGCAATTTGCACAAGGAACCATGCAAACATTCACCAGCATATTAATGAGGTGGAAATACTGACCCATAATAGTTATCCAGTGCTTTTCAGGGAGATGGGCGAGATTACACATTCAGCCACTGACACAAGTCTACTTAACGCTGGGAAAGGCTTTGGCTTAGAGGCAAAGAAAGAAGGAATGTGCTGGTGGCACAAGCAGAAGTCACAAGACAAGTTCTTCCGTGGTTGAGTGACCCGAAGTTTCAGAGTCTTTACTATTGAGAAAGAAATGATAATGTCTAAATTCTCAGCACTGAACTTGAGGACTGCTGAGGAGCATATCGCACCACTGGGACCCTGATACCATTTTTAGCCAAACACTGTTGTGAGCAAGAATCTGGCAAACAAAATAATCAGGAACAAATGTGAAAGCCATTTTATTTCATTTTAATTTTTAAATCTGTAGTGTGGTTGTGCTTTTTCTTAAAAAGAATATTTCTTTTCCTACAAATGCTGCTTTGGCTTCGGATTATTATAAAATTGCAATTACTTGCAATTACAAGCTGATATATCCCTTAACTCCAGTGTAAAAGATGGAGACTTCTGAAATGAAACACTTGCTTCTACTTGGAAGAAGCAAGAGAGAATAGAGAAGAGAAAGACCTCTTATGCTAAATAAACAAGAAATACTTTACATTGTTTTGCCCCTCAACTATCATATATCTCATAAATTTTTTCCAGGATTGGGTGAGAAGAAAGTTTCATCACAGAATTGTGTTCAAATCACTTCAGGTGTCTGGCTTGGGTCAGTGGAAACCGTAAATCCAGGAGACTTGAACTCATCCTTGTATTGTAGACATCTGGAAGAGAAAGAGGAACTTGCAAAGAGAATTGAAAGAGGGAGAGAGAGATGACTAAGTATGCTATCTGGTGAGAGAGCAAAATCCAAAGCCCGCGTGTCCTGATTCTGTGTTGTGAGTGGTACACAGGCAATGAACTTCAATGAAAGATGGTCTTTTCTCTGCAGCCTTGTGACTCAGAAGAGCTCCCTAAATCTCTCATTCAACTTGACCCAGCCATAGCCCACTCCCATACATATGACTTCTTCTGCATAGTGGATGTGACTATCTCTTAGGTATTTATTGAAACATAATTCTTAGGTTCATGGTACTTGAACTTGTTTCCTTCTATTACATGCCCAAATATATTTCATGCTATTTAAGCTGTGTCACTCAGCAACCTAAAGGGTTGTCAATTAATCCTTATTCATCTGGCCTCTGCAAATTTGTATTTAATTCTTTAGGTTTTCCAAATAACCCCTGTATCTTATCTTTCTTCTTTGCGAAAATGATTGCAATGTTTTGTTCAACGATCCCAAGTTGACTTGAAACTCAAGTTGTCATCTTGGCTTTCATATCTGTGTCCTTCATTGTACCAGCCAGTCACATGGATGGACCTAGGGAATTGCTTTACGTGTCACAAAGTTCACAGGGCATATTCTCCACAATGTATGTTACATGAAAAAAAAAAGGTAATTATAAATGAAAACAGGGTCTGACATACTTTTTAGCCACTTGAAATCTCCATGGTTTTATTTCATGTCATTCTCAGAGCACATCTCTTTAGAATGCTTGCTGGCATGTTATTTTCCCATTTGAAACCTACAGCTGGGAATTGAACAATGCTTGGCAAATCAGCGAGGCCCAACAGTAAGATGTAATTTTAATTCACTTAGGCAAGAGCTGTATTTCACTGCAGCAAGTTGACAAATCATAGCCATCTCTGTAGGATGTCAGGAGTTATCTCTCAGTCAACTTTAATGATAGCCAGGGGTCTCAAAGTCGGCCAACATGAATTGGGAAGGAGCCAAGACCAGAGAGTAGAGTGCCAACCACGTAATGAATTTCATGCAGAAACTCCGTAGAGGTCTCAGCCACTTATGATTCCCACACAGTATCTTTTTCCAGCTCCACGTTAGGACATATGATCTTAAAAATATGTTTTTTTCTTTTTACTCTGGCTTATGTATTCATTTGAGAAGGCTTATAAGAATCAAATCAAGTTTACATATACATGAACCATATCATCTTTGTTGGAAAAGCAAAATGACCCAAAATTGAGGCTGTAGAGAAAAAGCCATGAAATAATCATTGTAGCCATGTCACAAAAGATAACCTAGCTAGGACATACCTGGACATACCATATTGGCACACTTTCCAATAGGATGCTTCAGAAGAAGTAAAATATATGGCACGTGGAATTTTCTGTGCATGACACTAATTTCTTGTTCCAAATGGTGCTCAAAGAAGGATCAATCTCAATCGCTTCCTTCTATTTGTCTTTTGGGATGATTTTTGTTTTTCATTTACAGTAGGCTATGTTAGCCTTTATTTGAATGATTCTGGAAACCTGGTCATTTGAAGGAATGTTATGCTAGCTCAGATCCATTTAGTTCAGTCGCTCAGTCATGTCCAGCTCTTTGTGACCCCATGGACTGCAGCACGCCAGGCCTCCCTGTTCATCACCAACTCCCACAGTTTACTCAAACTCATGTCCACTGAGTGGGTGATGCCATCCAACCATTTCATCCTCTGTTGTCCCCTTCTCCTCATGCCCTCAATCTTCCCCAGCATCAGGGTCTTTACAAATGAGTCAGCTCTTCGCATCAGGTGGCCAAAGTATTGGAGTTTCAGCTTCAGCATCAATCCTTCTAATAAATATTCAGGACTGATTTTCCTTTAGGATGGACTGGTTGGATCTCCTTGGTGTCCAAGGGACTCTCAAGAGTCTTCTCCAACACCACAGTTCAAAAGCATCAATTCTGCAGCACTCAGCCTTCTTTATAGTTCAATTCTCAGATCCATACATGACTACTAGAAAAACACAGCTTTGACTAGACAGACCTTTGTTGGCAAAGTAATGTCTCTGCTTTTTAATAAGCTGTATAGGTTGGTCATAACTTTTCTTCAAAGGAGCAAGCATCTTTTAATTTCATGGCTGCAATCACCATCTGCAGTGGTTTTCAAGCCCCCCAAAATAAAGTCAGTCACTGTTTCCACTGTTTCCCCATCTATTTCCCATGAAGTGATGGGACCAGATACCATGATCTTAGTTTTCTGAATGTTGAGTTTTAAACCAACTTTTTCACTCTCCTCTTTCATCAAGAGACTCTTTAGTTCTTCTGCACTTTCTGCCATAAGGGTGGTGTCATCTGCGTATCTGAGGTTATTGATATTTCTCCCAGGCATCTTGATTCCAGCTTGTGCTTCATCCAGTCCAGCATTTCCCATAATGTGTTCTGCATATAAGTTAAATAAACAGGGTGACAATATACAGCCTTGACATACTCCTTTTCTGATTTGGAACCAGTCTGTTGTTCCATATCCAGCTCTAACTGTTGCTTCTTGACCTGCATACAGATTTCTCAGGAGGCAGATCAGGTGGTCTGGTATTCCCATCTCTTTCAGAATTTTCCAGTTTGTTGCTATCCACACAGTTGAAGGCTTTGGCATAGTCAATAAAGCAGAAGTAGATGCTTTTCTGGAACTCTCCTGCTTTTTCGATGATCCAGCGGATGTTGGCAATTTAATCTCTGGTTCCTCTGCCTTTTCTAAATCCAGCTTAAACTTCTGGAAGTTGACAGTTCACATACTGTTGAAGCCTGGCTTGGAGAATTATGCTAGTAGCCTTTCATAAAGTTTATTGAACTTTAATTAGGGGTGAGCGAATAGTTCTGGATACTGTTAGGTGGGGGAAAAAAGAGCTCTTGACTAAGAAGTAATGAAATTTTAATCAAACCTGTTTAAAGGGTGGGGGTAAGGAGAAGGCAGCCCTGGCAGCTTAGAATCTAAATAAGCCTTGCTAGACCAGCTGAGTTATGGATGAAGAGCTGAGACAAACTTCCCAGCTCAGGTCTTCCCTCAGATCTCCAAGAGCTCCAGGTTTAAAAAGGACCAGTTATTACCATGAACTCTCAAAAATGCCCCTGCTTTCTAATAGTTAAGATAATTGACAAGCAGCCAGTACATCAGGGCTTCAGTTGTTCATGTGATTTACCTAATTTCCATTGGCTGCGATGAGGGACAAGAACCTTTCAGGTGGCTCTGTCATTCTTGGCCAGATTTAACCAAGAAAGCTCTTTTGCTGCTGGCCTCAGGTGGCTCAGACGGTAAAGCGTCTGCCTACAATGTGGGAGAACCGGGTTCAATCCCTGGGTCGGGAAGATCTCCTGGAGAAGGGAATGGCAACCCACTCCAGTATTCTTGCCTGGAAAATTCCATGGACAGGGAAGCCTGGTAGGCTACAGTACATGGGTTCGCAAAGAGTTGGATACAACTGAGTGACTTCACTTTCACTTTCATTCTCTCAGGCATGATTGAGAGAGACAATGTTGTTCTGACTTCAGTTCTCAGTAAATGAGTATTAATACCAGCCTGTGCCTCCTTCCGTCTTAGAACTTCAGCAAGTACACATTCTGTTACTCCCTGTCTCCAAGTCTACTTTGAAAGAATGGGATCAAGCATCTAAGAACACTGTCTCTCCTGTCAATTCAGTAATGCTGTCCAGAGGCTGTGGCTGGAAAAGCTGCTGTTTACAACATAATCTCGATAAGGAAAGTGACCCCTGAAAACCATCTCCCCTTTCGCTCTTTCCAAAAATCAAAGGATTTTATTGCTCTAATTTTTACTTAGCAGGGAATATCTGTAGTTGTTACTAATTTAGAGTTCCAGGATGTTTCAGGGGCTTCCTGAAAGGCTCAGTGGTAAAGAATCTGCCTGCAATACAGGAGACTCGGGTTCTCTCCCTGGGTTGGGAAGATCTCCTAGAGAAGGGAATGGTTACCCACTGCATTATTCTTGCCTGGAGAATCCCATGGACAGAGGAGTCTGATGGGCTATAGTCTATGGGGTTACAAAGAGTCGGACACGACTGAGAGACTAATACTTTCTCTTTTCACTTTCATGCTGCCTATCAGGAGCCTAGATGAAATACCCGAATTTGGGACTCCATTGCCCAGTTCCAGAGGAGAGGGAGGCTGTAGTATTCTCTGGAAAAGTGACAAGTAGCAACCATCAAGAAAGCTGGCAGATTAGCACGGTCTCACCTTTGTTTAGGGTGACCTGGTGGCTCAGATGGTAAAGAATCCATCTGCAGTGTGGGAGACTTGGGTTCGATCCCTGGGTCGGGAAGATCCCCTGGAGGAAGAAATGGCAACCCACTCCAGTATTCTTGCCTGGAGAATTCCACGAACAGAGGAGCCTGAAAGGCTACAGTCCATGGGGTCACAAACAGTTGGACAAGACTGAGCGACTTTCACTTTCATCTTTGTTTAAAATCAAGTCAAGCTAGCCTTTCAGTCAGTCTATTTTTATAATGGTTTACCTTTTAGACCTCAAAGGCCATTTGATTTCTGCAGTAGTTCTCTGTTCTTCTTTTACAGGAATACATCCCTTTCCTTTCAATCGTAATTTTTATGACAATGAAAGCCATGCAGATGAACTGGTTACATGTAGTGAACCTTGTATATTCATTTTGAGAAAAAGATGTATAGGATTGTTGAGGAGTAAAAGAAAGACATGGGAAACGAATTCTTTTAGGTGGCAAGTTGTAAAGAAGAAAGAAGTATATCTGATTTTGTATACGATGTACCTTTGGGACAGTTTTCTAATATGTTGCCAATGTTTTTTAGTAACATCACAGGTCTTTGCTGTAGTGTTTTCCCCATTTGTTATAGACTGTTATTGAACTAGTGCAATTAAGCCCTGAAGTGTGTGCATTGAGAGAGCCTGCGAGAAAATACAAAGCCATAGATCTTGATTTACTTCACTGACCTGTGTAACTTTATGTCTGGGTTTTCCCATCTGAGATAGTTTGTTTTATAGAGAGTGTCACCAAAGACTTTTTCCTTCCAATTTATGGAAGAAAAAAAAGAGACATTATTAATAAATGACATGACTTTTCATCTGTGTGGTTTTCCTTCCATCTTTTCTGTCGACTACAGAAAGATGTCAGTTCTAAGGAGGATTTGCTGCGCCAGGGAACACAAAGTGTGGTGGAGATTCTGGGGGAGATTGGAACATGAGGTTGGACCACGTGCACTGGGTGGAGGTCCAACTCTCACAGCCTGGCTGCAGCCCAGTGCCCAGCCTCCTGGGGAACATGGTCCTGCCAGCAGCAGCCGTCTCCCCGTCCAGATGCAGCTGGTACTGCTGGAAGCCGGCCAGGGTGAACAGTGATGATATGCCCAGTTCTCAGCATTCCTCCACATGGACTTGGGGACAACGTGGCAGGGCCTGGCCCCAGAGCATCTGGAGCCTGACAGCTGTGCCCATTACCCCCTTTGGTTTCAGCTGCTATGAAAAGGTCATGAATTTCTGGCTGACAAAGCATTTATTAGGCTGGCATTTCTCAAAAGAGTTTATAAATGGTTCCAGGTGTGAATGCAGCTCCCTGGTTCAAGACCACTGTAGTGAGGCTTTTATGACAACAGTGATCCTCATCCTCATTCTGCTCTGTGCTCCTTCCTCTCTGTGTCTATTCCTTCCCTTCAGCCCTCTTTCTTTGGACATGTTTTAGAGAAAGGATATCAGTTACCAATTCCATGTATTTGCAGGGTAGCAAGTTCCAGATTGTACATGGGGTGTTGATTTAAGACATCAGTGAGGTTTTATGTTCTGTATTTCAGTTTGTCCATCTGATTGGTGGCTAACGTGATGACTTCAGAATATTAATAGACAAATATTTTCTGAACAACTCTTATATACAGAACACTGTTCTAGGTGCATCCGAGAGAATAAAGATGGAAAAAGTCCTACTCTTTGCCCCAGTCAAGAAGTCAGGGTGAAGTTGGACCAGGCAAGTCTAAGGCAAGTCTTCTGAGGATGCTCAGAAACGAGCCGGCCAAGTCCCGGCTTCCAAACGGGAACGTGTTTGTGACAGTGCTGCTCGTGAAATCGCGCCACACAGTGTGGCTGGTGCTAGAATCGCTCCCACGTGTGAGGACAAACAAGAAGGCTTTTGAAGAAGTCACTCTTAAGTTCTGGCCAACCCAGCATCACAGGTGTTTCAACAAATGCCATGGTGTGCAGAAATATCTCGAGCACACCTGCTTTACAAGTAGGAGCTGGTGTTGATTTATGGTCTGAGCATTTACACCAAGTCTACCCATGACAAAGGAAAACCAGAAGTTATTGTGGATACCTGCGTCATTCTGCACTGGTCTCCTCTAATGCTTACTGACTCTGATTTGCAGGAACTCAGAATGTAGGGGAAACAAATTAGGCTATGATGCCTACTGTTTGAGGCTCAACTGTGCCTTGGAGGATAGCGAGAAGACATATACCCTATGCAGTGGATGCAAGGTTTTTATTTGCTTTTGATTTCACTTAAATAAGTGTCCTACGTAAAGTCACAGTTTCACACCTGGGTCTGAATCCTGATTCTGTCTCTTGGTAGTTCAGTGATCTTTCCTCTCTCCCTCAGTTTCCTTAGAATACTACTCTATACCTTATAGGGCTTTCAAGGGGATTAAATACGTTAATCAATAAAACATTCTTAAAACAGCACATGGTATATAATAAGTATGTGACTCGTGGGCTTCCCTGGTGGCTCAGTGGTAAAGAATCAGCCTGCCAGTGCAGAAGACACAGCTTCTTCCATCTCTAGGTTGGGAAGATCCCCTAGAAAAAGAAATGGCAACCCACTCCAGTATTCTTACCTGGGAAATCCCATGGACAGAGAAGCCTCTGGGCTATAGTCCATGGGGTTGCAAAAGAGTCAGACATGACTTGGCGGCTAAACAACAACAAAAAAATGTATATAACTCTTAGCTATTATTAATACTCAATATTTTTGCAAAATGGCCTTTTTTAGGAATCTTTCCCTGTCTTAGAATCTAAGCCTATTAAAGAGCAAACAGTCTTAGTTTAATGTTTAGGGTGTTAATATTGATGAACTGGCTTTTCTATTCCCACAGGCACCTCTTGTTTTCAACTGCAATCATGTCTTGGTGTCTATCATCATGAAATCCTCCTAGCATTCAGGAATGGGCAATCTATCAGCGGAAATTATGCAGACTTGAGTTTTGATGTCCTGGCTGAACTTTGAGGAATGGTCTGTTTTTTATTCTCATTTAATAAAGTATAGTTGTGGTAGCTCAAGACGAAAATGAAGTTCGGGTGCCAAATATTATTGTTTTTTTCCTGGTGGCTTCAATTGTGTTAAGAAAGAAAACATGCTCTTGCCAATATATAAAGTATTTGCCAAGTTTGGATTTTTCTTCCAAACTGAACTGCAAATAACCTGCTTTCCTTGGCTAAATCTACTTCAGAAATAAACTTAAAATGTGTCTTTAATCAGATAGGACCAGATCATTACATCTTAGGATTTAAGAGAAAAGTTAAACTATGAAGAAGGGAACTTAGAGGCTATTTTAACTGCTCCCCAAAGGTCCATATACACATATTGTTTTATAAGATGCTTTAAAAAAGTTAATATATAGTGAACATATTTCCACACATTCAATCATCTTGAAGAGTCAGAATGTAATGAATACACAGAACTCCCTTGTATGACTATTCCACATTTTTTTTAACCTAATTCCTAACTATTGGATATTTAGGTATTAATTTTCTTACAATTATGTGTAAGTATTGTAATCATCATTTGATCAATGTGGTGTATGCTGTGGTAAATATTCTTAAGATAAATCTTTGTTCACACCCATGACCATTATCTTAGGATAAAGCGTAGACAAAAATTGACAAGTCAAATGTTATAAACATTTTAAAGCCATGTGCTACATATTCACAGATAATTTCAATATATGATAATGGCTACTGAAGGGAAATTTAAATTAACCCAATAAAAAGCTATGTAGAAAAAATCATAATAATTGCAGTTTGGCAGCTAAAATGTTTATTAAAATGGAGTCCATGGAGGCAAAAGTAATAAAGGGTAATCTTCAGTGCTCAGAAAAAGAATTGAATATTATTCTTCTGGAGGGACAAATTTATTGGTATTAGCCCTCTTGTTGCTAATATGATAAAAGTGAAAGAGGAGAGTGAAAAAGTTGGCTTAAAACTCAGCATTCAGAACACTAAGATCATGGCATCTGGTCCCATCACTTCATGGCAAGTAGATGGGGAAACAGTGTCAGACTTTATTTTTTTGGGCTCCAAAATCACTGCAGATGGTGACTGCAGCCATGAAATTAAAAGGCGCTTACTCCTTGGAAGAAAAGTTATGACCAGCCTAGACAGCATATTAAAAAGCAGAGACATTCCTTTGCCAACAAAAGTCTGTCTAGTCAAAGCTGTGGTTTTTCCAGTAGTCATGTATGGGTGTGAGAGTTGGACTATAAATAAATCTGAGCGCCCAAGAATTGATAGTTTTGAACTGTGGTGTTGGAGAAGACTCTTGAGAGTCCCTTGGACTGCAACGAGATCCAACCAGTCCATCCTGATTAGGAGATCAGTCCTGAATATTCATTGGCAGGACTGATGCTGAAGCTGAAATTCCAATACTTTGGCCACCTGATGTGAAGAACTGACTCATTTGAAAAGACCCTGATGGTGGGAAAAATTGAAGGTGGGAGGAGAAGGGGACAGCAGAGGATGAGATGGTTAGATGGCATCCCCAACTTAATGGACATGAGTCTGAGTAAACTCCGGAAATTGGCTATGGACAGGGAGGCCTGGCGTGCTGCTGTCCATGGGGTTGCAAAGAGTTGAACACAACTGAGCGACTGAACTGAACTGAACTGAATGATGCCCTCTTTTTGCACGCTGAAGATTTTTCTTTTCTAGGTAACATGTGCCTTATGTCTTGTCTTTAGGTTGAAATAAGAAGTTAAGACAAAGCTTCCTTCTCATATATGGTCTTCATCCTTCTGGTAATATCCACATCAATTACATTTTAATGAAAGTATTTTAACTGCCATCCTCCTTGGCAGCTGCTGCTGTTGTCTTCCAGTATCAGCCTGTTTTGCTTTTAAGGGAACCCAGCCCTCTTCCTTCTTAGGTCCTATCATTTATATGATGCTGACCCCACCCTTTGTCATAACTCAAGGGTAGTTGCGTGCCTGTCAGGTCATTGAGACCCAGTTCTAAATCATGCATTGGCACTTTTAAGAAGGAGGTACCATCTTTCTTTTAGCATTATGTGCATAGTGTAAGGCAGTAAGAATCACACTAACAATACAACAAAGGTAGATGTGTTGGAGAGGCATTTAGCATACCTCAAAGGAGACTTTGTTGGCATTGAAGATATGCGTTTAAGAGAATAAATAGCAATTTAACAGAAAAGAGTAAAAAGGGACATGGACCCGAATACCTTCCATCAGAATTATGTACAGAGAGAAAAGCCAGACCCTAGATCTATATGAAAACATCATCATAACATGAAGATTTTGTTAGTTCAGCTCAGGATGACTGCTTGGCTAACAGTAAGTAGTACTCCCAGCAAAAAGTAAAGTAAGTAGGTAAGTAATAACAACAATAATAGTTGCCTTGAGTCCCATTTTCTTTGCTCCTAATGCAAAAGTTTTGGTTGCAAACATGGAATTGAGGGTCAGAACTGATTCTGCAGCATTTAACCAGAGAAGGTATGCAGAGGGGAGCGGAAAGCCTATGCTTCTCAAAATCTTTAGGAAAGATCTTGCTCTAAAGACTTCCAACGTGGAAAAACTAGCATTTCATTTCTGATTAGGATGTAGAAAGTTGCCAAAGACTGTCACACTCATCCTTCCAATGAGTACAAGTCCGATAAGCTACATGTCATAATAATTGAAAGCCTGACAGAAAGATGAAGATGCAAAAACACTGAAATGAACTAAATCTTAGGAAGAGATAATCTATTCTTAGGAGAAGAGTTATCCCGTGGCTGCTTTCATTCTTGTAGTACCAGAAATTGTTTTCCATCGGAGAGGGGGGTAATGAGAAAACCAGGTGAACTGCTCGTAAACTTTTAGTGGCCATGTATGGGTTGGCATGAGGGGTTCGGATTCCTGGGCGACACAGTTGCCTGTTGAGCTGTGCCCATCTACCAGTTCTTTCCTGGGAGAGCCTCACCAATTGTATGCAGCAGGAAAATGAATGTAGATGCAGAGCAGGAGGATTGAGAGAATTCCCCTGGAGGCATGCTGGCTCTTCTCTGGGTGGAAGGTAATGGCCCACCAGTACCATACAGGAGGGCAGAAACGCAGAGCATCCCTTCCACCCGAGACATAGAAACCGAAACAGTGCGAGGCAGTGGGCCACCGAAGATGGGGTGGGGGAGTGGAAGCAGGAAAGCTGAGAGAGGTCTCCCCCTGGAGCACACAGAACCCCCTCAGGATTCACTGACCTTCCACTGAGGACATGGCAGTGGCCAACAGAGGCTGAAGGTGAGGCCAGGAAGAAAAATCTTCAAGTTCATGGGACCCCCAGCAAGTACAAGGCAATGACTCCCCACATCTTTGCATAGACATAAGGTAAGTGATATTTAATGTAAAATTAATATGTTCATTTTCTTATTGCCTTATAACTTGACTTTCAAAAAATTCCCTTTCTGTACAGTAGGCTTCTCTCTCAAAATTGGAGAAACTGCATATCAGCCTAGAATCACAGATAAGTGTTTATATGTATATATATATATATATATATATACACACACACACATACACCACACTTCAATACATCTTGCACATAATTTTCTACCCAAATTCTTAGGCAGTGATGATGATGCAGAAACACCTCATACAGTTCTTGCCAAACAGTTATTGGATTTTTCACATGAAGACATACACACACACACAAACGAGTTTATTAACTGTAAGCTGGAGTCAAGATTGCTGGGAGAAATATCAATAACCTCAGATATGCAGATGACACCACCCTTATGGCAGAAAGTGAAGAAGAACTAAAGAGCCTCTTGATGAAAGTGAAAGAAGAGAGTGAAAAATTTGACTTAAAGCTCAACATTCAGAAAACGAAGATCATGGCATCTGGTCCCATCACTTCATGGGAAATAGATGGGGAAACAGTGGCTGACTTTATTTTTTGGGGCTCCAAAATCACTGCAGATGGTGACTGCAGCCATGAAATTAAAACACGCTTACTCTTTGGAAGGAAAGTTATGACCAACCTAGATAGCATATTCAAAAGCAGAGACATTAGTTTGCCAACAAAGGTTCATCTAGTCAAGGCTATAGTTTTTCCAGTGGTCATGTATGGATGTGAGAGTTGGACTATAAAGAAAGCTGAGCACCAAAGAATTGATGCTTTTGAACTGTGATGTTGGAGAAGACTCTTGAGAGTCCCTTGGACAGCAAGCAGATCCGACCAGTCCATCCTAAAGGAGATCAGTCCTGGGTGTTCATTGGTAGAACTGATTTTGAAGCTGAAACTCCAATACTTTGGCCACCTCATGCGAAGAGCTGACTCATTTGAAAAGACCCTGATACTGGGAAAGATTGAGGGCATAAGGAGAAGGGGACGACAGGATGAAATGGTTGGATGGCATCACCGACTCAGTGGACATGGCTTTGGGCGGACTCCGGGAGTTGGTGATGGACAGGGAGGCCTGGCGTGCTGCGGTTCATGGGGTCACAAAGAGTCGGACACGACTGAGCGGCTGAACTGAACTGATGGTAGTTATTTACTATTCACTACATAGAAGTGGATCATCATAAAGGTCTTCCTCCTTGTCTCTTTACCCATGGTAGGCTGAGGACAAGGAGGAAGAGAAGGGGTGGGTCTTGCTACTGTTGATGCAAGTAACACATAGTGAGGTCAAGCAAACTGAAACATCAGAGTTTGGAGCACAGAAAGTTTTATTGCAAGGCCATGCAAGGAGACAGGTGGCCCATGCCCTAAAAGTCTAGAACTCCCCTGAAGCCTTTAAAGTACTTTTAAAACCCAGGTGAGGGAGGGGACTCTCACTGTCTGTGGTCAGCTTGTGTACAAGTCCCTAAACAGCCAATGGTGTAGTAGCAAGGTGGTGTCACAGGGATTAACATTATCAGTCCTTCGGTTCCAGGAGGCCTGGGGCTATGTGCTCATGGTCCTCAATAGCTAACACCTTCCATTGGGGGGAGGTGTTTGGAGGTAGTGGTTTAAATCTGCCAAACAGCTCAGGAAATGTGCATCAAATACTATTATCTAGGTACTTCAGAGAGGAGCTAAAGCAGAGGTTATGTGGGAAGGCCTGTCCTGGGAAGGCCCCATAGGGTCTTGTTGAGTTACACTTTCTCAGGAGTAGAAGAGATGGAGGAAGCGGAAGGGAAGGTAGGTGAGGTGGGCACACTCAGTGTAACTTTTCAGAAATGCATCGTAATTTCTATCTGACTTTCTTGCTTTTTCGTTTGTCTAAAAATATTTCAATATGGTACCTGTCCTTTTCCCACCATTTGATTTCATTTCAGTGCGCATGTCATGGGGGAGTCCATGTCCTAAGAGAAGTCAGAGCAGTCTTGAATAGTCAGACCCTCCTGCCAGATTGTCTAATGTAAATTTGTCTGCTGGCACTGCTTCTTCTACATCTTCTTCTTTATCATCTGACACTGGTTGGGGAGTGCTCATCTCCATCAAGCTGAATTCTGTTTATTCATCGATGTGGTGTCCATTAGCTCTTGAGTTTCTCCATGATTCATATCTTGACACACCCCTGACCCCCCCTTTGCCACGTCTACAGTCTCATTCCTGACTTCCTTGATTGGCTCTGTTGTAAATTCTGTGAACTCATACACAACATCTGGAACAGTTTTTGCTGGCAGGAATTTATTATTTCAGGTTTGATGGCTTTCACATTTTTTCCTTCAGCAACTATGGTATCTTCAATGCTGTAATCCTTCCAGACTGGCACGATGATCTCTCTGTCAGGGTTCTCTTCCATAGTGTTGAAAACTTTTTCCATAGAGTACTGTGTGTAATGAGCCTTGAAGCCCCTTGTGATCCCCTGATCTAGAGGCTAAATTACAGACCTGGTGTTTGGGGGCAACTAGATCACTTTGTAAATGTTGGCCGGTTGCATTGTCCAATATTAAAAGAACTTTAAAAGTCAGTCTGTTACTGGCAAGATACTTCCTGACGTCGGGGATGAGCATTGATGGAACCAACGCAGAAAAAGGTCTCTCGTTGTCCAAGCCTTCTGGTTGTACAACCAAAAGACTGACAGTTGGCATTTACCATCTCCGTTTAAGACTTGAAAGTGAGCAGCTTCATCGGTAAAGGCAGCCTTAATCATAAACCCAGTTGCATTTGCACAAAACAGTAGAGTTCTCTTCTTCCTTCCTATCTTAAATCCTGGTGCTCATTTCTCTTCCTTAGTAGTAAATGTCTCTTGTGGCATTCTTTTTTTTTTTTTCCCCAGAACAGGACTCCTGTTCAGGCAGAAATCCTTTCTCCTCAATAATTTTCTTAATGGCACTAGGGAACTGATCAACTACGTCTCTGTTGGCAGAAGCTTCTTTTCCTGTCTTGATATTTTTTAAGCCAATCCTTTCTCTGAAATGATCAACCATCCTTTGCCGGCATCAAAGTCTCCAGCTTTAGATCCTTCACCTTCCTTTTGCTTTTTCTCAAGTTTTGTTAATCTATGAATATTCCTTTCTTATAGTAATCCTGCAAGTACATAAAAGCTGCATTTCCAATATGAGATAAACAGATGCTTCACAAAAAGTGCAAGGTTTTCACACCTCCTGGGATAGCTGCAGTGATGATTATGAATTTTCTTTTGTTTACAATGGTCCTTACATACAATTCTTTTATCTTGAAATGGTGGGCAATGCAGACCTCAATCTACAATATACATCCTCAAAATATTAAAAATAGAACTGCCATATGACCCAACAATGTCACTTCTGAGCCTATTTCTGAAGGAAATGAAATCACTATCTTATCTGTGCCTCCATGCTCACTGTAGCATTAAGTACATTAACCAAGATTTTGAAACAAACTCTGTGTCTATTCATGGATAATGAGTAAAGAAAACGAAGTATCTGTCTATCTAATACCTACCTGTCATCTGTATCTGTGTATCTAGATATTATACATAATGGAATATTATTCAGTCTTAAAAAATAAGGAAATCCTGTCATTTGTAACAACATAGATGAATCTTGAGGGCATTATTTTAAGTGAAAGAAGTCAGACAAAAAAAGACAAATACTGTATGGTCCTGCTTACGTGGCAAATCTAAAGAAGAAAAGCAAACTCATAGAAGTAGACAATAGAGTGGCAGTTGCAGGGGGGAGAAATGGGTAAAGGTAGCCAAAGGCAAAAGGTTCTAACAAGTAAGTTCTGGGGAAGTAATGTAGAGCATGGGGCTATAACTAACAACACTGTATTCTACATTTGAAAGTTGCTAAAAGAGTAGATCTTAAAAGACCCCATCACACACACACACACAAACTGTAAGCATGTGAGGTGATGGATATGTTCATTAATTGTACTGTAATCATTTTGCAATATATTCAGTTCAGTTCAGTTCAGTTGCTCAGTCGTGTCCGACTCTTTGAGACCTCATGAATCGCAGCACGCCAGGCCTCCCTGTCCATCACCAACTCCCAGAGTTCACTCAAACTCATGTCCATCAAGTCAATGATGCCATTCAGCCATCTCATCCTCTGTCATCCCCTTCTCTTCCTGCCCCCAGTCCCGCCCAGCATCAGAGTCTTTTCCAGTGAGTCAACTCTTTGCATGAGATGGCCAAAGTATTGGAGTTTCAGCTTTAGCATCAGTCCTTCTAATACTTGTACATTAATATATGTTATTTATACCTCAATTTTTAAAAAATGTTTATTAATTAAAAATCACTAGCAATAAGAGAAATATGATTTTGAAAGTAATTAACATGCAAAGATTCCAGTCCTGGCTAATGGAGAGCTTAAATATTATCCAAGAAGAAGACAAAGAAGCACCTTACTAAAAGTAGAGTGAGTGCACTTTGGTAAGACATCTGGAACTCAGAAATGTAGGTTTTATGCTACTACAGGATGCAAAAGCAATTATTTTTCAACTATTTTGGGGTTCAGATGCCTTTGAGATTCCATCAAAGTTATGATCTCTGGCCCAAAGATATATATATAACCTATGTACACACAATATCTGACATGCTATAAAAGAGCTTGCAGAAGGAAATGGCAACTCACTCCAATATTATAGCCTTGAAAATCCCACAGACAGAGGAGCCTGGTGGGCTACACTCCATGGGGTCGCAAAGAGTCAGATATGACTTAGCGACAGAACTTTAAAGAACTTCATGAAAGTGGGAGTGTCATGGATTCCTTGGAAGTTATCCATGGACTCCTGGGATTCCACTGATACCAGGATAAAAAATGTTTTCCTAAATCCTCAAAGCCATAGAAATTTGCAGCACCAAGAAGCTGCCTTTTGCTACTAAAGAAGACGGTCATATTTCTTTCTCTCTCTCTCTTTTTTTTTTTTACTTTTTACTTTCTATTGGAGTATAGCCAGTTAACAATGTTGTGATAGTTTCAGGTGAACAGCACAGGGACTCAATCATACTTATACAAGTATCCATTTTTCCCGAAACTCCCCTCCCATCCAGGCCGCCATATAACATTGAGCAGAGTTCCCTGTGCTATACAGTAGGTCCTTGTTGGTTATCCATTTTAAATAAAGCAGTGTGTACATGTCCATCCCAAACTCCCTAACTATCCCTTCCCCCTATTCTTTCCCCCAGCAAGACATGGTAATCTTTCTTAACAGTATTTTTATAGCAGGCTTGTTGCTACTGCTGCTGCTGCTAAGTCACTTCAGTCATGTCCAACTCTGTGCGACCCCGTACACGGCAGCCCACCAGGCTTCCCCATCCCTGGGATTCTCCAGGCAAGAACACTGGAGTGGGTTGCAATTTCCTTCTCCAATGCAGGAAAGTGAAAAGTGAAAGTGAAGTCGCTCAGTTGTGTCCGACTCGGTGCAACCCCATGGACTGCAGCCTACCAGGCTCCTCCATCCATGGGATTTTCCAGGCAAGAGTACTGGAGTGGGGTGCCATTGCCTTCTCCGATAGCAGGCTTAGATTTATTTAAAAAATAGAAGATAGTAAGGATAGTTCCCATACATCCCAAATCCAGTTAACATCTTCCATGACTATGAAACCAACATTGATACATTATGACATTACCATTAACAAAACCCCATGCATTACAGGTTTCTTCATTTTCACCTAGTGTCCTTTTCTATCCTGGGATCAATACATCACATTACATGTAGTCATCATATTTCCTGAAGCTCCTCGGGGCTGTGACTGTTTCAAAGACTTTGCTGTTTTTGATGAAGAGGGTCATGTTTCTTTAGTGGTCTTTCTAAATACTGAATTGCAATTTTGTAAGAACATTTCATCCTCCAGTTCCTATAACGTTTCCACTAGCTGTAGCATGTCAGATCCTACCAAACCTTCTGCTAGTGTTTTCTATCCATACTGGTGAGAGTGCCCATTGCTAATGATAATTATCCATTTCCTGTGATCCTAAAAATGGGGTTGAGCTCAGTGGCCTGGGGATTCTCACTGGGAAAATGAACCCACCTCTAAATCCAAGTCGCTCTGCGTCAAAGGATCAATCAGTGTGTAGACATTACCAAGACTGTGTTTCTCACCATTCTCACTTGGTGGAAATATTGCCTGTAAGGTCATGTGTGTAAAACTGCTCCTGGATATGGAAAGAGAGATCAGAGCTACAGGCTGACTGGTATTTGTGTTTTTGACCAGTGTGGAAAATTATCTGTGACTAATTTGTTTTTTTTCTTGATCCCAAGTCATTGGCCTAGCTTTATCTTAGACTATCTGTGAATGGATGTAATCTGACCTAGTTTTTCCAGTAAATGAGTATGTATTCCACTCTCTGCCTTAGGTAAGGAAGAGAACATTCAGATTTTTCACTAAATATTATATCCACGACCTATCTGTTTCCAACTTTTTTGAAGAAAGAAACCTCTTTAGGCTAAGCATATCTCAGAAGCGTTGCATGTTAGTTTCTTCTTTTTGCTCCCTAACTCCTTATTTATAGCTTCAAGATATTGGCAGGAACAAATTCCTTCAGCTATTTTTTGCATAACGTTGTCTAAACACTTTATTTTGGGGCCCCCTTTTTTCCCTCACCCATCTACTTGTAGTGTCTGTAAAAATAGAGCCTCAAGCTGCTTAAAGGCAACCACTCTGCAGTATATCCCTGAATCTTTAATTAAAACAACAACAGTCCTTAGGTTATTTAGGAGAATACCTTAGGAATGGATGCTGAAAACTACTCCCAAGTTGGCCACCGAAAAACTGAGTACCCTTTGCTAATTAGTATGGGTCACAGGTCATCCAGGAGGATACCTCCATTGCATGACTCGAGGTGGGTCATGGCTCTTGCACGAAGATTATTCAGTTATGTTTACTCTGTTGTAATCTTTGAGAGGAAGGCCACATCCCTATGCAAAGTTGGGATGTCACTTGAGGGGTGAGGTTACTTATGATGTGAATAGGTAAAAGGAAACAAAAGGCAGCATGTGGTTGAGTCCTAGGCAAAATTGAAGGTCTAGCCCTCATAGTCCTGACCAGCATCCCCTAGAATTAGCTGCCTGTCAGCACTAGTAAAGGAAATTTTAAAACATACATGAGTTTCTAAGCTCATGTCCAGAGTCTGAGTCTGTAAGCATGAGGTGAGTTCTATCATGTGAATATTTTAAAATATGATCTGACATTTCTGATACATGTTCATATTTAGAATTACTTCTTATACCAGTGTCCATAATCCTTTTGCATCATTGATGCCATTCATAATCTGATGAAAGCTATGGGCCAATTTCTTAAAGAAATGCATATATACCCTCCAAAAATGTATGGGGAGTGGATCATCTAAACACCATGTCTGATCACATCTCTCTGTTGCCTACAAGTACCCAGTGATTCTCCTATAACTTATTGAGGTCACACTCCTTTACATGGCTTTCTGGGTCTTTCAAGACTACTTCACCATGTCCTTCCAAGTTTCCTCAAGTTTTTAAGCAACAGTGAACTGTATACTGCTACCTGAATGTGTTTTTAGCCTCTTTACCTTGGTTGCTGTGCCTGTTGCCGGGGATTCTATTCTCTTTCCTTCCCCAACCTATGATAGGTGACTATTCGTGGATGCCTTTAGATTGAATTCAGACAATTCTTCCTCCAGAATTTCTGATCCAATCTCCCTAGTCCACTGCCCAAAGTGTATTCAGTTCTCTTCATCTGTTCTAACATAGCATCTTGTGCGTATTTCTTTCTTAGCACATACTATTCTGAAGTTTTCTGTTTAGGTGACTGTCTGGCACAACGTGGGGAGATAAGTGAGAACAAGAAAGTTACGTTCATCATTTTGTCACCTAGGCATTAGATAGTGCCTACCCAGAGTTTTTCCAGTAGTCATGCACGGACGTGAGAGTTGGACTATAAAGAAGGCTGAGTGCTGAAGAATTGATGCTTTTGGACTGTGGTGTTGGAGAATACTCTTGAGAGACCCTTGGACAGCAAGGTCAAACCAGCCAATCCTAAAGAAAATCAGTCCTGAGTATTCATTAGAAGGACTGATGCTGAAGCTGAAGCTCCGATATTTTGGCCACCTGATGTGAAGAGCCAACTCACTGAAAAAGACCCTGATCCTGGAAAGATTGAAGGCAGGAGAAGAAGGGGATGACAGAAGATGAGATTGTTGGATGGCATCACCGATTCAATGGACATGAGTTTCAGCAGACTCCGGGAGATGGTGAAGGACAGGGAAGCCTGGTGTGCTGCAGTCCATGGGGTGGCAAAGAGTTGGACATGACTGAGCAACTGAACAACAATACCCAAAATTAGCACTCAGTGAGTGTTTGTTGACTGAATACCTAGGAAGAATTTGGAAGACTTGGAAAGGTAAATTCAGGCAGGATTGATTCAATATGCTCTTTATGACATGGAAGCAGAGTAGCAAGTTGGAAGCAACTTTTTGGTGAGGATCATGCGTTAATGTAACTGAACATTTGAAAGCAGAGGCAACACTGTATCTGGCCAATCAGAATATCTAAATTCAGACTTCTTTCACTTTTCTTTTGTTATCCCCCAACTTTAGTAAAAATCATATTTAATCATAGTAGCTCATTCCAGTATTCTTGCCTGGAGAATCCCATGGACAGAGGAGCCTGGCAGGCTACATACAGTCCATGGAGTTGCAAAGAGTCAAATATAACTGAATCGGTATTTGTTAATGCATACACATTCATTCAAAAATTATTTGTGAAGTGCCTATCAGCATTTACCTTTGACTAACTTAAGTCTTATTCTCTTCAAGAAAAAGCCCTAACCTACAAAAAAAATTTTTAATTCATCAGAAAGTTCTTTCTCACCCACCAAACCACTCCACACACACACACACACACACAGATACACACACACGCACACACTAAGTGGATCTGGCTGCCGGAGGTGTGACTATGGAAAGACTTTCTTATCTGAGACCCTGATGCTTTTATGGTAATGTAGAAGAGTTCTGAGGCTGCATCTGACATCAGTCTTGGCAAAATGCTAACAGGTGAAGCAGGAAGCTGAGGCCCTTTTGCCTCTTCTGTTTTTGACATTTACTTTCCTCTTCATACCACCAAATGGGTAGTGGTTCATCAGGGGATATATTTAGCAACCTGCAAAAAAATTACTGTACTCTGGAGAGAGGAAGGGGTGAGTATGGGTGGTATTTTTTTAAACTCTATTATTATTAGAGAGGTTAGATTTTTTTTCTATTTTGATAGTTGTTGTGCAAAGCAGCAACCTTAAAACCATGCAGTGAATTATGAATCAGAGTATAAGAGCACGAAGCAGTCTTCTAGAAAAGTCTAGGACAAGGTTCATTGTTGTCTTCTGTCATGAGTGGGATGTGAAGGACATTGATGGTGGCTTCTTCCCTTGTCTTGCTCCACAGGCCGTGGTGCACTATGAAGGAAGCTCTATCTTAGGTCTGGGGACTAGATGTCTCCTAGCAAGGTATTTGTCTGCAGAGGTCAAAAGAAGTATAGGCAGTGTCCACATCATGCAGGGACAACATGGTCTTGGTGGACCAGAGATTCTGTGGGTCATGTCAAAACTGGAGAGTGAGTAGAAGCATAAGAAAATTCCAGGTGATGAAAATGTGTCAGGGAAGTTAAGAGAATAGGATCATCAGGAACATACAGTGGCAAGAGCAGTGAACCAGAACACTTCATTCAAATAAAAGTCAGTGGATGTCTCTTCTGTCTGTGGTGGTGTAGCTGGTTGTGGGGGGCTTCCCAGGTGGTCCTAGTGGTAAAGGGTCTGCCTGCCAATGCAGAATATGCAAGAGATACAGTTTGGTCCCTGGGTCAGGAAAATCCTCTGGAGTAGGAAATGGCAATCCACTCCAGTATTCTTGCCAGGAAATTTCCATGGACAGTGCAGCCTGGAGAGCTACAGTCCATGGGGTCACAAAGAGTCAGACATGACTGAACAACTGAACACACACACACGCTCACACACACACACACACACACACACACAGCTGGTAGTGGACCAAACTTACCATCAAGACAACTAGAAAAGCAGCCAAAAAAGGCGGTTTGAATAAATGGGTTAGGGGCCTAGACTGAGAGGAAAGAGGAACTTCATGGGGTAAGTACAATATTCTGTGCCCCACTTTGCCTGAGGAACATTTGCCTATTCGTTAAGCTCTGCAGGGTAAGGGCTGAGAAGCTAGGCAGAGAAATGCCCAAAGAGGCAGGGATCTGGCAGAGCTCTTGGAAATCTCATGGTGACAAATAGACAAATATCAGGTTTGGGCCCATGAAGGCAGCCATGACTTGAGACAACAAGATTCTGGAGATAAGATGCTGAAGGGAAGAGACCATGGGTAATAAACTGAGTAAAATTCACAGGATAAAAACCAAGTTTTGGTATCCTTCCAGTACTGAGGGGACATAGATTAAAATTGATACACATGAAGGAATAAGTGTCTATTAAACATCCCAAATTCTTATTTGGGACCCCTGAAAGGTTAGACTCAAGACTATAGGCAAACAGAAATAGAGAAAACTTTCGGTCTTAAATCTAGCTTTGAGATTGCTACTGGGAATGAGATAATCTACCTCACCAGTTTCACCACTCTTTTCTCCTTGAACCTGTTCAATCAGTCGTGCTCATGTTCATTTGCTAAGTTGTGTCTGACTCTGCAACCCTACGGACTGAAGCCTGCCAGGCTGCTCTGTCCATGAGATTTCCCAAGCAAGAAACCTGAAGTGGATTGCCAGTTTCTCCTCCAGGGGATTTTCCTGACCCAGAGGTCCAATCCATGTCTCCTGCTTCTCCTGCATTGGCAGGCAGATTCTTTACCACTGAGCCATCTCAATGCAAAGATGCAAGTGACTCTCAGGGACTTATGAGGCTAAGACAAAATAGTATATCTTACACCTGCCCCTTTTGGAATGTTCTCTGTCAACATGTCCTCTTTGGGAAGCTGTTTCCTTCTCATGATGTCCTACTACCTTGATATTATAATGTGTGGGAAGTGACTCCAGCTAGCTCTCATCTTTACCAGCTATCCCAGGAAACAAACATATGAGTAACAGAGTCAGCTCCCCAGAAGATACCACATGGAGAGGAACAGGGGCCCCAGTCATATGGGTCTCTTTGGTTCTATCTCAATCATCTCCAGCTATTTGAACTGCCACAGCTATGACCCTAAAAAGCATGAAAAAGAGATGAAGTATCCCTTCTGGATTCTACCTGAATTCCTGGCCCCCAAAATCATGATAATAAATATCATCATAATAAATTATTATTTTCTTATGAAACTAACTTTTGGAGTGGTTTTGTTTAGCAGCAGTAATTAATGAAAGCATGTCCTATTTGGCTACCTGCCAGATGACAGAGTGAGTAACATCATCTCTGCAGGAAAAGAACATCATTCAAAATGTTTACAGTTTTTCATAGGCAATATCTGGCATTCAATCAAAAATTATAAGTACTATCAAAAATAGAACAAAGAAAGAAATGAATAATAGTGCAAAACTACAGGTGGTTCAAAATTGGAACTAGTCAGATACAGACTTTAAAATAACTGTCATTAATATAATTCAAGAGAAAACAATATGGAACCTTTCACCAAAAACCCTGAAACCCAGTTTTAAAAAAGAATCAACTGTAAAACCAAAAAACACAATAACTGAATTTAAGAGTCTAAAAAACTAATTTAGCAGCTGATTGAGCATAGATGAAGAGATTAGTAAGCTGGAAAATGTAAGAAGAAAAACTCATTATTAGTGTATAGGAATGCAAGGGATTTCTGTGTGTTGATTTTATATCCTGCAACTTTACTATAGCCATTGATTAGTTCTAGTAATTTTCTGGTGGAGTCTTTAGGGTTTTCTATGTAGAGGATCATGTAAAATCAACACACAGAAATCCCTTGCATTCCTATACACTAATAATGAGAAAACAGAAAGAGAAATTAAGGAAACAATTCCATTCACCATTGCAACAGAAAGAATAAAATACTTAGGAATATATCTACCTAAAGAATCTAAAGACCTATATATAGAAAACTATAAAACACTGGTGAAAGAAATCAAAGAGGACACTAACAGATGGAGAAATATACCATGTTCATGGATTGGAAGAATCAATATAGTGAAAATGAGTATACTACCCAAAGCAATCTATAGATTCAATGCAATCCCTATCAAGCTACCAACAGCATTCTTCACAGAGCTAGAACAAATAATTTCACAATTTGTATGGAAAAACAAAAAACCTCGAATAGCCAAAGCGATCTTGAGAAAGAAGAATGGAACTGGAGGAATCAACCTACTGGACTTCAGGCTCTACTACAAAGCCACAGTTATCAAGACAGTATGGTACTGGCACAAAGACAGAAATATAGATCAATGGAACAAAATAGAAAGCCCAGAGATAAATCCACGCACATATGGACACCTTATCTTTGACAAAGGTGGCAAGAATATACAATGGATTAAAGACAATCTCTTTAACAAGTGGTGCTGGGAACTCTGGTCAACCACTTGTAAAAGAATGAAACTAGAACACTTTCTAACACCATACACAAAAATAAACTCAAAATGGATTAAAAATCTAAATGTAAGACTAGAAACTATAAAACTCCTAGAGGAGAACATAGGCAAAACACTCTCTGACATACATCACAGCAGGATCCTCTATGACCCACCTCCCAGAATATTGGAAATAAAAGAAAAAATAAACAAATGGGACCTAATTAACCTTAAAAGCTTCTGCACATCAAAGGAAACTATTAGCAAGGTGAAAAGACAGCCTTCAGAATGGGAGAAGATAATAGCAAATGAAGCAACTGACAAACAACTAATCTCGAGAATATACAAGCAACTCCTACAGCTCAACTCCAGAAAAATAAATGACCCAATCCAAAAATGGGCCAAAGAACTAAATAGACATTTCTCCAAAGAAGACATACAGATGGCTAACAAACACATGAAAAGATGCTCAACATCACTCATTATCAGAGAAATGCAAATCAAAACCACTATGAGGTACCATTTCACACCAGTCAGAATGGCTGCGATCCAAAAGTCTACAAGCAATAAATGCTGGAGAGGGTGTGGAGAAAAGGGAACCCTCTTACACTGTTGGTGGGAATGCAAACTAGTACAGCCACTATGGAGAACAGTGTGGAGATTCCTTAAAAAACTGGAAATAGACCTGCCTTATGATCCAGCAATCCCACTGCTGGGCATACACACTGAGGAAACCAGAAGGGAAAGAGACACGAGTACCCCAATGTTCATCACAGCACTGTTTATAATAGCCAGGACATGGAAGCAACCTAGATGTCCATCAGCAGATGAATGGCTAAGAAAGCAGTGGTACATATACACAATGGAGTATTATTCAGCCATTAAAAAGAATACATTTGAATCAGTTCTAATGAGGTGGATGAAACTGGAGCCTATTATACAGAGTGAAGTAAGCCAGAAAGAAAAACACCAATACAGTATACTAATGCATATATATGGAATTTAGAAAGATGATAACAATAACCCTGTGTACGAGACAGCAAAAGAGACACTGATGTATAGAACAGTCTTATGGACTCTGTGGGAGAGGGAGAGGGTGGGAAGATTTGGGAGAATGGCATTGAAACATGTAAAATATCATGTATGAAATGAGTTGCCAGTCCAGGTTCGATGCACGATACTGGATGCTTGGGGCTGGTGCACTGGGACGACCCAGAGGGATGGAATGGGGAGGGAGGAGGGAGGAAGGTTCAGGATGGGGAACACATGTATACCTGTGGTGGATTCATTTTGATATTTGGCAAAACTAATACAGTTATGTAAAGTTTAAAAATAAAATAAAATTAAAAAAAAAAAAAAAGAAAAACTCAGATTGAAAGTGGGAAAAAACAAAACCGTAAGGTATGAAAAAGATCATAAAAGACATGAAAGACAAGAAAAACACCAACTATATAACTGCCATCTACAAGAAAAAGAGAGGTGAAAATAGGCACCACAATATTTGAAGAAAAAAATGGTTGAGAATTCCCTAAAATGGAATAATTGATATCAACCCAAAGATGCAAAGGTATTTATAAAGCCCAGGCAGAGCAAATACAAAGAAAAGCACATCTAGACACTTCAAAATAAGCTGCTGAAAAAAAAAAAAAAAAACCAAGAAAAAGAGAAACTCGGAAAAGCATCCAGGGTAGAAAGGATCAAACTTCAAACATTGATTCAATTAGATAATCAGCTGACTTTTAAATAGAAAGCATTGAAGCCAGAATGTAATGGAAAGAATATTTAAGTCTCTGAAACAAAAATGATGGCAACAGAGAACACTTAACCCTGAAAAAATATCCTTCATATGTGAAAATGAAATAAGGACATTTCAACGCAAATAAAAACTGAGGAAGTTGATTTCCCATAGGCCTACATGAAAAGAAGTGATGAGAATTCTTAAGGAAAAAAGAAAGACTCCATGTATGGATGTAAAAATACAAAAATGAATGAAGAAACACTCATTACTTCAGTCAATATCATTTCATGTCTACTTTGGAAGAAGATTCTACTGTACGTCCGTCTTTGCCTTCAAACACAATCTTTGTATTCAGGGACAATCTGTTACTTAGACTGGTATGATTCATTCCATTCAGGTCTCATCTCTTTTATTTGAACATACCAGGAAAATTTCTACATCAAGGTCTTTCCATTTTTTTTGTACCTTCTGCCTTGAGTGCTCTTCCTCCAAAATATCTGCATGGTGTGTTCCCTCACTTCTTTCAGAATCTCACTGTGACCATCCCAGCTGGTGCTTGCCAGACATCTGTGTCTAAAATGTCAAAGCCTTCATATGAGAACTTTAGAGCCCCTTTTTCTTTACCATTCACCACTATCTAATAAACTACAGATTTTTCTTCTTGATATTATTATTTTCCCCTAATAAAATAATAATAATGTATTATTATATACATTATGGAGAAGGCAATGGCACCCCACTCCAGTACTTTTGCCTGGAAAAACCCATGGATGGAGGAGCCTGGTAGGCTGCAGTGCATGGGGTCGCTAGATTGGGGCACGACTGAGTGACTTCACTTTCACTTTTCACTTTCATGCATTGGAGAAGGAAATGGCAACCCACTCCAGTGTTCTTGCCTGGAGAATCCCAGGGACGGGGAAGCCTGGTGGGCTGCCGTCTATGGGGTCACACAGAGTCAGACACGACTGAAGCGACTTAGCAGCAGCAGCAGCAGCATATACATTATAATAATAATAAAATGTAACCTCTAAAACGGGAGTTTTCATTATTGTATTCCTAGTGTCTATAGCAAAGATAATAATCTACTTAATAAGGGACTTCCATAGCATTTCTACTGCTGGTAGTATGGGTTCAATCCCTGGTCAGGGAACTAAGATCCCACTTGCTGCATTGCACAGCCAAAAAATAAAATTAAGTTAAAAAATAGTAGTCTATTCAATAAATATTTGTCAAGTTAATGAATAAATGAGTTGAATACAGTGGATGGCTTATATTTGAAAAATAGAAGTGTAATGCAATCGGAGGAAAGTAACATTTCTGGATTTTCAGAAGATGGGAAGGTCACAATTGGTAAGTATGATCTCCAAGGCCATGGTATTGGAGCTGTGTCTTTGAGGATGGATGGCAGCTGGAATTGGGAATATGAAGGGTTTGAGGTACAGACTGATTCTTGAGTAGGAGCTGGAGAGGGAAATGTGAGGTGTGATCGAGGAATTCTGAGAAGCCGTGTGTGAATGAGTATACACAGAGGAGGGTTAGAAGATGAAGCTGGGGATGTCAGAATACCAAGGATCTTGAATGCTAGGATAGGGCTTGGGGTTTATTTTTGTAGGAAAAGAAGACAAGTCTTTCAAGCAGGGACTTGACAGAATTGGAGCTGTGCTGTCTGAATATCAATTCAGCGATCAGGAGAGTGGTCTGAACAGTAGAGAAGGGGAGGTGGATAGACCAGTTGTGAGGCCATTTTAATAATCCAAGCAAGAGTTAATGGGGGTCTGAATTAGGGTGACAGAAAATAGAAGGGAGAGGAAGAGGCAGAAAGAAGAGGTGCCAAGGAGGTAGAACTGACAGGTCTTGACAGTTGATTAGGAATGGAGGACAAGAGACAGGACTCCCTCATCCTGACTGTGAGGCTTCAAGATTGAGTGATGGACAGGTGGTGAAGCCATTAATAGAATAAAAGAGCTGAGGGGAGGAAACCGCTTTGAGGGTGGATTTAGGTTCTTGTCTGGATTTGAGATTGCTCATGGCATCTTTATTTTGGGGGGGACTTTACCCCTTCTCCTTCCTGAACCATGTTCCTTTGCCCCCTGGAAGTCCACGTTTTCTAGTCTAACCTCATGTATCAGATGCTCACGTGCTGTGGGATGTATATAAGGTTCTTTCAGTGAACCCATCTGGGCTGGGGCTCAAGGTTTGGTGTAGCCAGAGTATGGTTCTAATTTCTTCATTTGTCTCACTTGCTGTCAGCTGCTCCAAACTCTAAAGAGGATCACAATTGAGCCAAACGATGAGGATCAGTTTTCTGGAGGATTAGGTTCAAAGAAAGCAGCCTCTAGTGCCAAGGTTTCTGTAGGAAGGAGCTAGGGCTTTCCCAGTGTGTCTCTACCACACCCCCATGGATGCTTCACAGCTCAAAGCACAAGGTTGGCCATCATGATGGATTCCTTCTGAGAGGCTGGCCAGCAGTTTACTGAGCATTTGTTAAGTCTCATGTATATACTTTAATGAACAGCAGAATACTCTTCATAACAAAAGAGTGGCATCCCGTGTTCCTGGATAGCTCCAATTACATTTAATTACAGAAAGTTGGGGCAAGGGAGAAGATGGGTTTTATATGAAAGGGTTTGCTTGATGTTAATGGCTCATTCCTGATAGTTATAGGAAAATCAGAATTTTCTGTATCATAGCCTCTTTTGATTGTTAGTGAGAAGTGCATTAAAGAAACCATGCTGCCGTTCTTGTGTAAGAAAAAAGGTGTTTAACAATGGGACCAACCATTTTTTCATTTACCTGGCTAAAGATTTTTCAGATAGGAAATAGCATGGTATATGGGAAAGAGCGTGGCCGTTGGTATGAGACAGACCTTGTTCATGCTCCAGTTGGTTCACTATTGTGGACATTGTTAATTGCCTATCTCACATACTTTCTGCCTTCCTCCTTAAGAGAGCAGCGTTTTTTCTGGTTCTGGAATATGCCTGATTGGCTTAAGATAATCCTGTCCAACGATTGGTTGATGCCAGTGATTGGTTGATCAATGGGCATGTGAACCCAAACTGGACCACTGAGAAATGAGGTAAGATCTGCTGGGGATTCTAAAAAAGTTCCTGCTCACCCTTTAGGGACAATTTCTTAAAGTAATTCTTTCTGACCAGTAAATGTAAAATAAGGAGCCACCATCCCACGACCGTGGAAGGAGCTGTCTTTAGGGCGGCACTGCAATCATGAATGTCTGACAGAAGGAATCTGAGCCCTTGGGCAGACTTTGGGGCTTCTAGATAGAGTAACCCTAAATTATATACCACTTCTGGACTTGCAGTTCTGCGAACCAGTAAATTTCCTAATTGTTTGCAGCTGCTTGAATCATGACTGCTTTAACTTGCCCGTGAAAGCAGCTTAATTGATACAGCCACTAACTAATTTAGGACCTGGGCAGATTGCTTTGTCATGCTAGCCTCAGGATCCACATCCATGAAAGGAAAAAAAAAGAAGAAAAGGAATGGAGACTTTAGAAAAGATGGCAATTTACCAGTTGAGCTAAGGTGTTGGGGAGTCATCAGAGTTGACTGCTTTCATGCTGCATTTCCACTGATGCCCATAGCTGCTCCCAGAAGAGGTTGAGAGGTTAGTAGTTGGACAAGACTCAGCAACACGACAATAAAATTGGCATCTTTTGCTGGAAACATGAGAAGCAGCTGCTTCTTTTTACGTTCTTGATTCTTAAATTCCCCTGGTCCTGACTCCAATGGATGCTAGACAAATTCTTCTGCTGGAATAATGCCTTTGCCCCAGAGACCTTTTGTGAAAAGCCTCTTCTGAGTGTCAGGAAGGACAGAGCTAGGAATCCACTGAACTTCCAGACCTGCTTGTGTGGCTGTTTTCTGCAGGCTGTCAATAAATATCTAGTGGAACTGGGTGTGGTCTGGGATTCATTTTGTTAGGGCTGCGGTAACAAAATATCACAGACTGGCTAGCTTAAACAGCAGAGATTGATTTTGGAGGCTGGAAGTTCAAGATCAAGGGCCTGGTTGGCAGAGGTGATTTCTTCTGAGGCCTCTCTCCTTGACTTGTAGATGGCCATCTTCTCCTTCTGTCTTTACATGGTGTTTCCTCTGTGTTCATGTCTGAGTCCAAATTCCCTCTTATTATAAGGACAACAGTTCTATTGGGCTTCCCTGGTGGCTCAGACAGTAAAGAATCCACCTGCCATGCAGGAGACCTGGGTTCACTCCCTGGGTCAGGAAGATCTCCTGGAGAAGGGAATGGCTACCCACTCTACTAATCTTACCTGGAGAATTCCATGGACAGAGGTCACAAAGGAACTCATTTTTTAATATAATTACCCCCTTAAAGATCTCCAAATATGCTCCCATTCTGAAATAATGAGGCTTAGGGATTTAACACCTACATGAATTGTATGTTGGCAGGGGAACTCAGCTGAAATCATAACAGGAATACAGCCCAGCACAAGAAAGACGAATCCTGAGAGGCAGCCCATTTTGAATATGAGCTCTTTGCCCCTGATGCTCTATTGCTTTATTTCCTGAGCCACCCCTCAGTGAAGTGATAGACTGAAGCGTTGCAAACAGATCAATTTTCAGCAGCAAAAGAGTTCTTCTAGATGGGGTTCTGAATCTTTCCTATTTTTTTTTTTTTTTGCAAGAAACTCTGATCCTTTACAAATATATGCCATTACTCACTGACAGTACATCCTATTACTGTTTTTGCTGATTCTATGCAAAGTGATAAATTTAGCCTAACTCTTTCTGAGTTGTAGGTAAAATGCACTGAGTTACAGAATAAGAAATAGCAAGCTGCCTGCAAAAATATGTTCAGTGGCAGGATGACTATAATCCGTGGAGATTATGTTCTGCTGTAGCAGAACTACAATTGTGGGTAGCCTTCATTAACCATTTGTTCTGTTACAGACTCTGTACTAAGTGGGTTATGTATGCTACCTCATTATCCACAAAACATGCCGTGATATTATCATTCCCATTTTTCAGATGAAAAAATTGACACTCAGAGAAGTGAAGGCAGTTTGCTCAGGTTTGTTACTCTGTGTCGACCTGTCACCCATGCTATTAACTACCAAACTCACCTCTAGGAAAAGATGGCCTTGATTTTTGTTTAGGGAGGTATGGAATGGGACGTGATAGCTAGTGATACTTTGCTGAACTTTAAATTATATAACTCCAGAGCTGGAAGAGCTCATGAGATCATCGAGTCCTTGCTCAAGGATGTGCCTTCAGTGAGTTAAAAAGTTAGAACAATAATTCTGGTTTTCTGATTCCAAGAGGTCCCATTGATTCCCCATTTACTGTGTAATAATGATTATAAATGGGCTTCCCAGGTGGCTCAGTGGATAAGAATCCACCTACCAATGCCGGAGACACAGGAGGTTCAATCCCTGGGTCAGGAAGATCCCCTGGGTCAGGAGAAGGACATGGCAACCCATTCTAGTATTCTTGCCTGGAAAATCCCATGACAGAGGAGCCTGGTGGGCTAGAGTCTATGGGATCGCAAAGAATCAGATACAACTGAGCTTGCACGCACAATAATCATAACAAAAACACGATGTTGTTTTTAGAGCCTCTTTTTTTCAAAATGTTTCCACCTACTTAAAATTAGAACAACAGTGACTTCCCTGGTAGTTCAGTGGCTAAGAATCCATCTTCCAATGCAGGGGACGTGTTTTGATTCCTGGTCAGGGAACAAAGATCCCTCATGCCAAGGGACAGCTAAGCCCTGGCGCTGCAGCTACTGAGCTGACACTCCGGAGCCAGTGCACCACAACTGGAGAGAACCCTGAGTGTTGCAGGAAGAGCCTCCGTGCCCGCAAAGAAAGATCCCACATGCCACAACCAAGACCCAACGTGTCCAAATAAATATTAAGAATGAAAACACAGAACTGCTGCTGCTGCTAAGTTGCTTCAGTCGTGTCCAACTCTGTGCAACCCCATAGATGGCAGCCCGCCAGGCTCCCCCGTCCCTGGGATTCTCCAGGCAAGAACACTGGAGTGGGTTGCCATTTCCTTCTCCAATGCATGAAAGTGAAAAGTGAAAGTGAAGTCTCGCAGTCGTGTCTGACTCTTCGAGACCCTACGGACTGCAGCCTACCAGGCTCCTCCGTCCATGGAATTTTCCAGGCAAGAGTACTGGAGTGGGGTGCCATCTCCTTCTCCGAAAAACAGAACAACAGACTTTAATTGGCTAAGCAGAAAATGGCCCGGGCTTCTCCAGGTGAAGAGGAAATTAACCTTGATGAACAGGAAATATCTTAGCAGCCATGTTTCTCCCCAGCGCAGGCTGTTGTTAGCCTGGATCCCGATCCTTAGGATTGACTGGAAAGAGCGGACTGTAACTCTCTTGTTCATCACCCTGGGGCAGAGAACACAGCTTTCAGAATTGGAACACAAAGGACTATATGAATGTTAAGAGCAGAACTTGCACATGGAGTAAACTTGAAGGAAGCCATTGTTTCCAAGGTAAAGCCAGAAATTAATATATCACTAAGTATTCTGGGTTGTTTTAGTCGCTAAGCCATGTTGGACTCTTTGGGGACCCTATGGATTGTAGCCTGCCAGGCTCCTCTGTCCATGGGATTTTCCTGGCAAGAATGCTGGAGCAGGTTGCCATTTCCTACTCTAAGGGATCTTCTCAACCCTGGCATCTGAACCTGTGTCTCCTGTGTCGCCTACATTGGCAGGCGGATTCTTACCGCTGAGCCACCTGGGTAGCAGGCCACAAAATCCCTTGCTGGCCAAAACCCAGAGGGGGAAAAAGAAACAAAATAAATGTGTTGTCTTGCTATAAGGCACTTCACAGGCTAGAAAAGAGGGTTAGAGAAATCATATTTAGAACAGAGAGGAACCAGGAAACTCCAAAGAGTCTCTAAAACTAGAATGAATATCTTCTGTCATGGCTTTACTTTATTTGAGAATTTAAACTCCTGAAGAGAAAGTCCAATTGGCTCAGCTTAGATTCCATGCCGGCGTGGAATGGTTAATGAACGCCTCTGTAGAGGTGGCCTCCAAGGTCAGCTTCAGCTGCCAAAGTACAAGGACAGGACCTGGTTTTCTGCCCTTCTCACCAAGAACACAAAACCTTTTTACTCTTTAAAATTATTGAGGACCTCAAAGAGCTCTAGTTTACATAGCTATCTTACTAGAAATTACAAATGATACATCTTTTAAAAATGTGTTCATGCATTTATCTTCATTTTAAAAATATGCCATTTATGTTTTTAAAAATATGCCATTTATGTTCATAAATGGCATATTTTAAAAGTGAAAGTAGTTGTATTCAAGACAGATGTCATTTTATATTTTTTGTAAATTTCTTTGTATCTGGAAGACAGATTTTTATACCTGCTTTTGCATTCGCTTTGCTGTAATATTTTATTTTGGTTAAAGTTTATGAAGGAAAGATGTGAAGTAGAAAAAGGGAGGAGTGTTTTAAAGCCTTTCAGATGATTGTAGAAATTCTTCTTTGATATTATACCGAAACTTAACAAGTAGTAGTTTCTTACAGTCGGAAACCTGGCTGATAAACTTTCATGCTCAGATACTTTAAAATCCATTAGTAGCTCTTGCACTCTGTATGGGTCTCTTATACATGCATGACTTTTGTATCATCAGGCACTGGTCATTTGAAAAATAGTAACTGAGTTATGTGGATCTTCCAAATGTTCCCACACTTCACTGCTGCTAAGTTGCTTCAGTCGTGTCCGACTCTGTGCGACCCTGTAGATGGCAGCCCACCAGGCTCCCCTGTCCCCGGGATTCTCCAGGCAAGAACAATGCACTGGTGGTATACAAAATCATAGTGATCAGAAACACCACCATCTCATCCAAAAAATATTTAAGCGCTGAGACACTGTCAAACTTATAGTGGAGTCACTGTTTTCTATTATTTTCTAATTTTCACATGAAAATGTAAATGTTATTAGTAGCAAAAATACTATTATTGTCTCTGAAATGACATTTTCACCTCACTCATTTTTGATTAAGTGCCCAATATTTAGGTCTTAATACTCACAGTTTATCTGTCACTCTTTCAAGGCCAAAGGGAATTTCGTGGGGGAAAAAATAAAACAATCTGGCTCACACACAAGCCCCTGTGCAAGTGCTCCCACTCAAAACAATCACAGTGCTTCTGCACACAAAACAAGCACTCTGTTTCAGTTCAGTCGCTCAGTCATGTCCATCTCTTTGCGACCCCACAGACTGTAGCACACCAGGCTTCCCTGTCCATCACCAACTCCCGGAGCTTACACAGACTCATGTCCATCAAATTGGTGATGCCATCCAACCATCTCATCCTCTGTCGTCCCCTTCTCCTCCTGCCTTCAATCTTTCCCAGCATCAGGGTCTTTTCCAATGAGTCCATTCTTTGCATCAGGTGACCAAAGTATTGGAGTTTCAGCTTCAGCATCAGTCCTTCCAGTGAAATATTCAGGACTGATTTCCTTTAGGATTGACCTTTTGGACACCTCATTTAATCATAAAAAAAATATTTAAATGACATGTACTCAAGGGCCAAGGCTTAATAAATTAATAATTCATATTGCTTCATCAATGACATTTTAAAATGAAACTGGCTTTTAAAAGAATTGTATGTGGTGGTGAAGAAATGGATATAGTGGCTACTAGTATTATTTGGTGGCACTTCTTGAATTTATATAAAGTACCAGTGATTTGACTTGTTGCTCTTTTTGAGTCACTTCTTACCTAGAATTGATTTAAAAAAAATTTTTTTAAAGGTCACAGAGCATTTGTTTGATGCTCTATTTCTCTACTTTTGGCTATGCTAGGTTGTTGGTGTGCATGCGGTGAATGGGGGCTACTCTAGTCGGGGCATGCAGGCTTCTCACTGCAGTGGCTTCTCTTGGAGCATGGGCTCTAGGGCATGGGGACTTGAGTAGTTGTGGCTCATGTGCTTAGTTGCCCCAAAAGGTGCGATCTTCCTGGACCAGGGACTGAACATTTGTCTCCTGCATTGTCAGGCAGATTCTTAACCACTGGACCACCAGGGAAGTCCTAGAAATAAACTTCAAAAAATTTAAAAGGTAAAAATCATACAAATAACACCTGTATATTTTTTTATTTTGATTTACCAGTTTTAGTATTTTGTTCCTTTTTTGCCTTATGTCTTTTGCCCTCTCCTTTTTTTTCCCCTGAAACATTTTAGAGTAAGTTACACATATAATTGTCCTTTATCGCTAAATATTTCAGCCTGCATTTCCTAAGAAGGATATTCTCCTGAATAACCCCAGTACTTTGATCAACTTTATAAAGTTACATTGATACAATATCTCTATTGCTCATATTCCAGATTTGTCAACTAGGCTGATGAGGTCATTTATCTGTGCAAGATCCAGTGCGGAGTTAGGTATTGTGTTTAGTTCTGTTATCTATTCAGCTTCTTTTATTTTGAAATATACTTCCACAAACTTTTCTTCTTTGAAGACATTGACATTTTTGAGAGTAAAGGCCACATTCCCAACTCCTCTATGCCTCCATTTAAAAAAAAAAACAACTTTTTTTAAAAGAAAAAAAAAAACTTTATTTTCTGTTCATCTAATGTTTTATTATGATTAGATTCTGATTATGCATTCTAGGTCAGAATCCTGCCTAGGTATCCTTCTCAGGAACCACATCATGGAGCCCACCTTAGTCATATGTCATAATGTTAATGGTGATCACCAGTTAGGGTGTGGTCTGAGTTCTCTTCTGTACAATCACTGTGCTTTATTTTTCTCCTTTACCACAATAAGTAATCTGTGGGGAGATACTTTAAGACCATGCAAATGTCCTGCTGCTTATCCATTGATGAGATTTAGCATCAATTGATGATTCTTGCTTGATCTAATGTTTATTATGGTGGTTACTATATACGTGTGTGTGTGTGTATATATATGTCTATCCTATGCTATCTATCCATCCATCATTTATCTTTCTTTTACTGACACAAATTTATGAATTGTTATTTTTTCAGTTGTTTACAATACATTCTTGTACTTAATTATTTGGTTGCTAAAATTGTCCCAACTCTTGCCAAAGGGAGCCCTCCGAGCTACTTCCTATGTCTTTGTGATGTGTCCCAATCACTTTTCATTCTTCTGAGCACTTTCTTATTTTCTGGCATAAGTTATCACCTCATTTCATACCTACCTACCCTGCCCTAGTCCCTGACTCAGCTGTTTCTTCAGGGTGGCCTGATTCCTTTTAGATTCCATTGTTCTTGCACCATCAGGGGGTCAATGTCAAGTGAAAAGGGCAGGTAAAGTCTTAATGTTGTTATGAAAATAGTTTTGACCTCTTGGACTTCCTGAAAGTGTCTCAAGAACTCCCAGAAATCTGTGGGCACTTTGAGAACTGTTAATGAATATAAATTATGCTTAAGTCTATGGTCAGGTGTTCATGATTTATATTGTATAATGTGTGTTAAATCAGCTTCATTGGAGAGCTAAAGATACCCACTTAGCAGCTGTGAGATCTTAGTTACTTGGCCTCTCTGGGTTTCATTCTCATCATCTGGAATTAGGGATGATATTACTTCCCAGTACTGCTGAGGATTAAATGCAATAACTCACCTAAATGTTGGATGAAGGGCCTAATATGGAGTGAATGCTTCATAAATATGTCCTTAGGGGGCAGGTAGCTTGTCTCTTTAGTACACTCATCATCAGATTGAGGAATGGTATTCAGGCATGGAAGGAACTGCGCTCACAGCTAAACCTTTTTTAGTTGCTAGCTCCTGGACTTGGAGCTGATGCCATAATGGTATGAGGTTTGGTGGTCTTAGGAGAGGGATAAATATATTTTGTATGTGTGAGAGAGGCAAACTGTGGTCAGAGGGCAGACTCTGGTGGAATGTAGTTTCCAAAATGGTCACAGCAAGATCTCCCATCCTGCCCCTTGTGTGAAGTGCCACTCCTTGCATTGAGAAGTGAGGTCTGTATTTCCTCTCTATGAACCTGGGTAGGCCTTTGGCTATGGCAGAATTGGTGCTCTGAGTCATTCGATGCTATGTCCTAACAATCAGTGCAGCTTGCACTGGGGTGTCTTGGAATGCTCGCTATAGGAAGCAGCCCAGTCTGAGGAAGCAGCAGCCACAGGGAGAGGTCACATGGAGATGTTCTGGTGCACAGTCTCAGGTGAGGTCTCCAATCACAGTGCCAACTACAAGACATGCAAGTGAGGAAGCCCTGATGAGCTGTTCAGTACCAGCCTCTCTCTGATGCAGCCACATGAGCAAGCTGAGCGAAGACTGCTCAGCTCAGCCCAAATAGCCCTCAGAACCTGAGAGATAAGAAGAAAATGATGTGGTTGTAAGCTACTACATTTGGGGTGCTTGCTTACACAGTGATAGATAGTAGTCTCTATCCATAGGTAGAAGCTAAAAATGGGTCATCTCTACAACAAACATGAGCTATGAAATAGGTCATAGGTGATGTGAAGACACTTGTTCAAACTTGGCAAATGCCCCAAGCAGAGTTCTGATGAAGAAAGACTCTTCACAGACTTACACATAATGACTATTGCTCTTCTGGAACCAAATTTGAAAAGTGTGGGATAAGTGGTTTCTGACATGGATGACACCCACTGTGTGCACTTGAGGCAGCTGTAGAAGTCCTTCCATTCTTTCCTTCCTTCCTGTTTTCTTTTTCTCTCCTCTCCTGAACCTCCTTCTCCTCTTCTGCCTTGTCCTCACACTCTTTCTTCTGCACCCATAGCAGTTTGATGAAAAAAAGGAAGAACATGAATGTTGAAGGTAAGCTGGCCTAAGTTTAAACCCACTGATTAGTAACTTGACTTTGGGCCTGTTCTCTTTTCTCTCCTAGCCTCACTTCTTCCATCTGTAAATTACAGTTTACAGGGAATTATTGAGATGATTAGATGGCATTATTAAAGCATTCAGCATGTTGCTAGGCATGTTGATGATCACAATCCATGTTTCTCTCACACAACCCGAGTTTTCTCCTTTGCTTTTTCCAAAGCTCCCTGGCCTCTTTCCCCAGATCATCCCATTTCACAGATGCTGTTTTGTTTCCACTCTCGGTTTGCTCTGCCAGTGCCCCCAGCAGGCCTACCAATTCCAGATGCTGGGAGAAAAGCCCTTGATCCAGGCTGAATGCAGGGATGATATTCACTAACATGCAGATGGCACATTAGGTACCTATGGGGAGCTTGTGTTCTGGATTGGAAACTGGCAAAGACAAAAATCTCTTGGCAGAAATGGACTCCTAGTCACGGGTAGGCAGGAAAGAACAGAGGCAGATGAAGGTTGGCTGATGGCACTGAGTCGCTCCTCTGGAGTTGAAATCTGCACCCATAGCCTGGATACAAGTGAAGTAGCTGCATCCTGGGAAGGGGTGGTTTATCTGAATGAGAAGGGGAGCTGGGATTCGGGGAGAGAATATCTTAGAGAAAAGAGTTGTACCCACAGGGTGTTTAATTACCTATCTTTGTGTCAGATGCTTGTGTGGGTTAAATGGGCCTGATCTGGCAATGAACGCACAAAGTCAATGGGAATTTTGAGGGCAGATCAAATGCACCACCAGGAGAACTATGAACTTTGCAGCCAAACAAGCCTCCAAGGCTGAACCAAATGATGTGCTAGAACACGGCATGTATCTAGGCATTCTGAAGAAGAACAACAACAAAATGGTGAAACAGGAAACTGCATTTATAAAGACCATTGCAATAACCACATGGTGGGAAATAGGACTCCAGGGTAGACAGTGAGAGCTGTTTTTGTCCAAGGAGCCTTTGTTATGGATACTTGTATTTCTATACAAATCTTTTCCTTTTGGCCTTGGTTTCTATTTTCAAACTCCAAGGATTCACAGATTGGACTCACAGATTGCTAGTACTAAAGAGATCCTTAGAGATCACCTAGTTCCACCCTGTCATTTCTTGGCCAAGATTACTAAAGCCTAGCGAGGTCTAATAAATTTTCTAAGAACACACAGCTAGCTTGAAGTCAGACCAAGACTGGAAGCTTGGCTGCCTGATTCCCTCTTTCACAGTCTCTCTTTATGCCACAGCTTCTCAGAAAGTAAAGGGTCTGCACTTTTTTGGTCAACCACTAACTGTGAAAGTGTTAGTCACTCAATCATGTCCAACTCTTTGCAACCCCGTGGACTATAGCTTGCCAGGCGCCTCTGTCCTTGGAATTCTCCAGGCAAGAATACTGGAGTGGGTATCCGTTCCCTTCTCCAAGAGATCATCCCAAGCCAGGGATCGAACCTCAGTCTTCTGAACTGGCAGGCAGATTCTTTACCCTCTGAGTCACCAGGGAAGCCCCTTCACATGAAAAATATTTATTAGATGCCACCAGCAATTCTATAATATGTACACATTTTTGCTCTAAGTGAAATCACTTCCTCCTTCAGGGAGATTCCTAATAATCTGAAAGAGAAATACTCTTTAAATACAGGGCATAGTTCAGTGGAAACTAGCTCAAAGTTGCTTGTACATTCATTCAACGAATATTTATTAATCACCTACTGTGTTCCAGTTACTGTATTCATGTATGATGAAATGTATGTAAACCATGATGATGAATCATGGTTTCAGTTATGAAAAAACAGACAAATGACACAGAACAGAGAGACTCAGTACATACATGTCCAGTAGAAACAGATCCAGCATTTAGAGTTGACCACACCTTTAATACACTGTGGGGGAATAAAATGAATATGTTCTATGAGGGCTGGGAGGTAGTTATTTTTGCTATGAATTAGTCAGATCTTATAATGTCATATTTGGCTCATAAAAACTGTTGACGAGTCAGAAAAAAAGATTAATATAGCAAATTTTAAAAATGACTCTTATATTCCTATAAGGACAAAAATAAATGGGAGTGAGGTATTTGAATTAGAATTTAGAAACTCAAGAATGGCTTGAAACTAACTTGAATATGGGGAAATGTTAGCTGGACAGGCTCTATCTTCATAGAGAACTTTGCAAAATAAAATGAGCTTCAGGCACGGTGGGAGAGATTGAGGATGGATGTAAAGAAACTTTTCTTGGCATTCAAAGTGATACATCTGGACTTGGATCTAGTCTACACCATTGATAGAGGAGGGGAAAGTTTCTTTTCTGTTGGTCAGTTCTCTCCTTCTAAGTTCTTGGTCAGAAACTATGCTGGTAATGTTTTCAGGTTTTTTCCCTGAAGATTAGGCAGAATCATGAAATGTTTGAGGTTCTGCAGTCCCTGAGTTCCTGCTCTGTCCCCCTGAGCCTGTCCATCAGCATCAAGTCCCTTCAGACTTCCTCTGATGAGAGCAGATTCTCCACATCGCAGTACCTGTGAGTCTGTGTGGCGGCTCCTCCCAACCACATTCCTCAAGCACAGACATTTAAGATCTTGATCTCCAAGTGTGGTTCTGGGCAGGATTAGCCCTACCCCACATCAACTGAATACCCACTGATTTCTATGCATTTTAAAGTTTGAGAAGCTTTGTTCTGGAACACTGGTCACTGAGGAGGACATACTTGACCTCAAACCTTGGCTCTGCTGTTATCTGACTCTGTGACCATGGCTAAGCCACCCACTCTGCTGAGATTCCCTTTCCTCATCTGTAAAGTGGATACAAGAGTTCTTGCTTCTTAGACTCTCAGAAAGGCCTTTCCTGGTTATCTGACTTCACATGCATCCTTCCTATTACATTGACCTCAGTTTATTAAGTTTCTCCATGATCACAGTTACTACAACTTGAAATTACTAGTGTCTATCTTGTTTAGAGGGCTTCCTAGGTGGTGCTAGTGGAAAAGAACCTGCCTACCAATGCAGGAGACTTAAGGGATGCAGGTTAGGTCCCTGGGTTGGGAAGCTCCCCTGGAGAAGGAAATGGAAACCCACTCCAGTATTCTTGTCTGGAGAATCCCACTGGACAGAGGAGCCTGGCGGGGCTACAGTCCATGGGGTCACAGAGTCAGACACAACTAAAGCAGCTTAGCATGCACATCTTGTTTAGAATGTATGTTCTGTGAAGGCAGGAACCTTGTTGCTCCTTGATATTTAATATTTTCAGGACTTCGCACAGTACCTGGCACCTAAATGGTGGTTCCATATTTGTTGATTAACTGAATATTATAATGGTTGTTACGTGATGCAAGAAAAACATTAGCTCTATGACTGACTTGGAAAAAATATCCTCTAACTGGTAGCTATTGGTAAAACTGACTGCTTAATTGTGAAGCCCAGCATAAAATGAAAGTGCAAAGCCCCTCGTTCAAAAAAAAATTATGAAGAATTTCAAGATAATGACAACAGCATATTAACCCAAGGGCCCTTCTCAGAGTTGGACCCTTTGTAACTATATGGGCTGCATGCCCAGGAGGCCGGCTCTAGGCATCGATAGTGTTGCTAATACTGCGGTTACTCCGTGGTTGATATGGTCAGCACCCTAGGAGGGTCGTCTCCCCGCTTCTCCTTGAGGTGTGACATCAGGCCAAGAGTCCCACAGGCCACCTTGCCTCCTGAGACTCAGCCCGCCCTCCTCCACCTGCTCCAATGAAGAGACTAAGAGATAACTGGAAACTTGACAAATTGCAAAACAGACCCTGGCCAGTCAGCCGGGTCTAAACTCTTCCTCACAGCGGAGTGCTGATTTACACCTGATTAGTAAAGGTGGTGTTTATTGAATCAGCAAAAGTTCTGCAAATGTGCACCAAACAGAATTTCAGATGAGTTTCTGTACTGCATGTATACATAATGTATGGCTTTTAATTTCCTTGATAATGTAAAAGTACAGTCTGAGATGAGGAACGAGGCAGACAGAGTCACTCAGTTCAAATGTAACAACTTCTCTTTATGAGAAACTGAAAATCAGGGCAGGGCTTAGAATATAAAACAGTCAGGAGGAAATGAAGCTAAAAAGAGGGAGAGATGAATCCACTCGAAAACAACCAGCACGGTGGCGCAACTGGTCCTCGGATCCGCTGGATGGTGGGAGCCTGATGACCAAATTAAGGTGTTCCCAGGGGTCCCAGCCCTGCGGGGCTTAGCATGACATCCTTACTGGGCTACATTTATCCTTTCAGAGCCCGGGTTCCTTGGGCCGTTCAGCAGGGAAAATCATGCACCTCCTGCCTACCTTTGTAGGCAGAGAATAAAGAATGTTACTCTTGTGAAAATGTTTTGTTCAACATGGGACCCAAAAGCAAGGCAGTATGCTCTGTAGAAAGACCACTGGCCTGGAAGTCAAAAAGCACAGTTTCTGATACATATTTTCCTATTTATTAACTACCCTTCTTCAGTGCTTTGGAGCCGAGTGGCTAGATCTGGGAGAAAAATTTCAAAGTTGTTGCTATCTGGCTGTGTAAACTCGGACCGACAGGAGTCCTTTAAATCCTCTGAGCCTCAGTTTTCTCATCTATGAAATGGGACCAAACTCAAGCCAAGAGAATGTTTAGCACACCTGGCAAGTCCTCAGCATTTCTTTCAGAGCTCCGTTTTCCCTACTGTTGATTGGGATGTTAGAAAACCTCAAAGCACTGTCCTGCCATATGACACTCCTGTGTGCTGCATTCAGGCTGGGGACATCTTATTGCCCCTGTAGCTCCTTATCCTCTCTTCCACCGGCCCCAGTTTCTGTAGGGCCTTTTTGTTCAGAGTTATATGTCAACTGCACTTGCCAATGGTATTAACTTGTAACTGTGGTGGAAGCTCTCTAGTAGAGACTTGTGCTTTTATTGAAAGATTTTGAAACCAAAAACACTTTACAGAGGCAAAACAGCAACAGGTAGGTGGAATTTATATCCAGAGACACGGGCCCTACTGGGTGTACCCTCCAAACATATAGCTCAGGCTCTATATACTTGTGAGGTCCATTTGAGCCAAGGTTTTAACTACCTATGAGGTTTGAAATGCAAGAATAGCTTAATGTATCTGCTCAGCCTTAATGACCATGTGATTTTGATGATGACCTCAATTCTGCCATCTATTGTTTTATTCTGCACCATTCTCAGCATTACATAGAAATCTGCTTGTGCTGTGCTGTGCTCAGTCATGACTCTTTGAGACCGCATGGACTGTAGCCCGCCAGGCTCCTCTGTCCATGGGATTCTCCAGGCAATAATACTGGAATGGGTTCCAATTTCTTCCTCCAGGGGATCTTCCCAACCCAGGGATTCAACCCGCATCTCCTGCATTGGCAGGCAGATTCTTTACCACTGCCATCTGAGAAGCCCAGAAGTCTACTTATTAGACACAAATCACAGTGGCTGTACAGTTCATGATTTTCCCAGCAGCTGTGTGTGTGTTTCCCAGCTTCCTCTAGCACAGACATGACCCCACTCTAGCCAGCCCTGTAGACCCAGGACCCTAGGCTGCCCCAACTGCCATAGCTTCCCCTACCATAGTGAATGGTTCTGGAGGTGGCCATGTCACTCAAGGCAGGCCAGTTTTGTCCTTTCTCTGGATTTTTCCAACACACTGCTAAACACAATGAAAAAACCTGAGGCCAGAGTGATATGCAGCCCAGTGTCCCCGTTGGCATATAGCTATAGAAATGAGACAGATGGACAGCCATATAGATCACTTGATGATATTCTGCCCTTTCCAAAGTCACACTTCTCACAAACGAAAGTCCTCATTGTTCAGTCTGATACAAACATCCACATGGACGAACAACAAGATGTCATTTCTCTCAGAGTTATGATTACAGAGGTGATGTTACAGTGGGTAATAAAGCACAGGGTGTGATTAAGTAAAGACTGGTGGGTACAGATTACTCTTGCAAGAATGCTGGTGCGGAGAGGAAGAAAGAGGTCAGGCAATAGTGGATGTGATATTGTGATATAAGAAAGGCACATTTGGTCTTCCTCCCCAGTTTCCGGCATAGAACTTCTGAACCCTTTGAGTTTCTGGGTGACAGGAAGAGTGAGAAGATTCCTTTGCTATTTTTTTTTTTTTTTTTTGACTGTGCTGGATCTTAACTTTTGGCACCTGGACTCTTTAGTTGCAGCATGTGGGCTCTTACTTGCCACGTGTGGGATCCAGTTCCCTGACCAGGTATTGAACCCTGGGCCCCCCTGCACTGGGAGCACAGTGTTAGCCACTGGTCCACCAGTTCCTGTTATTCTTAATAAGCTTTTAGAAATATATCGAGTTTATGCTGATGAGATCACTCTTGGTGGGCTTCTAGGTAGCTTCAGGTTGGGGGCTGGTTACCAAAGGAACCAACCATGCGGCTGAAGGGCAGAGACTTTCAGTCCCACCCTCTGACCTCTTAAGAAGGAGGGGCTAGAGATCGAGTTAACCAACAATGATCAATGATTTAGTCAACCATGTTTATAAAACGGAACTCCCATAAAAGCTCTTAAGAAAGGGGCTCTCAGAACTTCTGGTTGATGAAACACATCCATGTGCCAAGAGGGTGGCACACCCCAAACTCCATGGAAACAGAAGCTCCTACACTTCAGATCCTTCTGGACTTGTGCCTCATCATCTGGCTGTTGACTTGTATCCATTCTATTAGCTTCTATAATGAACCAGTACTCATAAGTAAAGTGTTTCCCTGAAATCTGTGAGCTGTTCTAGCAAATTTTTGAGCCCAAGGAGAGTGTCATGGGAACCCCTGATTTATAGCTGGTTAATCAGAAGTACAGGAGACCTGGCCTTGCAGTTGGCATCTGAAGTGTGGGCAGCCATGTGAGACTGAGCCCTTTAACTTATGGGGTCTAACTCCAGTTAGTTAATGTCAGAATTGAGTCATTGGACACCCAAGTGGTAAACTGAGAATTGGTTGTTGTTGTGGAAAAAACCCTACACATTTGGTGTCAGATGTGTCCTGATGTTGTGAAAAAAAAAAAAAAAAACAAAAAAAACAAATCTTATTAATAGCATAGCAGGCTCAAAGGAAGGTAGATTTTTCAGGCTAAAGGAGAATTTTAGCTGCCTGAGTTGTCTCTCCTCTCTTTAAGATGGGGAGAGGATAACCAAGGGAGCAAAGTCTCAGGAGAAATGCAGAGTTGTCAGAAGGGGCAGTAGCATTGGTCAGTATAGACACTTCCCCTTTGAGAGCACAGCAGAGGAAGAGAAAATGATACTAGAGAAAATCTGAGACATGGAGAGAAATTGAGGAAACTCATGCTGCGGTGGCCATGATTTTCTCACTGCAAGTGAAGATTTGGGAGATTAAATTGCTCTTCAAACAGAGATGTTTCCCTCTGGGGCCTGGGCTCTGCTCCCATGCTCTCTGGAACCACCCAAGGGCCAAGGAAAGGAGAGGGTGGTGGCCAAAACAGACCCCAGGAAGGACAAGGCCTCTGGTGTTGATGTCTACATTGTAATTGATGGGTTGGCATTGACTGTCATAACTCAACCTCCCTCCCACAGCAAGGGCCTCCATTGAGGCTGTGGGAACCTGCTGTGCACAGGGCTGTGGAGAAAAGACATGTTCTGTTAAATCAGAACCTGACAGAGCAGAGGGAACCAATGGGCTATTTACCCAGGTGATCTTTCTTTCATCTCTTAGTCAACTGCTAGAAGGACATTTCCCAAGGGGATATTTTCTGATGTCCTGGTCCCACTGGGATTGTGGAGAGTGACTGTCCTAATGTGCCATGACTCTATATTATCCTCTGGTCTCCAAGATGGCAGACTCATGTGAAGCCTTAAGGGAGTGTCACTTGCATTAAGAATATTCTAGAGCCAACTAGGTTGTTTGCCAGCTTAGCTTTCTGTTTTCATTTTGACTTCACAGCTGAGAGAGTATCAAATATAGAGGGTATGACTCTGATCAATTGGTAGGTGGATCTTGTTTTGAATCTCACTGCAACTCTGATGATTTTGCATGACCTTCACAAAGTTATTTTAACCTCTTTACTTTTCCATTCTTCACCTGTAAAAAAACATGAGTACCTACTTAATCAACTATGAATATTAAATAAGAAAACATGTATAACATTCTTAGGTATAGCCAGCATGTAGTGGGTATTCACATAGCTGGATTCAAAGATGGCAAGAGAGAGAATCCAGGGCTCCTTATTCCTTCTTGTATCACAAGATTTGGAGAATTTTGGTTTGTTTTTTTAAACTGTTATGAGACTCCAGTGTACTTTGGGCATGAATAAAAATGAAAATGTTAGTCACTCAGTTGTGTCAGATTCCTTGCAACCCCATGAACTGTAGCCTTCCAGGCTCCTCGTCCATGGAATTCTCCAGTCAGGAATACTGGAGAAGATCCCCTTCTCCAGGGGATCTTCCTGACCTAGGGACTGAACTCAGGTCTCCCTCATTGCAGGCAGATTTTTTGCTGCCTGAGGCACCAGGGAAGGCCTACTTTGAGCATTTCTTTATGTAATTAAGCAGGGAGGTCAATTTAAAGCTTCTGTCATTAGCTTTATTTTTAATTAAGTGACTTGTTGAAAGGCAGACCACTAGGTCTCTCTGGTCAGTAAGTTTTATCATATACTAAATCTAATCCATTGATATTGACCATTTAGGACATGGTAGCGAGGATTTTCTAGGCCAGATTGAAAGAATCTAGGCTATGATTGATTAGTGATGTCAGCCCAAGACATGGTTAGGATTGTGACTTAACCTCTTCCACATATGTGCTGACTCTGTATAGACCCTGAGGTCATGGATCACAGAAGCAAGTCAGAGGCCAGAAAATGTTACATAAATTGCAGAATTGCCAATGCTCATGGAGAAGTTACCTGCTGATTTGAAGAGGCTAAAGCAGTGGCTGTCATTAAAATCAAGGGCACTGAACCGTGGATGGCTATAATGAGAAAGAGACAGCATTTGCAGTCTTGTACTTGGAGAATGACAGTGCATTGTGCATGTATAAATCTGGAGCCTCTAGAATTGACAGGTTTAAGACTGTGTCTGCACAATCTCAGGGAAATGTTTACAGAGTTAAAAAAAAAATGCCAATCAACTGGTTGATGGCATCAGGACTTGCCTGATTTCCTGCTTCATGTCTGTTCCTCCCCATAGTTGGAATTATTTGAGTCCCATGTGCAGCTCAGCTGAGCCACCCCATACCCTGAACCTAATTCTTCCTGCTGTCAACAGAGATTTTAAGAACTCTAGTGGGCTTTGAGGTCACCTAGCACCATCCACCCTGGCATCTAAGCCAGCTGTGGTCTGAGTCTGGTCTTGTTGCCTTGATCCCTCAAAGGTTGGGATCCGCCTGATGTCCTTGAAGGCAGGCCTATCGTCACCTTGTTGGTCTAGATCTCTAACATGATTTTTCCCACTGGATTTTACATACACCTGTAAGGGTGTCTGTCCTCTTTCCTCTTTCTTTCATGTATCAGAGGCTTTCTAATTATACAGCCTGCATCTTATTAGTGAGGTTTTTCACTTCCACAGGGGATGTTTAGGTGACGGAAACAAGGTGAGCTTTGAAATTAGCCAGACCTAGCTTCCAATTTCAGCTCAGCGTTTTTTTAACTACGTGGCATTTAAACACATGGGTCCATTTTCTCATTTATAAAATGTTAATAACACAGCAGGGTGTTATATCCTGAAGGAAATAGACAAACACATTGGAGGACCTAGCATATAGGAGTTGCTAACACATGAACCACTGACAACAAAATAACACTAAAAATGGCTATTATTTATTGAGCACTTACCATGTGTGAGACATTGATCCAAATATTCTCCATAGCAAAATTAATACTATATTTCACATTTCATAGACAAAGAATCTGAGGTTTGGCAAGGTAAGTAACTTATCCAACCTCACCCAGAGAATCCAGGGCAGAGCCTGGGTTTAAGTCAAGAGCTGCTTATCCAACCTAAAGCCTGACCTCCTTTAATCACACTACAGGGTCAACAGTAACATAAGCATCTTCCATCCATTTGGGAGAATGTTCTTGTGTTCTCTGAAGCTGACTTTGTCCCAAGCATTTACTGTGCCCCTCTGGACATAAATGATGGCAGTTTTCCTCAACCCACTCCCCTCAGTATGCCTCATTCTGTTCCCATGGAACATTTTACGGCTGACCATGTCAAAACATATGACACCCTCAAGTCTATTAAGACAAATACATCTGAGTTTAAAAATACTGAGTTGATTTTATAAACAGTCCTGGAAGCAGTTTTCAAATCTGGGCTCCCAACTAACAAAGTATCGATACTTTCCCTTTATTAATGGGAAAATAAGCATCTCCTTGGAAAAGGAAATGGCAATGCACTCCAGTATTCTTTCCTGGAGAATCCCATGCACAGACTAGCCTGGCAGGCTACACCCCATGGGGCTGCAAGAGTTGGATATGACTTAGCCACTAAACTGCCACCATCAAACATCACCTATAAATGTGTTTTTCCTTCCATGGCCCTTCTCATCAGATATACAGGACTGAATGGGCATATTTCATGCGTGAGGATGTCATGTGAGACTAGGTGAACAGGTTGTCGATCCAGAACAGACCTCATGTATGAATCTGCTTGGCCCTGCCCTATGATGGTTCTTCCTGCTCCCTCTGTTCCTGTGGGGTATTGTTTCATTAAAGGTTAGGCAGAACAATGAGCATTTGCTGTGACTCCAGGAACTCAAACTGGGACTCTGAAAAAAAACCTAGTGGGGTAGGAGGGGGTGAGAGCTAGGAGGGAGGATCAAGAGGCAGGGGACATATGTATACTATGGTTGATTCATGATGATGTATGGCAGAAACCAACACAATATTGTAAAGCAATTACCCTTCAATTTTAAAATAAACAAATTGCCAGTCCAGGTTCGATGCAGGATACAGGATGCTTGGGGCTGGTGCACTGGGATGACCCAGAGGGATGGTATGGGGAGGGAGGTGTGAGGAGGGTTCAGGATGGGGAACACGTGTACACCTGTGGCAGATTCATGTTGATGTATGGCAAAACCAATACAATACTGTAAAGTAATTAGCCTCTAATTAAAATAAATAAATTTAAATTAAAAAAATAAAATAAATTGAAAAAAAATTGGAAAAAAATTTAAAAAGTTTAGGCTGGAGTGATGAAAGTGAAAGGGGAGAGTGAAAAAGTTGGCATAAAGCTCAACATTCAGAAAACGAAGATCATGGCATCCAGTCCCATCACTTCATGGGAAGTAGATGGAGAAACAGTGGAAACAGTGTCAGACTTTATTTTGGGGGGGCTCCAAAATCTCTGCAGATGGTGACTGCAGCCATGAAATTAAAACGCTTACTCCTTGGAAGGAAAGTTATGACCAACCTAGATAGCATATTCAAAAGCAGAGACATTACTTTGCCAACAAAGGTCCGTCTAGTCAAGGCTATGGTTTTTCCTGTGGTCATGTACAGATGTGAGAGTTGGACTGTGAAGAAGGCTGAGTGCCGAAGAATTGATGCTTTTGAGCTGTGGTGTTGGAGAAGACTCTTAAGAGTCCCTTGGACTGCAAGGAGATCCAACCAGTCCATTCTGAAGGAGATCAGCCCTGGGATTTCTTTGGAAGGAATGATGCTAAAGCTGAAACTCCAGTACTTTGGCCACCTCAGGCGAAGAGTTGACTCATTGGAAAAGACTCTGATGCTGGGAGGGATTGGGGGCAGGAGGAGAAGGGGATGACAGAGGATGAGATGGCTGGATGGCATCACTGACTCGATGGACATGAGTCTGAGTGAACTCCGGCAGTTGGTGATGGACAGGGAGGCCTGGCGTGCTGCGATTCATGGGGTCGCAGAGTCGGACATGACTGAGCGACTGAACTGAACTGAAATGAACACTGATGGACCTGGAGATTGTCATACTGAATGAAGTAAGTCAGATTAGGGGAAATATCATATGATATCCCTTATATGTGAATCACTAAAAAGTGATACAAACTAACTTATTTACAAAACAGAAACAGACTCACAGACTTAGAGAACAAACATGGTTACCAGAGTGGGAGGGTAGACGGAAGGGATAATTAGGGCATTTGGGATCACCATGTACACACTGCTATATTTAAAATGGATAACCAACAAGGACTTACTGTGTAGCACAAGAAACTGCTCAATGTTATGTGGCAGGCTGGATGGGAGGGGAAGGGAGTTTGGGGGAGAATAGATACATGTATGGCTGAGTCCCTTTGCTGTCCACCTTAAACTATCACACCATTGTTAATCAGCTATACTCCAATTCAAAATAAATTAAAAAAAAAATAGGTTAGGCTGGAGTCATGGGGAGTGAAGTCTTTTTGTAGGGTGGCTGTAATCAACCAATGAATAATGAGGAAGTTGTTAAGATTTGGCTACCAAAATACCAAATGACCATGGAGGTGATCTGTCAGTGGAGAACAGAAAAAAAAATTTATTGATCCAAATACTATCCCAAGTACTTTGTGTACATTATCTTATTTAATTATCCAATAATCCTGGGAGGGAGTCATTATTATTTCCACTTTTACAACACTGTGAAAATTAAATAACCTGTTACTAAACAGACTAAACAGTTACTAAATAACGCTACAACCCAACATATTTTATTATAAAACCTACTTTTTGATTCCAAAGTTCAAATAGTGAATAATGAATGTAAACTCTCCAAATTGGTGTCAGAATTTCTCACTGATTCAATACCTATTATACCAGATGCATAATTAGAATCTACCCAAAACTGATGTGAGTTTATAGCCAGACTCTGAAATTGAGAGATGCCGTTCAGCTATTTGCATACAAATAGACTACAATTATTATGAAGGATGGTCCATTACAGAATTCAGTTTAGCTTGCATTTTAGCGAAAACCATAAAGTCAGCTAGGAAAAAGTTAGCTTTATCAATTACACTTTTTGTAAGCCCAGTTTTGTTTTTGAAGGTTTCTGAGTTGATGTGCTCAAGGGAAAAAAATTACCCATGGGCTAAAATTGAATAATCAACACTGTGGGTAATGAGACTAAAGTTTTTGAAAGTTTTGGTCTCTTTCAAAGGAAAGTGCCAGAAATCTCAACCATCATTAGATTTTGCCTCTGATCTCAGTGTTAAATCAGTGCTTGACTGTCAACTTGTGGGACAAGCGTTATGTAGGATAATCTCCTTGGAGCATCAGAAGATTCCTGGATTCCAGACTCGCCACTCTGGCTCTTTCTCTGTCTTTGTTCTGTACTGACAAAGGTCTGTATAATCAAAGCTATGGTTGTCCCAGTATTCATGTATAGATGTGAGAGTTGGACCATAAAGAAGGCCAAAAAACTGATGCTTTTGCACTGTGGTGCTGGAGAAGACTCTTGAGAGTCGCTTGGACAGCAGGGAGATCCAACCAGTCCATCCTCAAGGAAATCAACCCTGAATGTTCATTGGAAGGACTGATGGTGAAGCCGAAGCTCCAATGCTTTGGCCACCTGGTGCAAAGAGCCGACTCATTGGAAAAGACCCTGATACTGGGAAAGATTGAAAGCAGGAGGAGAAGCAGGCAACAGGATGAGATGGTTGGATGGCTTCACTGATTCAGTGGACATGAGCCTGAGCAAACACTGGGGGATAGTGAATAGTGAAGGAGAGGGGAGCCTGGTGTGCTGTATCTATGGGGTTGCAAAGAGTCAGACAGGACTGAGCAACTAAACAACAGACAATAATAGTCATGGAGGCCATTCTGCTGGGGTTACCATAAGAGATAAAGTATGGGATTTAGAGTTAGAAAATACGGGTCTGAAAGCTATATCATTACTTGTGTCTGTGGAAATATTTATTTTACCTCTCTCTGTTTTACAGCCTCCTCTGAAAAATGAGAATTATAATGGCATATTACCTCAAAGGGGTGCTATAAGAATTAACTGAGATAAGAAGATGAAGTCCTCAGCATCGTTCATGGCATAAGGTAAATCACTCTGAATAAAAATTGTTAATAATTGTTAGAGGATTAACTTAGTGCGTGTAACCTAATAAATTCAGTAATGTATGTGGTCTAGTCAAAGAGTTGTGTGTCACATCCAAGGAAACTCAGTCCTAAACTAAAGGCACTTAAAAGCAATAGAAATCTCCTATTTGCATTTCTTGGAGAAGATCAAAGAGAATGTCATTACTAAGCCACCTTGACACTTTGTAACATCACTTTTCCTTTTTTTCTCCCATTCGCTTACACCCTGTAGTTGCCTCAATATCTCTTTCTTTATAACCTCAACTCCAAAAGAGACTCTTCCTTGATAACTAGGCTTCAAAGTTTTTTGATCTCTCATCTCCTTACCCCTCTTTCTATCATTTTATTATGTAGGTCAACTTAGCTTCTCTCTCAGTAAGCAAAAAATCCTTTCTTAGTAGAATTGAGAAGGAGTGGGAACTGAACAGGCATAGCAGGATTATTTTTAAGGGGCTGGAGGTGGAGTGGGGGTGGCTGTGAGCACTCATGGACAGAAAGGTTTACTTAAACCCACAGTTATAATCTCTGGAGCAAGGAAAGTTCTGGCTTCTAAGCTGTTTACCCTATACCTGAAGCCCTACTTTGTGAAGAATGTGATTCCACTTAACTGTGTATGCTGCTACTGCTGCTGCTAAGTCGCTTCAGTCATGTCTGACTCTGTGCGACCCCATAGACGGCAGCCCATCAGGCTCCACCGTCCCTGGGATTCTCCAGGCAAGAACACTGGAGCAGGTTGCCATTTCCTTCTCTAATGCATGAAAGTGAAAAGTGAAAGTGAAATCCATGGGATTTTCCAGGCAAGAGTACTGGAGTGGGGTGCCATTACCTTCTCCATAACTGTGTATAGAGGGAGTAATCCATAAGAAAATCCTGTGTCAGTGCATGGTCATTCCATATGAACTGGCCAAACTCAAGGATGCTATGACAGCTGCTTTTAGATATTCAAAAATGGCCAAACTAGAATCAATAGAATTGAGAGAAGGAGACTTATAGCTCAGTTGAATGAAGAATGTTCATCGAGTCAAAGCTGTTGGAAGACAGAATGAGCCTCCTGAGGAGGCAATGAGTATCCAGTGCCATAGATATTTAACATAAGGCTGATGACTTCTTGGCAGACATATTGTAAATGGTGAAAGCATCTGAGTGGGGTTGGATGAACCATAGAGGTCTCGTCCCTTGCTGAGATTCCATAATTCTCTTAGAACAGAGTTTAGTGCATACTGCCAATATTGACAGCTTATAACTCCTAATCTGTAGTTCATGGCATCTGAGAAGGGAGTTTTTGGGGTTGGGATTCTGTGGTCTGGTGCTTTCTCTGATTCTGTCTCTTCTTTCCTTGGCTTTAGTAGCGTAGTTCTTGTCCTCACCCCAGTGCCTGTGTAATTCCTATGAAATGGCTGGTGTGATTTCAGACTTCACTGGTCTCTTCCTGCCAATCTAGAGGTCAGAGGAAGTATGAGTCCAGGAGAGCAATATTATGGGACTGGCCATATAATGGCCACATGTCTGGACCTTAGGAGCTCTGGGCTCTTGTCCAGGTTCTGGTGCTAATTCTGTAAACCCCATCTCATGTCTGAGTCTCCATTTCCTTATCTTTAAATGAAGTACAACACAGCTTCTTTCTAATGTTCCCATGGTTTTTTCAACTCATGATACTCAGGGACTAAATCCCCCTCTGGTAAGAAGTGAAATGACTTGTGGAAATTGTTAATAAGCTGAAGCAGCATTTGGAATCTTAGTATTATGCTGTTCAACTAATATTCATTATGGGTTTCCCTGGTGGCTCAGTGGTGAAGAATCTGCCTGATAGTACAGGAGACACAGGTTCGATCCCTGGGTTGGTAAGATTGCTAGAGAAGGACATGGCAACCCACTTCAGTATTCCTGCCTGGGAAATTCCATGGCCAGAGGAGCCTGGCGGGCTATAGTCCATGGGATTCCAAAAGTGTCAGACACAACTTAGCAACTAAACAACAATATTCATTCTGCACCTACTATATGCCACATACTCTTTTAAGGCATAGAAGATGTAGCAGCTGATAGGGCAGATAAGGTGCCTGCCCTCACAGAGATTACATTCTGGGGTCTACAGAACCTCTTGACAGGTCAACAAATAGACAAGCTCATCTCATATTGTGAAAAAGATAAAATAGGATGTTAAGTTTGAAACTGATCCTGGAAGTCTAGAACAGCCTGTCTGAGGAAGTCCATTTGAGCTGATTTTCTATCTAGGATAGGGACCAACTCTAAGAGGACACAGGAGAGAGTGAAAACTAAGGGCGAAAGCTTTGGGTTTGTTTAAGGAGCAGAAGGAAACCTGCTGTGTCTAGAACATGATGGTAAGGAGGGATCAAGATGCTCGAAAAAGTAGGCAACACGCAGATCATCATCAGAAGAGTTCATACTTAATTTCATGTGTACGGGCTAGTGCATTTCTTGAAGGACACCACAGGGAATCCCATTGCTAACTACCTCAGCACTTGTAACTTCCCAAGATGGTGGTAAATTCAGATAAAGGGCTAGAAGTGGCATGATAGTGGCCTGGGCCAGGTGGCAGCAGGAGAAGTAGAGAGAAGAGGATGCGTTCTGGAAACATCATGGTGGAGCCAGTGTGACTTACACTGGAGTAGGCATGAGGTACGGGGAGTACAGAAGGCAAACTCAAAATCTAGAACTACTTTTTGCTTTTTCTCTCTGAGCATTTGAGAATGGATGTATCATGGGAGAGGAATAGGGGTTATTAAAACTAATGGAAAAAATAACAATGGCTATTATTTATTAGGCATTTATTACATGAGATCTGTGTCTGCCTTATGTCTCCAGCTCTATAAATTTGTTGAAAGTCATTGTATGTCAGGCATGATTTTAAGAACCTTGCCTACATTATTTTATTTCTTAGTCAGTATTGGTTTACACAGTGACTCAAGAAGATGAAGTAACATAGCAAATAAGCTACAAAACTAGGATTTAAACCCAAGTCAGTCTAATTCTGGAATCTGGTTTCTTAATATCTATACATTTATTTCCTAGCATATCAGAGCATATAAAGGGACCTGCTAGGTAGTTCTGGGGAGCTGAGTGGCCTCCCAAGAGGCATCCCCAGGTAATATCAGCAGAGAGGCACACCTACAAGAAATGACTTCAATAAAAATTGAAGAAACATGGAAGTCGATTTGAGGATCGGAACGAAACAAAGCTTCCATGCTATATATCCTCCTAACATGACCATAGCAAGACTCTAATGCTGTTTCCAAAATCTGGTTTGGAATTCCCCAGTGTTACAAGTACACAGTGAAGCCTGAACTATCTGTAAGATAAATAATGACAAGTCTAGTCCATGGATACTTACTGGATTTTTTTATCTGACAGAAAAAACTTTTTCCATATAAAAAGGTGGCTGAACATGTTAGTATCATCTAATGATATCAAACAAGGAGAATATATTTTTGTTACGTGTCATAGTTACCAAGAGCTAGGCACATGGGGTAATGTGTTCTGATTTTCTGTAATTGTGTGGCCAGTCATATTCTCAGAGATCAAAAGAGCCTTTAAGAGAGAAACTTGTAGGCTGATTTCAGGGAACAGGAATCAATGTGAAGTTACATGTTTAGCACATTAACTCAATGCTAGGAAGATGTACTCTTTTCCTTTCTTTAAGATGTATGGAATAATGACAATAATTAATGAAGATGTGAGAATTAAGCCAAGTTCTGTAGGGATAGGTTGGATATATTGCCAGTTTCTCATTGTTTAACCATCGTTCCTTGACTGCCCTTCAAGGACTAATGAAAATTGGTGAATCTACCTCTCTTACATCTTTGCCAACTCCTCCTTCTTCTGATCTGCCTTTATTTCTGGAATGTTTTTCTGCTCTGCTCAACTAATAAATTGCAGTGCTGTATGATTTCATGTTAATGCTTGGCTGTGAGCTCTTTGAGGGTTGTTCATATCTTATTTATCTTCATCCACCTTAAACTTATGTACTCCATTACATAACTGGAAACCCAGATACAGGACAGAAACCTGAGTTAATGTGGTAGTACTGCCCTGGTTCCCTATAGTTCTTTTGACCCTTGGTTTTCCTGTCATTAAGCTGGTGGCAAGATGTGGGTGGCAGTTATGAACTTCACATCCATATATGGCCATAATCAAAACAAAAGTTATTCCTGATGGCTCAGCGGATAAGAATCACCAGCAACGCAGGAGTCGCAGGAGACACAGTTTCAATCCCTGGGTCAGGAAGATCCCCTGCAGGGGGGCATGCAGCCCAGCCTACTCCAATATTCTTGCCTGGAGAATCCCATGAACAGAGGAACCTGGTGAGCTACAGTCCAGAGGGTCACGAAGAGTAGGACACGACTGAAACAGCTTAGCACACAGACAAGCCTTCCTGTGATGGTTTCTTCAGACCAAGGAAGAACTTTCCCAGAAGCCTCCAAACAACCTTCTTAGTCTCAGTGGCCAATGGGGAATAAATCGCAGTCAAGATGAGTGAGTTTACCATGATTGTTTTAGATGAATTAACTCCCGTAACCATATGGCTATTATCCTATGCAGGACTGTAAGGAAGAAAGATCACGATGTTCTCCACCCAGGTCCAAAGCCTACTATAGAACTTTAGGCTTAGATAATGCTCAATGAGTGTGTTTTGTTGTTTTTTTTTTTGAGTAAATAAGTGAATTACAATGACCCACTGCCTAATAAGCCCTTTTCAGAACTTCCGTATTTATAATCAACACCATTTACTTGGCTGGGCACTTAATTATATATTTTGTATTGTTCTTTGATAGTGTCATATGTGTTAGTCTTGTCTTAAGAATTGGTATTAACTGTCTAAAGGCAGGATCCATAGCAAATAAATGTTAGTTGATTGAATGAATCTTGCTTTATTGGTATGCTGTCAAGTGTGAGACCACGAGTGGACATGTAAGACATGTAATGGTTTATTTGTGAGCTTTACTCTGCAGTGAGGAGCAAGACACATGTTTCTCTGATAGGAAACCAGGTAAAAAGGAGAAAAGTTCCTGTTATATTTAACTAAAGCTGTATGGAACTCAATTTAAATTTAAGCTGAAGCTTAAATTTATTTAAGAAATTTAATCACTGGGATAAGAATGTCATATGTTATGTGTGTGTTAGTCGCTCAATTATGTCTGACTTTTCGTGACTGCATGGACTATAACATACTAGGCTCCTCTGTCCATGGAATTCTCCAGGCAAGAATACTGGAGTGGGTTGCCATTCCCTTCTCCACAGGATCTTCTCAACCCAGGGATCAAACCTGGGTCTCCTGCATTGCAGGCAAATTCTTTACCATCTGAGCCACCAGGGAAGCCCTAAGACATGCCTCACTCTGCATTAGGCACAGAGTGTCTGTTTAAGAGCAGTGTATGCCCTCTTCACTGTCTGCTCGAGTGAGCCTGGCCTGGCTCATCAGATGTAAAGAACCTGGGAGTGGAACAGCATTGAGAGGATGAACTGCCCCAGGTTGACTAAAGTATCCACATGGCCATAGAGGTGGCAGAAAAAGTGCCTCACAGCTGTTGACACTTATTGAGCAGTGCTACAGTGTCGGACATTGCTTTTTTGTTTTGCATATAAACCATTTTGTCTTCTCAACAATTCCGGGAGGCAGGTGTCATTATGAGCACCATTTTTCAGTTAAGAACATTAAGGTATAGAGAATTAGAATGGCCTGCCCGGGGTCATACTGTTAGTAAATGGTAGTGTGAGGATTTGAATTCAGGAAGGCTGTCTTCAAAATCTATGCTGTTTCCCACTGCTAAAGACGGTCTTGAGTTCAAAGCTAAATGCACAGAGCAAGGAGAGGTGAAAAACCAGGTTTAAAAGGTTAAAACAAGGGGACTTCCCTGGTGGTCCAGTGGTTAAGAATCTGCCTTGCAATGCAGGGGACTCAGGTTCGATCCCTGGTCAGGGAGCTGAGGTGCAACTAAGCCCAAGCACCACTACTACTGATCCTACATCAAAGATGCCAACACAGCCAAGTAAATAAATAAATATTTTTTAAAAAGAAAATTAAAACCAGGAAAATTATCAATAGCTCAGGAAGAAAGAATGAGATGAGTAACAGCAAATTGTTCAGGACTCAGTACAAAAAAAATAATGCAAAACATTGAACGAAGGTGGTCTTTTACTTGAAGCCAAGCATAAGATATGTTGAAAGAAGGTGTCTTGATAGCGTAAATTTATTATATAGAGCTTGATGGCCTTTGCTGTCTTACAAATTTTGGTCTAGCTAAGAAGATATGGACATCATATATATGAAATGGGGCTTCCCTGATAGCTCAGACAGTAAAGAATCTGCCTGCAGTGCAGGAGACCTGGTTTCAATCCCTGGGTCAGGAAGATCCCCTGGAGAAGAGTATGGCAACCCACTCTGGCATTCTTGCCTAGAGAATTCCATGGACAGAGGAGCCTGGCAGGCTACAGTCCGTGGGTTCTCAAAGAGTTGAATACAACCGAGTGACTAAAACTTTCACTTTCATATATAAAATATTAATAAATTATGTAGGAAAGTAGATATACTCAAGGGGAGAAGGCAATGGCAACCCACTCCAGTACCCACTTTCCAGCCTGGAAAATCCCATGGATGGAGGCGCCTGGTGGACCGCAGTCTATGGGGTCGCTAAGAGTTGGGCACGACTGAGCGACTTCACTTTCATTTTTCACTTTCATGCATTGGAGGAGGAAATGGCAACCCACTCCAGTGTTCTTGCCTGGAGAATCCCAGGGACGGGGGAGCCTGGTGGGCTGCCATCTATGGGGTCGCACAGAGTCGGACACGACTGAAGCGACTTAGCAGCAGCAGCAGCAGATACTCAAGGGCAACTGAATGGCATATGGACTATAAAGAGATTGTACGAGAGGTCTTTTTCTATGTTGTCATCATTCTGTATTTTATATGGATTGGATTCACAGGCAAAAACTGAGCACTGTCTTCCCTAGAGTTAGATGTTTCAAGTGCCAGGGACTATTTCCCTGCAGTCTATGGAAAGAATCTGCCTGTAATGCAGGAGACCCCAGTTTGATTCTTGGATCCAGAAGATCCCCTGGAGAAGGGATAGGCTACCCACTCCAGTATTCTTGGGCTTCCCTTGTGGCTCAGCTGGTAAAGACTCTGCCCATAATGTGGGAGACCTGGGTTCGATCCCTGAGTTGGGAAGATCCCCTGGAAAAGGGAAAGGCTACCTACTCCAGTATTCTGGCCTGGAGAATTCCATGGGCTGTATAGTCCGTGGGGTTGCAAAGAGTCAGACACCACTGAGTGACTTTCACTTTCACTTATGGAAATATCTTTATAAGCGGCACTTAGAGAAGGCAGGAACACAGCAGCTCTGGCTTGCCTGGCTGAAGCATGCCCAATGGTGCTGTATCATGGAAACCTTCTCTGCCTGTTTGCAGTGTTGTCTGACCCTGCTTGTTGAATGTCGTTCATGTGGACCCTCTGTGAGAAGGCTTATTTCCTTTACTGTATTTGGCTGAGACAGCAGTACCATGGGTGGCTTCAGCATTAAGTTTGGAGCAGAGGAAGTATTGCAATGCATGCCAATAATTGAATTTTATTTTTAAATGCTACTTTTCACAGAATTGAATATCTTGACCCTTCCTGGTTACAGCCGACCCATCACACATGGGAATTGGTGGAAGGTGGGTGATTTGAGCATCCTTTAGTGGCAAGTACATTTTCTTTATAGGACTAATCTCAAGAGATAACACTTCCTTTTGGGGACCCTTATCTCTCAAATTCTTTTTTATGGCTTCCTCTATCCCCCATTCTCATTTCTAGCACTGTTTTAGCATCATGACAAGCTTTGTGACTGAGGTAGTTTGCTTTGCTTTGTGAAAGAGCAGATGTATTTTGTGATTTCACACTTAAGTGTCCTGTCCTCTGTGTGGCCACTGGGATGAAACAGTTCAAATGTAAATCTGGGAAGTGGGGTTGATGGAGAAAATCAAGACCACCAAAAGCTTAACCCTGTGGACTTCGGAAAGGCTTTCACTTAACTTCCCCTTCAAATGGTTCTAGATGATACAGGATGAGAGCATCCTTGGAAGATGTGATGAGGCAAATGATGAGGCATGTAAGACACTCAAGATGTCTGCAGGTACAAAGCCTCGAAGCATCAGTGGCCCCATTACCCTCCTATCCACTGGTTCTCAGGCTTTATTTCTTAGTTGCAACAATGCCTGGATTTTTAGGAGATGAGTATGGAGTCAGCATTCTTGCCTGGGAAATTCCATGGCCATAGGAGCCTGGTGGGTTATAGTCCATGGGGTTGCAAAGAGTTGACACAACTTAGTGACTAACAACAACAAGAAATACTCATGACTTAGAGGACAGCGGGTAGAAATTCCAGGTCTCAAGAGTGCAGGGGCAAAGCTGACCCACTGAGCGTGAGAGAAGGCATATCTGTTTTCTCAGCTGTAGCAGGGGAATCCTGATGTAGCTCCGTGAAGGCTACAGGCAGGATCAATGTGCTACTGCGGTTGCAGCGTTAGGGAAGTGTGTCATCATGTTTTGGCTTGTGGGTGGTCTACCTTCCCCTTTCTCAGCTTTGGCTCCTAGACCTGGAGACCTCTCTCTCCAACAAGACTGTGGACTGCCAAGCTGCCTGCTGGGAAGGACTTTGGAAGCCTTACAAAGCATGGTCTCTGTCAGATACCCGCCAGGGCAAGTTTTGCTCAGGATTGCTATCAAGTAGGCTGTATCTTCCTTTGAAATGTGCCTTAAGAACTGATGTACTTGATTTTTTTTCATTCTATTTATCTATTTGTGGCTGTATTGGGTCTTTGCTGCGGTGCATGGGCTTTCTCTAGTTGCGGGGGTTGGGGGCTACTCTCTAGTTGCGGTGCTTCTCCTTGTCGCAGTGGCTTGCATGTCCTAGAGGCCGTTGCATCTTCAGGGAGGTGCAACTTCTTGTTGCAGTGGCTTCAACTGCAGAGTATGGGTTCTAGGATACGAGGGCTTTAGGAATTGTGGCACGTGGGCTCAGTAGTTGTGGCTCCCGGGCTCTAGAGTGTGGGTTCAGTAGTTGAGTCACATGGGCTTAGTTGCCCCTCAGTATGTGAGATCTTCTCAGACCAGGGATCAAATTAGTGTCTCCGGCATTGCAAGGCAGATTCTTAACCACCTTACCACCAGGGAAACTCGATATATTTGCTTTTTGACTTTGCTTAACATTGGGTATTAACTCAATGTTCAGTCTTGTTGGCTGTTAGTCAGTGCTCTTTGGAGAGAGGGCCTCATGGTAAGGATTTAAACATCTGTCCTTTAAACATCTGTCCTTACTCAGGTGCTTGAAATGTGAGGGGTGTGAGGAGCAGGGAGAGGCACATTTGTCTCTTTCTTTGAAGGTTTAAATGTTTCAGAACTTTCAAGTGATTTCAAGGATACTTTAAATCCATGTAAATAAGATTTCAGAGAAGGTAGAGCCTAAGAGAACAATACACTCTGGGTCCAAAATTCATAATTATCAACTAAAGACAAAAGGATGCATATAGCTTTGATGATTATTTATGAATGTGTGCACTTATTTATTGGTATCCACCCTCCAGCAAGGAAGACATGAGAAAGGAAGGTGAACCTGTGAAGATCCCAGAATTCATTGACAGAAAGGTCCTGTTCTCTCTTCCCAAGACTGGACCCACAGAAGACACCAGGTGTGAGGGATGAATCACACGTTGAGTCAAGGTTGAGGTGGATGGGACCGGACGTGTAGAAAAGCTAGAAACTATAGAGCAAATGTGCCGTGGATCAAAAGCAGGTAGCAGTCCCAGGATAAATGTAACTTCAGAGCCGTCTGGCCTCTAGGAATGTTCACAGCCTCTCTCCTACTCCAAGTTCCAAATTTTACCCTCAAGGAGAAATATTGGTAAAGGATTAAGGTCAAGGCCATTTATTGTGCCTCAGTGCTAGAGGTTGGAACATCTTTCCTAACAAAGAGGATGATCCCTGGATCCCCTGTGGCAGGAGTTTCTCTGGAGTCCTCTGGCATCTCCTGGAATCTTCTTTCCTCTCTTTCTTTCTCAAGACATATGCAGAAGGAAGGCCTGAATTACAGGTTCAGGAATTGCCCTGCTCTAGGAATGTCCTGGAGTTGACGACTAGATCAGTTGACAAGGACAAATGCTAACTCTCTGGCTTGGCTTGGCCTTGATGTGATTTTCCATGGATCTGCTTTCCCTCTTCATGGCTATGGGCCCAGGAGAAGAAGAGGAGGAGATTGCCTTTATCCTAGACAGGCTTTCACATTGTCCAGCTTTGCTCTGGGAACTGCAGATGGAGATTGATGTTGGAGTGAAATTCTCATGGACTAAAATGTCTGTGTTACACTTTTCTTCTCTGTACTTCTTGAGTTCCTTGTAGAGGGCATTTGTAGGAGGGCAGGATTCAAGGATTTAGGATTCTGTATCTTGGCCAAATACAATTTTCTCAATGTCTTCCTGTCATGTCATGATTTATGGCCCACAGAAACTGAAGAGGCAGAACAAAGAGTTTGGACACAAGGCAGGATGCCAGCAACTAGGAGAACCATAGAAATTAAGAAAAATTGGTCATTCATTCTCAGTCATTCAAAAAATATATATGTTGGTGCTATACAAAATGGAATTGCAGATTTACCTAAAATGCGATCCCTTTTGTTGAAGCGTTCACTATTTAGCAGGGCAAGTGTACTTACAAATGAATATTTATCATCAGTGGGAGAAGTGCCATATTGAAGAGGAGTATTGTAGTAAGTTACAACCACTGGGCAGAACTCCAAACTCTCCCTCCTAAAACCCTGCCCCGTTCTCCACTCCTTCCTGTCTTTCTATCTTTGTAGTTATAATTTTTAATATCTGTAAATATATAATGCATCTCCATGAACGTAAAAATTCAGCTGCTCAAAGCTTTCTCAAAGCAATGTGGGGGTGGTAGATGGTAAAGACCAGCCCAACCCTGGACTCCATTTTCCTTTAGTCTCTTCTGGGACTCCTTTTTTTCTTTCAGAGGCACTGGTTATACACACAACCAAATGATAGGTGTGGTTCTAAGGGGAAAAGGAGAAAGGACACAATAAGGGACTTTAATGCCAACACGGGCACATTCTTGACATGTCATGTGACGTAGGCTGGCTCACCAAGAGTGAGTACTGGCATATGGGGACCAGGCCTCCACCAGTAAGAACATTGCCTTCTCCTGGCCTCATCACCTGTGAACATCAGGGAGGATGCCTGTGACAGAATAGAGGGCTGGGCGTTTCCTCACTGGGTCTCCAGCTCTCCAATGGAGGGGAAGTGGGTGGGTTGTGATTGGAGTTAAACCAGGGATGAGAATCCTGTAAAATATGATGTGTTGAAGAGAATAGGTTCCTTTTCCTTTCCCTTCTAGAAGAGAGACGTTGTCTGTGGCTTGGCATCTACATCTCAAAAATAATAAAAGTATACTTGGGAGGTTGGGAAGATAATGTCTAAAGACTGTGGAAAGATTAATAGAATCCCTTTATCCCTGCTGGCAGCAACAACAATAAAGAAACAACCCACCAAAAAACAAGGCCCAGTCTACCAGTGTAAAGTTTCATTGAGCCATAGATAACTCTTGCTTCTAGAGAGCCACTGTACAACGTTGTATCTATAGTCAACAGTAATGTTTGTATAGTTAAACTTGTGTTTAGAGGGTAGCTCATGTTAAATGCTCTTACCATAATAAAATAAAATTTAAAATAAATAAATGAGACTTCCTTGGCGGTCCAGTGGTTAAGAATCTGTGCTTCTATTGCAGGGGGCATGGGCTCGATCCCTGGTCCAGGAGCTAAGCTCCCACATGCTGCTTGGGATGGATAAAAAATAAATAGATAAAAACAAATTTTTAAAAATGCATAAAGACAAAGGGAAATGCAAGGCATAGGCTGTGAAGTTGGGTCAACAATGCCTTCCTGGTATGAAGGAAGCATATCCTGGATGGTAGAGGTTTTAGCAGTAGAGGACTGGTTGGAAGCCTAATTCTACCACTTACTGGCTGGAACATCTTAGGCAAGTGACTCAACTTCTCCAAGACTGTTTCCTCATATGTTGAGTACTGTTATTTCTATTCTCAAAGAGCTGTTACATGGACAAAATGATATTCTATATGTGTGCGCATGCATGCTCAGTCGCTTCAGTCATGTCCAACTTTTTGTGACCCTATTGGCTGTAGCCTGCCAGGCTCCTCTGTCCATGGGATTCTCTAGGCAAGAATACTGGAGTGGGTTGCCATTCCCTCCTCCAGGGGATCTTTCTGACCCAGGGATTGAACCTGAATCTCCTGCATTGCAAGTAGGAGACTCAGATTTACTGCTGAGCCACCTAAGAAGCCCAATATGCTAAATACCTATATATATATATATATATATATATATATATATATATATATGTATACACACACACACACACACACACACACAGCTCTGGCACAGTCCCTGGCATTTAGAAAGAGCTGAATAAATGATGCTTTTGCTGTTGTGATTAAAAGGTAGCCTTGTTGGGGATAGCACTGCCTGAGCCAGCCTTCTCAGACTCTCAGTGGAGAGGAAGAGGCAGGCTATCTTCCTCTTGATGGTTCAGAAAAGTGGATTTTGGACTGGAAAAGCAGAGTTCACATCTTTGCTGGGTTCTAGGTTCAAATTCCTGTTTTGGTTCTCTAAAGCTGCATAACAAACTACCCCAAAACAATGATTTAAAATGACATTTATTGATTTATTCATTATTCTGCAATGGACAGGATTTAGCAGGATCAGCTCATCTCTGCTTTGTGTCACATTGGCTGCCATGGCTCATCTGGAGAGGTTCAAGTGGGGCTAGAGGATTTTCTTCCAAGGTGGTTCACTAGTGAGTTGATGTTGGCTGTTGGTGGGAGCTTGACTGGGACTCTTGGTGAGGACCTCCATTCTCCTCATGTGGTTAATTTGGTCTTCTCATAGCATGGTGACTGGGTTTTGAGAAGGTGTATCCCCAAAGCACACATTCCAAGGGGACAAACCTCTCCTTTCACCAATCTTGCTAATATCCCATTGGCTAAAGCCAGTTGCATGACCAAGGCTAGGAAGTTGAAGAGGTGGAAGAAGGAGGGAATGACACCAGTCATGGATGACATCATTCATGGTTCATTGGTGGCCACCAAAGTAAGGTTCACTAAAAGCAAAAACAGTGAGATGTAAGAATTTACAACCAAAATTATGAATTCAGAGCAGATTCTCTATCCACTAGCTTCTATTCTTCATTGTAACTGATTCTTATGAATTATTCTTTGGATTGATGCACTCACAATCTTCAAATACCCCTGGAAGATGCCAAGCAGGCTTTGCTAATGTGCTACTTCCCTCACCCTTCATTTTCCAAAATATAAATATTTTAGATGAATGTACAAGGAGTCCAGGGCTGGGTGGATCGATGAGTTAGGTCTAATATGTGCAGTTTCGTGAGTCTGAATTGAACCATCTAAAAACATCCTCAGATCTGCTCAACTCCCCCCTGTTCACCCTGGATGAACAAGTTTTTTTTAAAAAAATTTTTTATTGACAAGGAATGAATTCTCTAAAACCAGCAGAAGAACCATTGTATTTTACCAATAGGTGTGCATTACCTGAATAAATGAATAAAAGACTTTATTTGCAAGAGGGAAAAAATCCATTTAGTGATTGAAACAACTTTCTCTTTTATAGCTAGTAGTATTAATTAGCCTCCCCTTCCTCTCCCCTTTTAAAAAGAGCATGTTTTAATTGTTACCTTTTTTCATATCCTTTTTTTTTTATGTCTGCAGTTTCCAAATTGATACTTGGCCTACTAGTAAGATCTTAAAAATAGGTTTGCATTACTTTTGAGAAAGACAGTTTTCAATTAATTAAAAATAATTTCATTTCAAAACTTAGAAACCTACTGTGAATTCCGAACCTAATACTTATGTTCTTCAATTGCATGAAGGAGGAATGCAGAAATAAATTTGGTTGAATGTGTAATTGGCATGCTCGTAGTAAGATTACTGTTTCACCCTCTTATGCTTCCCAGGGAATGTACAGAAGTCTCAACTTCCACCAAAAGCTTTTGAATTCTTTGGCATCAAGTGGTTTAGGAGTGAAAATGTGCAGAAAGCAAGTGGGGTACCCACTGGTGGGCTGAAGGAAGAGAAAGATGAAGCAGCCTTCCCTTGGGGTTCTCCCCAGATTTCTTTGTATAGAGGAAGTACTGCTTGCAAATGTTCCATGTTTCTGATTTCTCCTAGAGCTAGAGACCTGAAAACAGCTGTAACATTCCCACACAATCAAAACTGTGTTGCTTTCACCTTTTTTCCTCCAACTGAACCTCCTTCTTTGTCATAGATCTGCCTCAATACACATTACTCTAAAGAATGGTATTATTGATTAAGCCCTTATATTACTGGAAGGGGGACCCATTCTAGGGCTTGAGAACAGACTCTTGTCCAACACACTGAAATTAATTGTTCAAGGAGACACACATGGTGACACAGCAAGAGATTTTATTGGGAAGGTGGAGAGCACCAGGGCAAGGGAAGCCAGGAGAACGGCGCTGCCATGTGGCTCTCAGTCTTGGGTTTTATAGCCACATGGTTAGCTTTCCAAGTTGTCTCTGGCCAATCATCTCGCTTGTGCCCATATTTGGTCCCATTCAAGGCTCTTCCTGGTGGCACACACATCTCTTTGTCAGATGATTTCTAGCACAAGAATTTCTGAGAAGTTGGTGTGTGTATGCTAAGTCGCTTCAGTCATGTCTGACTCTTTGTGACCCCATGGACTGTAGCCTGCCAGGCTCCTCTGTCCATGGGATTCTCCCAGCAAGAATTACTGGAGAGGGTTACCATTTCCTTCTCCAGGGGATCTTACTGACCCAGGGATCTAACCCGTGTCTCTTACAGCTTCTGCATTGGCAGACAAGTTCTTTACCACTGCGCCACCTGGGAAGCCCTAGGACAATATTATGGGTTGATGTCTCCTCCCTTCTTTTGACCCCTCCCAGATTCTCCTGGCTGGTGGTAGTTTATCGTTCTGCATCCTCTTGTTGTGAGACAATGCATGCAAGTGGCGATTATCCTGCCTGGCCAGGGCGTGTGGTCTCAGTCAGTGGTTCCCTAACACTTATGGGAATTTGGACTGGATAATGCTACTTACATGTATTATCTCTCAACTCTGAGAAGTAGATGTCATTATTTTTCTCTTACAGATGTGGAAATCAAGACATAGAAAGGTTAAGTGATTGGTCTAAAGTCACACAGCTTGCTTCTGAGCTTAATTCTAAAGTCCTTTTTTTCAACCATTACTTTATTGCCTTTCATGTTAGTAAGGAGAAAGTTACCAAAACACCCAAGGTTCCTTTTCCCTGTGTAGGTAACTTCTCCTAGGAGAGACATGCTTTGCAGGCAGGATAGTACTTTTGAGAGCATAATTTGGGATCAGCAGATGCCAGATGTGTCTTTGGTTGTCTGTGTGACCGTGGGCAACTATTTCATTTCTCTGAGCTTCAGTGGTCTTGTGTACAAAGAACCAGAGAGGCGCACACTGTACTGGTTAAGGCTGTGACCTACTTGAAAAATGAAATGAAGTAATCGTGCATGCTACTACATGGATGAACCTTGAAAATATGATACCAAGTGAAAGGAGCCAGTCAAAAAAGACTGTCTATTATATAATGCCCAGAAGGGGAAAATCTATAGAGACAAAAAGTAGATTAGTGGTTGCCTAGAGCTGGGAAGAAAGGGGGAAATTGGGAGGTGACAGCTAAATGATATAGGACTTCTTTCTGGAATAGAGAAGATGTTCTAACATTTGTTATGGTTGTGTATCTCTATGAATATCCCATTAGCCACTGATGCACACTTTAAATGGTGAATTGTGTGGTATGTGAATTGTTGTTTGTTGTTCAGTTTCTGAGTCGTGTCTGACTCTTTGCGACCCCATGGACTGCGGCATGCCAGGCTTCACTGTCCTTCACTGTCTCCCAGAGTTTGTTCAAGTGCATGTCCATTGAGTCGGTGATGCTATCTAACTATCTCATCCTCTGTCACCCCCTTCACCTTTTGCCTTCAATCTTTCCCAGCATCGGGTCTTTTCCAATGAGTTGGCTCCTGGCATCAGGTGACCAATGTATTGGAGCTTCAGCATCAGTCCTTCCAATGAATATTCAGTGTTGATCTCCTTTAGGATTGACTGGTTAGATATCCTTGCTGTCCAAGGGACTCTCAAGAATGCTCTCAGCACCACAATTCAAAAGCATCAATTCTTTGGTGCTCAGCCTTCTTTATAGTCCAGTTCTCACATCTATACATGACTATTGGAAAAACCCTATTAATGGGGCCTCTAAGCCTCAGCATCTTCACTTGTAAGATTGGGATCAGAGTACCCACTCCATGGACTTGTTGAGAGGATTGAATATGCTAAAGTACCTAAAAGCATGGAACAGTGTCTAGCACCCATAAACTCTTTTGTTTTTAATTGGGGTATTTTAAAAATTGGGGGTTAGCTGCTTTTGCTACAATACTGGAAAAGATCAGTTTTCATTGTAATCCCAAAGAAAGGCAATGCCAAAGAATGTTCAAAGTACCGCACAATTGCACTCATTTCATACACTAGCAAAGTAATGCTCAAAATTCTACAAGCTGGGCTTCAATAGTACATGAATGGAGAGCTTCCAGATATTCAAGCTGGATTTAGAAAAGGCAGAGGAACTAGAGATCACATTGCCAACATCTGTTGGATCATCAAAAAAGCAAGAGAATTCCAGAAAAACATCTACTTCTGCTTCATTGACTACACTAAAGCCTTTGACTGTGTGGATCACAACAAACTGCCCAAATTTTTTAAAGGGATGGGAATACCAGACCACCTTACCTGCCTCCTGAGAAATCTGTATGCAGGTCAAGAAGCAACAATTAGAACCAGACATGGAACAGCGGACTGGTTCCAAATTGGGAAAGGAGTACGTCAACGCTGTATATTATCACCTGGCTTATTTAACTTATATGCAGAGTTCATCATGCGAAATGCCAGGCTGGATGAAGCACAAGCTGGAATCAAGATGCCTGGGAGAAATATCAATAACCTCAGATATGCAGATGACACCACCCTTATGGCAGAAAGCAAAGAGGAACTGAAGAGCTTCTTGATGAAAGTGAAAGAGGGGAGTGAAAATGCTGGCTTAAAACTCAACATTCAAAAAACAAAGATCATGGCATCTGGTTCCATCACTTCATGGCAAATAGATGGGGAAACAGTGGAAACAGTGAAAGACTATTTTCTTGGGCTCCAAAATGACTGCAACCATGAATTTAAAAGACGCTTGCTCCTGGAAGAAAAGCTATGACCAACCTAGACAGAATATTAAAAAGCAGCGACATTACTTTGCTGACAAAGGTCCATCTAGACAAACTATGGTTTTTCCAGTAGTCATGTATGTGCTCAGTCACTTCAGTTGTATCTGACTCTTTGTGACCCTGTGGCCTGTAGCCCACTGGGCTCCTCTGTCCATGGGATTCTCCAGGCAAGGATACTGGAGTGGGTTGCCATTTCCTTCTCCAATGGATGTGAGAGTTGGGCCATAAAGAGGCTGAACAGTGAAGGATTGTGCCCGTGGGCCCGCCTAGTCCCAGGCTGGACGGGGGAGTCCTCTCACTGCCCATGAAGCTCTCTCAGGAAAGAGATGCTGGGACTTACCTGGTGGTCTAGTGGTTAAGACTCCATGCTTCCAATGTAGGAGATGTGGGTTCAATCCCTGGCTGGAGAACTAAAATTCCACATGCCACATGATGTGACCAAAAAATAAGACTATTTAAAAAAAATAAAAAAGAAAAAGATGCTAAAACCCTCCTCCCAGCTTCTCAATATTTGAATTCCTCAGCGCTGACTTGCACGTACTTGCAATCTGTTCCTTTTTCTGGCGTAGCTTCAGGAAAACTTTGAAGCCAACATTTTGCCCAAGAATGATAATCGACTTCATTCAGGCTACAAGTAACACTTACCCCTTCTGTTTCCTTCAGATGAACTCTGCTCTGTTTTCTTCTTAAACGGTTAGCATTGTTTCTCAGATCCTGTCAAGAGCAGACGGTGATAAAAACCCTAACTTAATGAAAACATAAACATTTTGGCATCTCAGCCTTGTAATATGTGGAAGTCAAAATGATGTAAGGGGAATTATTTTTTAATTCCTCAACATGAAGGTCATTCAGAACCTACATAGATGATTCAAAGCCAAAGAAAGTTTAAGGAGGAGGACAAAGACAAGGACCCAGCTTCTTCACTGTGTTCATGAAACTTTTGGGAGATTTGAACATCCTTAGCTACTTGAGAGCAGACTGGAAGCCTATGCCTTTGGCTAGGCTCATCACTCACCTTGTTATTTACTGGGGAGGGAAGTTGAGTGCTGTATGAATGACTGACAGAGCTGGGCCTTTTATTGGACTGCATTTAAAAAAAAAATGGGTTGAGTTCCTGTGAAATCCTTCGTTCCTCACATGGCCGCTATGAATCATCACTGGAGCCAGATCCATCATGGAATGCCAAGAGCCTGATACAGGCTGATGCATTGCCTTGGCCAAGAAATCTGGGGAAGCGGCATTGTGATAAAGTTGCTTCTTATTTGACTGCCTTTCTTTTAAAATAGAAACTTCTGTTACTCACAGGAAGGTGCCAGAAGCTGTTTTCATCCCCTTTTTCTGTGCAAAAATGCTTGATTTTCAAGCAGCCTATTTTTATCATCCTTTCCCACCATTCCCAGACTTCACAATGCTGTTTTGAGGACACGGGAGTATGGCTTCTGGACTTGAACATCGTTGTTGTGCTGTGAGGCCGAGGGCAGAGGAATGGACTGTGTGGTTTGCTTGGTTTCTGTCCTATTTGGAAACTGGAGAAGAAGTCACATTCACAGCGCAAGTCAGAGTAGCTGAATGTGAAACAATCGCCGGGACCATTTCCCTTGAAACAGCTTTCATTTCCAACCCTTGTACTGAGTACCTGCTAAGGACCAGGTGCTGTACTGGGGGCTTGGGTGTTTAAACATTTGATGTGGTCTCTGTGCTCCAACGAGGAGCTAATGGTGATGTTGTAAAGGACACAGGCATGTAACTATGCAGAGGAAAGGGTAGTCAGTTCTACCTATGGGGTGTCAGGGAAGTCGTCATATTGGAAGTGGTACTTTGGAGCTTTAAAGAGGAGTAAGTGTTCCTCTTGGACTGCAAGGAGATCCAACCAGTCCATTCTGAAGGAGATCAGCCCTGGGATTTCTTTGGAAGGAATGATGCTAAAGCTGAAACTCCAGTACTTTGGCCACCTCATGCGAAGAGTTGACTCATTGGAAAAGACTCTGATGCTGGGAGGGATTGGGGGCAGGAGGAGAAGGGGACGACAGAGGATGAGATGGCTGGATGGCATCACTGACTCGATGGACATGAGTCTGAGTGAACTCTGGGAGTTGGTGATAGACAGGGAGGCCTGGCGTGCTGCGATTCATGGGGTCGCAAAGAGTCGGACACAACTGAGCGACTGAACTGAACTGAAGTGTTCCTCTCATGGATGGGCTTGGAGGGCATTTTTGTTCCAATGATTCATCCCAATATGATATCAGGGAATTTTTTTTTTAATGCAACAAGGATTCTCCACAGTAAACCACAGGGACCATGCTTGATGTATCATTGGATTCCTGACATATTAGACAGAAATCAAAGAGGGACACTAGGGTTTGTATATGGCAACAAGATTGGACTATGGCATTCTTAACGTTTGGGACTGGATAATTTCTTTTCATTAAGGGGCTGTCCTATGCATTGTAGGATTTTTAATAGAAACCTTGCCTCTACCTACTATATACCAATGGTACCCCACCTCCATCAGTCATGAGAACTCAAAAATGTCTTTGACATTGCCAAATGTCCCCTAAGGAGCAAAATTACCCTCCATTAAGAAACTCTGGGCTGGAGAGACATTTAGAACAATTCTGGAGCTGAAGAATGGCAAGGGTGGTTGGCAGAACTTTAGAAATACTAGACACATGGAGCCTACATGGGTTGGCTTGGGAGAACTGTTTATTAGTATATAAATAACTCCTTGGAGCTGCTTATCTGAGGATCTGCTTATCACATGAAGAGAAATGTATGGGGCTTGCTAAGTGGCACTCATGGTAAAGAACCTGCCTACCAATGCAGGAGATGTAAGAGATGCAGGTTTGATCCCTGGTCAGGAAGATCCCCTGGAGGAGAGCATGGCAATCCATTCTAGTATTCTTGCCTGGGGAGTCCCATGGACAGAGGAGCCTGGTGGGTAATATTGCATAGGATCACAAAGAGTTGGACACAACTGAAGCAACTTAGCAGCAGCGGGAATATAGAGTATGAGAAGCAGCTTAATAACGTATTGCTGTGCTGTGCTGTGCTTAGTCATTCAGTCGTGTCCAAATCTTTGTGACCCCCTGGACTATAGCTCGCCAAGCTCCTTTGTCCATGGGGATTCTCCAGGCAAGAATATTGGAGTGGCTTACCTTGCCTTCCTCCAGGGAATCTTCCCGTCAGGGATCAAACCCAGGTCTCCCGCATTGCAAGTGAATTCTTTACCGTCTGAGCCACCAGGGAAGCCCAATAATGTATTAACATCTGCAATTCAGAACATCTGTCCAAATGACTTTCCACTTGGAACTCATAATTGAGATTACCTTTGGTTTCCTTAGTCTGAGTCCTAATACATTGAGGAGGTCTCTCCCAATTGGCAACCAAACCAGCTTTGCATTGCAACTTCTCTGAAAGCTACGAGCCTTTCTTTAAGAGGTAATCCCAGAGTGTCACCACATGAATTTCCCTTTTGAGTCAGACTCTCAGAAAATGTGCTCACCAAAGTTGACCAAATTCATCTGGCCATTTTTGCATGACTTGGTAAGATACAGAGGACGTTGCCATTTTATAAAACAGGGTATGAAGATCTATTCAAAGCATCAAGATAGAAGCCATTTTTTTTTAGAGCCAACCAGTTATGGGGCATACAAATATGAGGGCCACAGAGTGTCTATTATACAAGGGTTCTCGGAGCTAAGATTATTAGTAGAATTCATGGTGATTTGAAAGAAGTTAATAACCTCTGTATCCATTTTTTTTTCCTTTGTAAAATGAGGTAATATAAATGCGTATCTTTTTATGGGGTTGGTGAGAACTGAAAGGAAATCATCCAAGAACGATATCAGCAGAGTGCCTGGTGTGCAGTGAGCACTTTACACGTGTTAATGGAAATTTATTGACACCAGTATTTCAATGCCATCATAATATGCTTGGAAGCTCTGAGAGCATCAAGACGGGATCCTTGATTGAGGGCGGATAGTGGGAATCAGAGAAGGCTCTCTGTAATGGGAGAAACCCAGTAGGAGTCCTGAAGGAGGAAGACCTAGAAGCTGGGCAGAATGAGCAAGACAAGGGGGTGTTTTCAGCCTTCCTGTTCTCTCTGCTGAACCAACCATCCCCAGATCTCTGAAAGACTCACTGCCTCCCTCCAGTGGGACTTTGCTCAAATTTTCTTCTTTCTCATTAAGTGGTTCTACCCACATCCTGCAGTCCATGGGGTTGCAAAGAGTCAGACACAACTGAGCGACTGAACTGAACCCACATCCTGTGTAAAACTGAACTTTTCATTCTTTCACAACCTATCTTTATGTTTCTCCTTGCTTTATGTTTCTCCTGGGAGTATGTCACCTTCTGACATTTTGCTTATTGCTAATGTTTATTGTCTGCTGGAAGGTAGGCTCCAGGAGGATGGAATATTTCTAAAGTTCATTCACAGCTATATAACTACTCTCTAAATTCTAGAACAGTGCAGGGCACAGGGCTGGAGTTTAAGAAATATTTGTTAAATAAATGAATTCCAGGCATGCAGTCTGAGCATAAGGGTGAAAGAGAACATCTGTTTAGGGAAATGAAAGCAAATTGATACGGCTTAAGCGTAGAATGTACGTTTTGAAGAAAGAAGAAATTGGGCTGGGGAAGTAACCAGGAACTTGAACATAGAAAGCTTTCTTTGACCTTGACCTTTACCTGAAGAACCATTTGAAGGATTTAAAGGATGGTCATAATTTTATTCTATAAATCTCACTCTAGCATCAATAAGGGGCTTCCCAAGGCGGTGCTAGTCCTCGAAGCTGGGCAGGGTGTGCAGGACAAGAAGGTGATTTCAGTCTTGCTGTTCCCTCTGTTGGACCAACCATCCCCAGATATCTGAAAGACTCACTGCCTTTCAGATAGGAGGATGCAAAGAGGAGGAAGCTGACTAAGCACAAGAGGAGCGGTCACCTGACCCTTGTCTGTTAAGATGAAAATGAATGAAGGTCTGACCTGGACATAGGTGATATGGATGACGAGACATCTTTGAAATGAGGTTGGAAAGGGCAAGAAGTTGACAGTTAATTGGATGGGAAAGGTAAATGGTGAGTGGGGAACCTAAAATTATTTCAAGGTTTTAAACTTGGACATTACCCAAGCAGGCAGGTGCCCAAGACTGGATCCATCTTATACTTTATTCTGAGACTTTATTTATTTATTTTGTAATTGGAGGATAATAGCTTTTCAATGTTGTGTTGGTTTCTGCTGTACAACAATGTGAGTCAGCCATAAGTATACATATACCCCCTCCTCTTGAGCCTCCCTACCTCTTCCCTCCCATCATACCCCTATAGGCCATCACAGAGGGCCAGGCTGGCTTCCCTGTGTTATACAGAAGCTTCCTACTAGCTATACATTTTACACATGGTAGTGTACATATGTCACTGCTACTTTCTCAATTTTCTGGAGTACAGGTGTACAAAGGCAATGCACCCCCTGCCCCCGGAAAGTTTCAGGACCCCTGAGTCAGCAACAGAGGTAGCCATCCTGATAAGATGATTCTGATTATTTTTCTTTCTGCCTATTTGCCCTATGACTCTGCTTTTGTCTTTGTTTGTATTAGACCCAGAAGCAGATGCTGAGCCTAGGATTTGAGTACAAGCAATTTATTACGGAGATGATGCCTGAAAACACAGATAGAGAAATAGGTACATCTAACAGAGAAGGAAAAGAAGTCAAGAATGAGTGTTTGATTGAGCAGGTTACCATTGTGAGCATCTGGGACTCAGTCCACTGATACCTCTGGGAAATTGGGTAAAAAGTGGTTCTCAAAATATGGACCGAGGTGCAGCAGTATTGGCATCAGCTGTGAACATGTTAGAAGTACAAGTTCACAGGCTCCATGCTGATCTACCATATTAGAACCTCCAGGGTTGGAGCCCATGAAGGTATTTTAATAAACGCTCCAGGCAATTCTTCTGTATATTAAACTTTAGACTCACTGCTATAGAATTTGTCTTAACATTAGCCCCCATGGACAGCAAAAAGCTGGGTGTATTTTTCTACCAACTCTGGTTCTTTGGGGTCATTAAAAATAAAAGTAAAGAGTAAATGGGAGATGGATGGTTGTCCTGAAACCTTCAGTGAATTGATTTTTAGGTATATTCTGTGCTATGAACTGCTTTCCATGATTACACCCGAATTTGGCTTACAAGGTGATGTTTTCTAAGCACTGTGGGAAAAGTTGAAATTAGTCTTATTCTATTTTATCCCCTTGCTGGAGCCCTGCTTCACCACCTGTCACATATTTCTTCTCACACTGAGACCTCTTTTCCTTGTGCTTGACCTGTGGTGAGTTGGACATCATTTATAAGAGTCATAGAGAAAAAAAAAAGAAAAAAGAGAACAGGAATTGGTACATATTAAAGTTGGCATAATTGAAACAAGCTGAATGACAAAGACCCACTGGCTCTTGATGTGAAGTTTTGAGTAACCTTGGTCAGATTTCTGAAAAGTTTCAGAAAAACGTCATAGACTTGAAGGTTTTTGAAACAAAGAGTTCGGTTGTCACCCAAAAACCAACCTCAGGACTGGTATACTGTTTGGAATTTGACTCTTCCTTTCGTGATGAACTGCTGAATTTCCTAAAGCTTCTGAATTGTAGGATTTGATCACTACTCTCTGGCTCCTTGCATGACGATTTCACTTGGTTAACAGGGGGCACTCATGGGGAGAAAAACCTAATACCCAGAAGTAAATAACACACACCCAACAGAGTATTTCTCTATTCACATTTAGCAAGGCTCCTTACATCCCAGTGTGCCGTACTTTTGTGGATGAATTTCAGATGGTAGCTGCTGAGGTGACCAAGTCATGCGCATCCTCCCTTCCTCCGCATCCTAATCTCATCATTTTAATGGAAATAACATCTGCCCATTATTCTTTAGAAACTCAAAACCAAGCCCTCCCCAGTGACAGTTAATAATAGTTAATTCTGTTGGTAACCACATCTCACTCCTTCAGTCTCTTCTCCATTTTCACTCTCCCTAGAGACGTCCTCACTCACAGGTCTTTAAATATCACCTTACAGTCACTTAGTCAGTCACTCAGTTATACAGTTATACACTCCGACTCTTACAGCCCTATGGACCAGAGACGCCAGACTATTCTGTCCATGGGATTTCCCAGGCACGAGTACTGGAGTGGGTTGCCATTTTCTTCTCCGACAGATCTTCCTGACCCAGGGATCGATTGAACCCACATCTCCTGCCTTGCAGGCAGATTCTTTACCACTGAGCCACTCGAGATTCCATGTTGATAAATTCAAATGTTCTATCTTCATCTCCTTCATCTTTATCTCAGACTTCTGCTGACAGCTCCTGTGGCTGGCTCCCAAAACTCAGTTCATCTAGAAAGAGGCTCCCGATCCTCTTCAGGGGTCCTGAGTGTGCTCCTTCGGCAGCGTTTCCTATTTCTAAAGAGCATGCCTCCATCCATGCTGTTGCTCAAATCAGAAATTTGGGAATTGTCTTTGTCGGTCTCCTTTTTCTCGTCCTCTGCGTCTCTTCATTTGCTTAGCTTTGTTGATTGTCTCTAGACTGTGTCTTGAAGCCATCTACTTTTCTCTATGGTCGCTGCTCCTACAGTAGGGCAATCAGTGGCCTCTGAACCAGTCTCTCAGTAGTCTCTCTGCAATCTCCTCATCCCATGGCAGCTAAGGTGAACTTTATGTACACAAAACTGATTGTGTCCCTCTCCTGCTTAAAATTCTTCAAGGATTTTCTGTAGCTTTTAAGATTAAATTCTAAAGGTCCACAAGGTCCTCTAGGATATAGCTCTCCAGCCTCAACTCTTGTTTCTCTCTCACTCAAATTCTCTCCAAACTCAAGGTCTTTCCCCTGCTCTCAGTCTGGGTAATGCCTATCTCACTCTACGTGCTGTTTTTCCAAAGGAAGCCTTCCCTGGTTCCACTGAGCAGGTTAAAATTGTCCTGTTCATGATGTCCTGCTCACACAACTTTTCTCTCACAGGAAGTATCAAAAGTGATTCATTTTCCATGTGATTATGTATTTACTATCTATTGGCCAAACTAAGCTGTGAATTTGTAAGGTCAGAGACCATATCTGTTTTGTTTACTGCTAAATTGTTAGCGTGTTTTACAGAGCTGGACACTAAGTGAATACTCAAGTGTCCGTTGAATGGATGGATGAGAGATGTTGGCACTAGTTAAATTCCAGAGTGATTAAAGATAATTAAGGTGTCCAGGAAGACTTGGGAGAGAGGGCTGACCTGGTGAGCCAGTGTGACAAGTTCAAAGTGGAGAGGCTGGGATACTTCCTCTGTTCTGTGTACTAAGCTATAGAGAAGAGATTTAGGGATCACCATACAAATAGGAGCAGAGTGTCTTCTTAATGAAGCTATTCAAGAGTCAGTCATCGCATACAATTCAGAGCTCCTGGTAACCTGGTTAGAGAAGCTTGCCCACTTAGAACCTTGGGCCTGATTCACACACCTGGTAACTGGTACAGGATGGAAATGGGGATGGAGAAAGGAGGGAGATGAGACAGGGAGAGTCGGAAAGAAAGATCCCATGTGGTGGGGGAAGCTGAGACAAGAAGCAGAGAAGAAAGACGCTTTCTGCCTAAGAGCCCAGATGTCGAGAGAGCAAGAGACCACATTGAGGGGGCTTAATGAATGGCAACTGACTACCTGGCCTGGATATTCCCTTTATTTAGGGAAGAGAGTAAGGCAGTAGTTAGTGGAATAAGAGGGCTAAGTGCTCTTTCTCATATACCTCCCTTATTGGAAGTAAACAAAGCCTCCTCTTCAAGAGGAAAAGAAATAAGTTTTCTCCTCCTGAGGCCAGGAGGCTGAATGTGATCACATGCCCCAGTAGCACTTCTGGAGCGGATCCTAAGAATTTCCTCCTTTGAACTATTAATTTGGTGATTTTCCATTGTGAAACACTCCATTATTCTTACCTGGAGAATTCCATGGACAGAGGAGCCTCACGGGCTACAGTCCATGGGGTCGCAAAGAGTCAGACACCAGTAAGCAACTAACACTTTCACTTTCCCCATTATACTTTATATCTATATTATGTATATCCCTTATATTATTAGACAGTTATTGCCTCTTTATGAATCAGTATCTCCCAGTAGTCTTTGAGTTTTTTGGAGGAAAGACCACACCTTTTTCACTATTGTAACTTCTAGGTCTATGAAGATTTTTTTATACTCAATAATGTTTACCATATGCATATGCACACAAGAAAGTGGTCAGGATCTGAAGATGATGAGATACTGTTCATAACATTCCAGCTTTGAGGAGATTCTCTGTTTTTGTTGGTCTTTGTGTCATTCCCATACTGTTCTAAATCACTAATCAATCCATGATCATTACAATTCTGTACTTCTCCAAATAATCCATGAGTATATATTTTAATTTTCTCCCTAAATAATCCAGGGAGAGACAATAGGAAGCCATGATTTTAGGTATGCAGAGTCCACATAGGTTTGCAGGAGCATTTCAAGTTTGTAGAAAATCTCTGGAGGTTGTTGCAAATTATTTATAAATAATGAGCCAAAGTGATTAACCTCTTCATGTGTATGTGAATGAGATTATCCTTTTTATTTTTCAGCCCAGGTTTTGTGTGTATATGTGTGTGTTGGGAGACACTTGGAAATTAGAATGTTAATAACTATACCCTGCTTTTAATGAGGACCTGGAGATAATGAGATCATGGCAGCATAAACCTAATGCTACACAGCTAATTTAGTCCAAGGATTTCTATGCTACACAACAAAATAAAGGCCTTAAACTCTGTTGAGTTCTCTCTCTTTTTCTAATGATGGATTTCCCAAAACACAAGGGTGTATGACACAGCCGTTCATGTTTAAACTAAAAGACTATGTTTTTCTCTTTGCTGTATGATCAATGAAACGTGTCAGTCCCCAAGACATGACCAAACAGCATCAAAGCGGGAATGAAAATGCAGACGTTGTCTGCATAATACTTCTGAAAGCCACCAGGAGACTATTAAGGGATTTGAGACCAAACACTACACTAGTAAGATTCTTAAGAGGGGACAGTGAGTTGTTATGAGAGTCACATCTGTATGTTTGGGAAGTGGAGCATTGTTATATGTAGAGCAAAGAGAGAAAGAAAGCAGATTAAGGTATTCAAAGATGGATTCTTGGGGATTTTTTAAAAAATGGTTGTTTTAATTTTAGATTTTGTTTTTTAGATCTTAGATACTTTAAAATTGTATATATCACATGTTAGGTAATTTCACATATTTAGGTATTTTAGTGATTAAAAAAAGGAGTGGGAAGACTTTTGACACTGAGTTCTGTTAGCCAAGTATCTGTACTTTTTTTTTTTTTTTTTTTTTACTGTGCAGTGCAGTGTGTGGAATCTTAGTTCCCTGACCAGGGATCTAACCTGTATCCCCTGCATTGAGAGTTCAGAGTCTTAACCACTGGACCACCAGGAGAGTCCTGGTGTCTGAGCTTCTTGGTGTAGATTGAGAGATGGAGGCCTCAGGTGAGTCTAAAACAAATTCAGGCTATCCAGGCATATCTATGAAGTGGTGGGTGCACTAGCCTTCAGCGGTCTATTTATCTGAGGTGATTTATGTGAGATTGAGGAGTGTTTTTTTTTTTAATCCTTATTCCATGGAAAACAAAAGGATTGAGGGACATGTGGAACATCAGAGTGTCTGAACCCAGACCCATGGATTCATTTTGGTGGGATAGGGGTGAGTAGAGGGGCTACTCTGCTACAGGTTAGAGGACTCATTTCTACCAGTGAGACTTGAGAAGATAGTCCTGTTTTGGGGAAATGTGGAATGGTGATATAGTGGGGACTGTGAAAAAGAAATAACTCCCTAGCTCCCTATAATGTTACTGCTTTAGCATTATAAAGATTTGCTTATGGATCACAAGGAATTAATGCTTGGCATGGACACCAGTGTTGGCATGTCCCTGGGCCACTTGTTTATGTTAGAGAAAGGAGGAACTCAGTGTAGACCTGATGTTCTTAGAACACTATGACAAATGAATGTCATATTGTCAGAACTCCATCCCTTGGACAAGATTGTATGGACCAGGGTCCATACTCAGCATGTCACCAGGCTCACACTGTCTTTCATGGAAACTCCTAGTATGTCTCATAAAACTCCAGGTTGAAAGCCACCACAATCAATACGATTTAGGATGGTTGTTGCTGATGTTACTTGAGAGAAAATATTAGTCATCTAAGTTCAACAAGTGTTCTACCCAGATTGAGTACATCAGAATACGGAGAAAGACTTCAGCCTTGTTCTTCACCAGCCTCTCCAAACAGGAGAATGGTTGAAGTGAATGTTACAGAGGAGGGATTGTAAGTAGCCACAGTGTTGGCCACACAGTCTCTTTCTTCCTTGGGATTCTTTTCCTCTAACATGCAATATTCCTGAGATAAATAAACTGCATAGTCATTATTACTGGGGACATTAGATGATATGAAAAAAAGTGGGACTTGGGCTTCCCTCATAGCTCAGATGGTTAAAGAATCCACCTGCAATGCAGAGGACCTGGGTTCTGTCCCTGGGTTGGGAAGATACCCTGGAGGAGGGCATGACAACCCACTCCAGTATTCTTATTTGGAGAACCCCATGTACAGAGGAACCTGGCAGGATACAGTCCATGGGGTCGCAAAGAGCTGGACATGACTGAGCGTAACTAAGCATAGGGAGTGGCTCATTTGATGAGGAAGAAAGAATGTAGGAAGAGAAGGGATAGAACAGATCACAAATTTCGCTGACATTACAGGTTGGTGTGGGGCAAGCTCTGCTCATAGTCATCCTCACTTTTTAGTGTGTGAGATCCATCTTTGGTGTTTCCACCTCAGGATGCAATTTTGCCATCCCTGACTTTACATATTCAGAGTAAATGTATTCCCGTGAACCTTGAAGCCGATATATTACAACACAACGTGGACTTCCCAACATTATCGATTCTGGTTGTGCATTGGCCATAAAGCAGGATCTTTCATCCAAACATGACAAGGTGCTTTATATGTAGTCTGTGTTTTTCTCCACTTTTTACAGTTAATAGAAAGGTATTGGGTTGGCCAAAAAGATTTTTGGGGTTTTTTCATACCATCTTATGGAATAACTCAAATGAATTTTTGGGGCAACCCAATAGAAAGCTGCCTGGCTGGCTAGAAAACAGAAGCAGAGCTAGAAATAGAACCTAGAAGTCTAACTTCTCTTTTTCACACTCTTTCTAAAATTATGGGACTGTTTGCTTCCTCCTCCTCCTTGTCCCATTGCTCTTCCCACTTGTGACTGTTGTTCACACCAGAACTTCACAGAAAGACTTCCCTGGAAGTCAAAAACATAGAATTGTGAAAGCAAAGTCCTGAATTTTCAACAGCCTATATTCTTGGAATACCAGGGAAGGATATTTCTCATCATTGAGAGAGCTGTTCAGAACTCATTATGAAAGTGTTACTGAGACGTTTATATTCATATCTAAGTCAGATATTATTGGACTGTGTTTCTTATGTTAAAACTTGATATTATGACCTGTAAAAATGGGGTTAAATTATATCCTTGGTAGGATTTTCTGAGGATTAAATGGAATAGTTTATATTAGATACTCAGCTACTTTTTATTTTATGGCTGTAGATGAAAGGAGAAAAAGGTACCATATTGAAACCTTCAATTTAACATAATTCAAATAATTTGAGTTCCATAAATATTTCCTGTGTATCTATTTTGTGTGAAGAAGTGCCTTCTATTCCCAGAAAGATGAGATGTTAACTGAATTATATCACATTTGGTTCTGTGTGGATGCCTATGGGAATCGTGCTGCTGCTGCTAAGTCACTTCAGTCGTGTCCAACTCTGTGTGACCCCATAGACAGCAGCCCACCAGGCTCCCCCGTCCCTGGGATTCTCCAGGCAAGAACACTGGAGTGGGTTGCCATTTCCTTCTCCAGTGCATGAAAGTGAAAAGTGAAAGGGAAGTCACTCAGTCTTGTCTGACTCTTCTTGATCCCATGGACTGCAGCCTACCAGGCTCCTCCATCCATGGGATTTTCAAGGCAAGAGTATTGGAGTGGGGTGCCATTGCCTTCTCTGAAACATTGTGCAGGAAAACAATATGCCAACAGTAATATTGGTACCATCTTTGTTGGGCATTTCTTTAACATAATGGCTCAGAGCATGGGTTCTAGAACTGCCTTAGATCAAATTCTGCTTCTGACCCTTTCTGGCTGTCTGACCATGGTACATTTCTTAATCTGTGCTGCAGTTTCTTCATAATATTAATAGTACTTACTTCATAGAATTGTAGAGATTTTACTTTTATTTTTTAAATATTTATTTATTTGGCTGCACTGGATCTTAGTTGCAACATTCAAGATCTCTTAAAAGTTCAATTTATGTAAGACATTAAGAGTCATGCTTGGCTTGATGGTAAGCTCACTCACTGTTAACTCATCCCTATGTGTTGCAGGCTGGCTCTCCATCACAGCTTCAAAGGAGGAAGTACCCTGTTGGGTCATGGTATTCTAGAGTCTATTCCTCCATTTACACGTTCAGACTCACAGTTTTGTAAATGCACTGAAATTTATCTTAAGGCTGATTTACTAATTTGCCTCAAAAATATAACCACTGTGTACTGTAATGGTTAAAAGTCTGAACTCCAGAGAAATGTTCTAACTTAGCTTCAAGCTCTGACATAGCTGCCTGTCCTTGGACAAGTTGCTTATCCCATCTGAGCTTCAGTTTCCTCTCCTGTAAGATTAAAATCATAAGTATACCATTTTCTGCAGAATGTGATGAGGATTACATGCTATAAATCATGTAAAGCACTTAGTACATGGGGAAGAAGCTGTGAAGATGTCAATTCCTAGGTTCTCCTTTCTGAGTTCTCAGCTTCCCTTGCAGTCAGATGAGACCATGTGCCTGAACTCTGGCCATTGGAACGTGAACACAGGTGATGTGCATAAATTCCAGACTCGCTCACCAAACCTCCATGTGCATTTTCTGTTCTCTTTCTCTATCCACAAGTTGCCTAAATAAGTCTCTGCAGACTCAGGGGACAACAGTGCCAATGACAGAAGCGGCTGAGATCCCTGATTAAGTGCAGGCTAGGGCCTCCCTGTTCTTTCCAGCCAAAACCCACACACCAGCATAAGTGAGGGAGAAATTTTAAAACTTTTCTTGGGTTAAGCTGCTGAGATTTAAGGTTTTTGAAACAGGATTTTTAGCCTAGCCTGTGTAGCACAGTAGCTGACTGATCAAAATGATCAGCACATGTTAGCTATTAATAGTAACCATCATCAGCAGTCAGACCTTGATGCTCATGGTCACAGTTCTCTCCCTGTTTGTGGCTCCATGTGAGAAATTAAATAATGGTGCTCTACATTTCTCAAAACATTTGTGAGTAAAGGAACCAGAACAAAGGAGCATGCTTGTTAGAGCCAAAGCAACAGTGATTCTGACAAACAACTGAGAAGCAGTAATACAAACCCACTGGTTCCTCAGTAGTGAACTTGGATTGACCATGATATTTCTACTTTCTGATTCAGTCAAGACAGGGCTAGGTAAACACTGATACATTTGTTCCCTTTGGAATAGTCTTTTCGAGATGGTATGTCCATCATCCTCACAGTGCTTGCATATCCTTTCTTCAAGCAAGGTCCAAAGCCGTTGATGCAATAAAATGCTCTAAGTTACCAAAAATCTATTTTTTCCTCTGTTACATTGATTCACCCTGACATACCAAATTGATGCTATGTGTATGCTGCTGCTGCTAAGTCGCTTCAGTCGTGTCCAACTCTGTGCGACCCAATGGATGGCAGCCCACCAGGCTCCGCCACCCCTGGGATTCTCCAGGCAAGAATACTGGAGTGGGTTGCCATTTCCTTCTCCAGTGCATGAAAGTGAAAAGTGAAAGTGAAGTCGTGCAGTCGCGTCCGACTCTTCGTGACCCCATGGACTGCAGCCCACCAGGCCCCTCTGTCCATGGGATTTTCCAGGCAAGAGTACTGGAGTGGGGTGCCATTGCCTTCTCCGTATGTGTATGCAGTTGGAGATATATTAGTATAACTTATGTTTCCTCGAGGCTCTTCCCTATCACCCTGATTGGAATTTTAAGCATTATTCTAAACTCTTTTAAGAACCAATTGGTTGATGTTGGCAGTTGGGTTGGGTCATATTTGAGGGATAGATTTGAGTAATTAATTTTCAGGGAATAACCTTGACTTTTGCCCATAATATTGTCTCGCTGCTCTACTTTCCATTTATATTTTGTGCCCTTCAAACCTTTACTGAGGCCACTTGACATCACTGGACATTCTTTTTTTTTTTTTTTTTTAATATTTATTTAGCTGGGATCTTCAATCTTCATTGCAGCCTGTAGGACCTTTAGTTGTGGTCTGTGAACTCCTAGTTGTCACATGTGGGATCTAGTTCCCTGACCAGGGATCGAACCCTGACCCCATGCATTGGGAGCATGGAGTCTCAGCCACTGGACCACCATAAAAGTCCCCTCATTGGATGTCCTTTTACATCTCACCTTTCCCAGGTATCTGCCACCTCCTACATTACTTTCAGAAGCTTGATTAAGTCCCTGTGGTAGCTAGCATGATGTATTGGCACAGCACAGTGGAAACAATGGATTTCTAGAGATTTACCATCTACCATCAGAGGAGTTAAAGAGAGCCCTCTAAAAGGGGAAGCATGATAAACTTATGCCCTTATATTACTGTAATTCTGTGTCACTCAATGGGCTTCCCTTTTGGCTCAGACAGTAAAGAGTTCACCTGCAATGCAGAAGACCTGGGTTTCATCCCTGGGTCAGGAAGATGCCCTGGAGAAGGTAATGGCTATCTACTCCAGTATTCTTGTCTGGAAAATTCCATGGACAGAGGACCCTGGCCAGCTACAGTCCATGAGATCTCACAGAGTCAGGCATGACTTAGCGACTAAATAACAGCAGCAGCAGCAGCAACAAAGGTGCCGAGAAGTAAGAGTATAATTATGAGTAATTTGCACTTTTGTGCTGGGAGAGCCCATGAACTTGTAAGGGAGAAACAGACATGTTATTATTCCATGACTACTGTTTATTTTTAATAGCTAACTTGTTTTTGTTCACTTAAAGAATGCCTGAGTTATATACAACTTTTGTACCTTTTAACTGAGACATGATTCATATACAGTGAAGCATACAAATCTTAGGTATGCTGCTGCTACTGCTAAGTCGCGTCCGACTCTGTGCAACCCCATAGACGGCAGCCCACCAGGCTCCCCTATCCTTGGGATTCTCCAGGCAAGAACACCGGAGTGGGTTGCCATTTCCTTCTCCAATGCATGAAAGTGAAAAGTGAAAGTGAAGCCGCTCAGTCACATCCGACTCTTCGCGACCCCATGGACTGCAGCCTACCAGGCTCCTCCGCTCATGGGATTTCCCAGGCAACAGTACTGGAGTGGGGTGCCATTGCCTTCTCCAAAATCTTAGGTATAATGCTCAATAAATTTTTATATGGACACTCACAGAACAATAGCTCAGTTCAACATACCCAGCACCTCAGAATATGCACCACCCAAAAGGATACCTCTGATACTATAGATTAGTTTTGTGGTTTTGAATTCTGTAGAAATGTACTTATACGAGCCTCTTGTGTCTAGCTTCTGTTGTCTAAGATTATCTGTAAGATTGATGTTACTGAGTGTTGTCATAGATTCATCCATCTTGCTTTTGACTCTTTTGGTTATTTATAATTTGAGGACTTTATGATAAAGCTACAGTGAACATTCCTGTATAGGCATTTGCAGGTTATAAGCACTCATTTTTGAGGGTTATAGACACAGGATTGTAATTACTGGGTTACATATTTGCTTTAGTAGATTCTGATAAACAGTTATCCACAGAGTATCAATTTGTATTCCCTCTAGTAATGAGTAAGTAAGTAATGAGTCTAGTAAGGAGACAGGGAGCAAGACCATCCCCAGGAAAAAGAAATGCAAAAGCAAAATGGCTGTCTGGGGAGGCCTTAAAAATATGTGTGAAAAGAAGAGAAGTGAAAAGCAAAGGAGAAAAGGAAAGATATACCCATTTGAATGCAGAGTTCCAAAGAATAGCAAGGAGAGATAAGAAAGCCTTCCTCAGCGATCAATGCAAAGAAATAGAGGAAAACCACAGAATGGGAAAGACTAGAGATCTCGTCAAGAAAATTAGAGATACCAAGGGAACATTTCATGCAAAGATGGGCACGATAAAGGACAGAAATGGTATGGACCTAACAGAAGCAGAAGATATTAAGAAGAGATGGCAAGAATACACAGAAGAACTGTACAAAAAAGATCTTCATGACCCAGATAATCACGAAGATGTGATCACTCACACTCACCTAGAGCCAGACATCCTGGAATGTGAAGTCAAGTGGGCCTTAGGAAGCATCACTACGAACAAAGCTAGTGGAGGTGATGGAATTCCAGTTGAGCTATTTCAAATCCTGAAAGATGATGCTGTGAAAGTGCTGCACTCAATATGCCAGCAAATTTGGAAAACTCAGCAGGGGCCACAGGACTGGAAAAGGTCAGTTTTCATTCCAATCCCAAAGAAAAGTAATGCCAAAGAATGCCCAAACTACCACGCAATTGCACTCATCTCACACACTAGTAAAGTGAAAGTGAAGTCGCTCGGTTGTGTCCGACTCTTAGCGACCCCATGGACTGCAGCCCACCAGATTCCTCCATCCATGGGATTTGCCAGGCAAGAGTACTAGAGTGGGGTGCCATTGCCTTCTCACACTAGTAAAGTAATGCTCAAAATTCTCCAAGCCAGGCTTCAGCAATATGTGAGCCATGAACTTCCAGATGTTCAAGCTGGTTTTAGAAAAGGCAGAGGAACCAGAGATCAAATTGCCAACATCCGCTGGATCATGGAAAAAAGCAAGAGAGTTCCAGAAAAACATCTATTTCTGCTTTATTGACTATGCCAAAGCCTTTGAATGTGTGGATCACAAGAAACTGTGGAAAATTTTTCAAGAGATGGGAATACCAGACCACCTGACCTGCCTCTTGAGAAACCTGTATGCAGGTCAGGAAGCAACAGTTAGAACTGGACATGGAACAACAGACTGGTTCCAAATAAGAAAAGGAGTATGTCAAGGCTGTATATTGTCACCCTGCTTATTTAACTTCTATGCAGAGTACATCATGAGAAATGCTGGGTTGGAGGAAGCACAAGCTGGAATCAAGATTGCCAGGAGAAATATCAATAACCTCAGATATGCAGATGACACCACCCTTATAGCAGAAAGCGAAGAACTAAAGAGCCTCTTGATGAAAGTGAAAGAGGAGAGTGAAAAAGTTGGCTTAAAGCTCAACGTTCAGAAAACTAAGATCATGGCATCCGGTCCGCTCACTTCATGGCAAATAGATGGGGAAACAATGGAAACAGTGGCTGACTTTTTTTGGGGGGGCTCCAAAATCACTGCGGATGGTGATTGCGCCATAAAATTAAAAGATGCTTGCTTGTTCTTTGGAAGGAAAGTTATGACCAACCTAGACAGCACATTAAAAAGCAGAGACATCACTTTGCCAACAAAGGTCCGTCTAGTCAAGGCTATGGTTTTTCCAGTAGTCAGGTATGGATGTGAGAGTTGGATTATAAAGAAAGCTGAGCACGGAAGAGTTGATGCTTTTGAACTGTGGTTTTGGAGAAGACTCTTGGACTGCAAGGAGATCCAACCAGTCCATCCTAAAGGAGATCAGTCCTGGGTGTTCACTGAAGGGACTGATGTTGAAGCTGAAACTCCAATACTTTGGCCACGTGATACAGAGAGCTGACTCCTTTGAAAAGACCCTGATGCTGGGAGGGATTGGGGGCAGGAGGAGAAGGGGACGACAGAGGATGAGATAGCTGGATGGCATCACTGACTCGATGGACATGAGTCTGAGTGAACTCCGGGAATTGATGATGGACAGGGAGGCCTAGCCTGCTGTGGTTCATGGGGTCGCAAAGAGTCGGACACGACAGAGCTACTGAACTGAGCTAGTTGAGAATTCCAGTTGTTACCCATCCTCACCAAAATTTAGTTTTGTTAATTAGTTATTTAGTGTTAATTGTGTATCTTATCATGGTTTTAATTTTCATTCCCTAGTAACTAACAATTTATTTATTTAGACATTTTTATATTCTCATGTGAACTGCTTTTTAAGGATTTTGCCTTTTAAAACAAAAAAAGTATTGTTTCTTTTTCTTATTAAGGTAGGAATTCTTTACACATTCTAGTTTAAATATCTGGTAGGACCTATCTACCCATCTATCTATCTACACAAACACATATATATGTGTATATTCACTTTATTATCCTTATAATTTCTGTAGGAACTGTAGTGATGGATTTTTTTTTTTTTTCCTTCCCTAATTTGTTTTCTCTCTCTCTTTTTTCCCCTTGATCAGTATTGTTTGGACTGCATCAATTTTGTAAGCCTTTTAGAAAACATTTTTTGCCTTTGTTGATTTTTTTCAATAGCCTTTCTCTTTTCTATTCAGTTGATGCCTATTTTTATTTAATTGGTGTCTATTTCTATTTATTTGGTGTCTACTTTTATTGTTATTAGCGTTTCTACTTTGGGTTAAATTTTTCTTCATTTTTTTAGCTTCTTGCAAAAAATGAAATTTTAAAGCACTGGTTTTAAATGTTTTGTTTTTTTTTTCCTAATATATGCACTGTTTTAGCTTTATGCCACACATTTTAACATGTGGTATTTCATTGCTATTAAGCTAAAAATAATTTTTAATTTTCCTTATGACTTTTCTTTGAATGTTGGACATAGTTGCAGGTTTGCTTGCTTCTCCTTTCAGTTCTGTTAACTTTGCTTTATGCTTTACACATTTGGAAGCTGTGTTAATTGCATATAAATTTCAGCTCTATCTTGTTGCATTTTCCCTTTTACTATTATAAAATGCTCTTTAACTCTTGCCTTGAAGTCTACCTGATATTCATGTAGCAACCTCAGCTTTCTTTTGATTAGGTTTGATTTGTTTAGATGTTAAAAAATTATTTTACTTTTACATTTTTAAATGGACTTATATTTACATTCTGTCTCTTATATACAGCATGTAGAATTGGGTTTAGTAGCCTGAAAACATATGCCTTTTAATTTGATTTTTAAAAATCATTTATATTTAATGTAATTGCTGATACAGTTTTATGCTTGCCATCTTATTTTTTATTACATTTTTTCCCCGTATTTTTTGTCTTCTTTTAGGTCAATCAGGTATGTATTTTGTAAATACATTGTATGTTACTGACTCCACAAGATATTACTAATGTTGTTACTTTAAAATTTAACATGTATGTTTAAATTTATGGTTGTTACCAGGTATTTTCTGCTAAAAGCTTGGGGTGGGGCTAGAATTATTTTGCTACTGTAAAAAAAAAAAAGACTTTGCTTGATGCATGATAAAGGGGGGCATGAAGAAGAAAGAGAGGCAGAGTGGAGGTAGAACAGGAGCTAGTGAGATGGCAGAAGGTCAAGAACTTTATGAAATCATTTCTCCTTAAAACTCCTAATTGCCAGACCTTTTATAACTATTACAAAATATTGAAGTACCTACTAAATATGTATTTTTTATAGAATAATTTATTCATTTATTCAACCATTTTTTCCATTCATTTGTAAAACATCAGTGGAGCATGTATTCCAGTTCTGGGCTAATTGCTTAAGATAAAATGATTAAAATAAAATAGACATAGTTCCTGGCCTCAAGGAACTCATAGTCTCTAGACAAAGCATATATATATATACTATAAACAGATATGACTAAGGTCTCATTTAATTCAGAATAATGGTTTGAAATTTAATTAGGTCACCCATGTCTCTAAAAATCTCCAATCGATTTTGATTAGACTTAGAAAAAAATCTAAATCTTTGAGGTGGTCTGCCGCTGCCTGTCTCTGTCTTCATCTTTTATGGCTGCGCTCTCAGGCACCGTTTCCCTAGGACCCAAATTCATTGCTACCTCAGAGTTTCTGCCCTCATGGTTCTGTCAGTTTACAGCATTTGTCTCAAACTTGCCACAAGACTGATTTCTTCACACCTTCAACTCTCAGCTTAAATGTCATGTCCACAGTCAACATCTGACCACTCCCCCTTAATTCTGTCCACCTTGCCAAGTAATTTTCACATGACCGAAACCTGAAATCATCTCATTTATTAATTTTTTCTGCATTCCCTCCACTGGGATGTATGTTTCATAACAGTAGAGATCTGTTTTTCTTCATTTCTGTATCCCAACTTCATTGTATATAGTGGGTGTTGAATTCATGAGGGCTTAGAGTAGAGTGTGACACCTCCCCTCCATGATACTCTATTCTTACTCTCCTGAAGTTCCTTCATTCCAAGGTTTTGACAATAGTTAGTGCCAGGATTCTGGAGGGAAATTCTTTGCCATAGACTGTGTGAAGAATTTGAGACATTATTCTACTTATAAGAGATAAGGGGAATGTGGTAAGGGTTGGAGTAAAGAAGATATTAGAGGCAGAGTGCTACACTACTTGTCTCCTTTGGATGCTCTTCCCTCCAAATTATGAGACTCATGAATAGTTGCTATTGATTATAGAAATCAAAGTGTTGAATTTCATCCCAAAGTGGTCTAATGATGGAAAAAAGCAAAAATCAAAAATCAAGGAAGCTAAAGCTTGAGAGATAGAGCAGAGGAGATGGGTGTTGGGCTTCACCAAAAAAGCCAGTAAGCTGTACTTTCCCAGCCTCAAGTCCCCCCCAAAAAAGAGCCTGGAGTCAGCAATAGAGACATCGATGCTTTAAGCGATAGGGAGATCTTATATGTTTGAAGCAAGGTCCTGGAATGATACCCTGCTGTGTGCAGCAGACGGCAGGCAGGACATGAAGACATGGCAGCAGTCTTCACTGGGGTATGCTGGGAGGTGGAGAGAGGGGTTACCAGTTACAGGGGGAATTGAAGTCAGGTTGGCTCATTGGTTACCAGGGAAACCAGCAGAGGAGCAAGTCCCTCACTGCCCTTTTGATAAGCTAGTCTGGTGGAGATGTTCTGATATAAATATTAGAACAATCATTAGCTGGGACTAGGGGCAGGTATGTAGACATTTGCTGATCAGGCTCTATGATTAAGAGGAAAGATCAGTCGTGTGAGTAGGGTATGGGTGAGGCAGAGGCAGGTCAAGTGAGAATGTTCAGGGAGCAGGAGAAAAGTCATCATGAGTGGCCTGACCATATGTAGAAATATTGAAGGGACACTTCTCGAGGCCACAGAAATGGGAAGTTCAATACAATCTTGCCTAGCTTTTGGAGGGTGGGGAGAGAATGATAATTAAAATCTTTGCTACATAAAAGAATTAGGCATTAAAAGATATTCTAAAATGGAGGAAATGATTGAAAAATGATTAAGCCTGTCCACTAGATGCAGGAAGGGGGCTGTTCTGTAAAGTCTTTTCATACTGTGTGTAATGACTAAGGTAAGTCTTGACGAATCAGTCAATGTTTTCCAGGTAGACAAAGCAGTTGTGAGTGAAGAGTGTTTCAAAAAGAGATAGCAACATGTGAAATAGCATAGTGGTGTGAATCAGTATTCATTTTTTAAAAAAATAATTCAATCACCTTTAGTGAGTTCCTACTAATTGCCAGGCTCTGCACCCATCATGGAACTGCTGGGATTCCATTTTGCCCTGCAGGCAGCAGACCAAGGTAGAAGTTCAGAGCATAAGTTCTGGTGTCAGATGGACTTGAGTTCAAATCTTGGCTCTATTACTTCTGAGTTGTGCAAACTTGGGCAAGTTGCTTAATCTCTTTGTGCCTTGGTTTACTTGCTATGAGTAAACACATGAAAATGCATGCTGGGCGCTTTGCCCAGTGCCCCGAGCTCATGCTTAGTTGTTCAATCATGTCTGACTCTGTGACCCACGGACTATAATCCTCCAGGCTCCTCTATCCATGGGATTCTCCAGGCAAGAATACTGGAGTGAGTTGCCATGCTCTTCACCAGGGGACCTTCCCAAACCGGGGATTGAACCTGGATCTCCTGCACTGCAGGCAGATTCTTTACCATCTGAGCTACCAGGGAAGTGCCCAGTGCCTATATGTGACCAAACTGTCAGCCACTAGTCCTTCTATCATGTTGTTAATTTGGTATAAATGAGTACAGAATACTTGTGTGGGTGTACAAGATAATGAACTTTGTAAATGTTGCAGGAAGGGGGACCCCTTCTAGGGCCTAAGAGGGGGCCCTTGTCTAACACTCAGAAATGACTTGTCTGAGGAGACACATGTGCTGACACCCTCTATTGGGAAGAGGGTACCTGGATGGAGAGCAAGAGGGTGAGGGAACCCAGGAGGACTGCTCTGCCACAAGGCTCATGGTGATAGGATTAGCCCCAGGCTTTATGGTGATAGGATTAGTTTTCAGGTTGTCTCTGACTAATCCCTCTGACTCAGGGTCCTTCCTAGTGGTGCACACATCATTCAGCCAAGATGGATTCCAGAGAGGAGGATTCTGGAAGTTTGGTAGAACATGTGGCATTTCCCTTTGACCTTTCTCGAATTCTTCTGGTTGGTGATGGTTTGTTAGTTCTGAGTTCCTCACCAGACCTCCTGTCGTAAAATAACTCATGCAAGTTACGGTGCATGGCCAGAGTGGGTGGTTTCAATCAGTGTTTCCCCTAACATAACCACTGGCAGGTCTTTTTTGTAGTACATCATTATGGGGAAAGCTAGAAGTTTTTCCAAACTCTTCTCCTGGGGCCAGGGGTGGGGATTCTTGTTCCCATTCCACTGGTTATGAAAAGTTTTCACATAGAGGCAAAGCATCCTTGTACTTCTCTCCCGGAGGGTGGGGAGAGCTGCTGGCTGGGTACATCTGCATCACAGCTTTCTGGGTAAACTGGTCACTCCCTACAGATTTGTTATCATGCTAAAAGTGCCTCCTCCCTTCCTTTCTGGAGCTTTTGCAGCTGTTCCTGGAAGGAGACCCAGTTGAAAGGATTGTTATAGACCCGGAACAGCTGGGATCTTTAACGATCTGTCAGCAGCTCACAGCGAAGTTCCAACACCCTGAGGTAATGATGAGGGTGGTGGAAGGCTCTGAGGAGGAACTGATTCTGCAACAAGCTAAAAGCTCCTTGGAAATCTTGTGACATAGCTATGGAGAGGCTAGAGGCCTGGAGAGGGACGTGGAGAAGGAGGAGAGGAGAGGTTCTTCTCCAGAGATGTCTGGATGGCAGACAAATGAGATCCTGGGGGAGACTTCCAGGGTGGGCAGTGGGGGAGACACCCTGGGGCCAAGGAATTATAGCCTCATAATAAACTGGTCAAAGCAATCAATAGTCACATTGATTGTCATTTGCTCACAAATTGCACACCTGGTGTCCCTCAGAAAATCTTGGTCACAAGACATTAGACTGCTGATTCTGAAGGTTATGGACAGTGATTACTCTCTGTCCTATCACCTGTCACAGTATCAGCCCCGACACTCTTGGTCTCTTGATTCCAAAACAGGGTACAAAGGACCCAGCAAGTTAGTATGGAGAGTGCCGCTTCTTGCATGGCTGCATGGTCCGATGGCCCCATTTGTTTGGTTTTTAGGAACACTAATCATAAGCTAAGAGATCCAAGACCCTGTTATTTTAAAATTTCTTCCATAATCCGGGATTACACCCTGCATTTTTCACACTTTTTTTGGCTTTTGTTTGTTTTGTTTTCCATGGTCAGGATTAATGACACAAATCCAGCCATAATGAATAAATAAATTGTTTGTGTCAGTAAAAATTTAAGTCAGAAGGGATTTTGTTTGTTGGTAAATTCAGATGATGACAAGCTCTGGATGTGGCTCTATCCAGAAGCACATGATGTCTTCGGGTCTCTGTATGTCTCTATTGTCATCTCTCAGTTTTACATTTTTCTGTTATTCTTTACATGAGAGGTTTCCTCCAGAAGGCAGCAGAAAAAGTCACTAGTGGCTCTGAGCCTTTATTCTAGTAGCCTCTACAAGTCCAATGTACAGAGGGAACCCTTTGCTCAAAGGCTTTAGTGTAGAGGACTCTCACTGGTGAAATTGCCATGTGTACATCTTGGAACCAGTCATGGTGCCCCTTATCAGCAAAGCGTGTGTCACAGATGAGTCTATCTTTGATAGGGGTAATAGGGTCATTTGTATATGAACAGCTTTGAATGAAAGTAAGAGTTGTGGTGGTTCCCCAGTGGCAAACTGGGGTACAACAAGCAGAACATGAGTAAATGTGTACAGGGGAGGTAAAAACTCCAAATGTTTTACTTCATACCGAAACTAGGTTTCAAGTCTGTATTGCTCCTCCAGCTTTGTTAGACGAACTCTATACCACTGAGCCATCAGGAAAGCCCGTACTGCTCTTCCAATCATGAGTCCCCACAACAGTGGATAGATTTGGTTCAATTCAATTCCACAAACATTTACCAGGCACTTACTATGTGCCAAGATCTGTGGGAGGCCCTGGGAAAGCAAAGAGGAATGAAACATAAACTCCGCTGTCAGAGATCTCCCAGTTGATGACTAAGACCATAATAGTATGGATGAGGTTCTGTAGAGTGAGATGGACAAAATCCCACAACAGCACAGAGAAGAGAGTATTCATCATTGATCAGTGACTGACTGGGTACTGAGAAGACTCTCTCAGAGGGTTTTCAAGACTGAGTCTTTAAGGGTGAGGAGGGTTTTGTTGGAAGAGTTAGAATTGGGGGAAGCATTACAAACAGAGGTATTGGTACAGAGGTATGTTGTGTGGTTGAAACTGGATGAGACAGAACAGGGAAAGAAGGCTCGTTAGGCTATGTCAAAAGCTTAAGTGAAGTTATGAATTCCCAAGTTTGGGAGGGGAGAGTGGTAGGCAGGTTCTAAGATGACACCCAGTGATCAATTCCCTTGTACAGTCTCCTCCTCTGTGGGTGGGTGGACCCTATGTATATGAGGACATATTACTCAATGAGGAGGTTATGTTCCATGGCACAGTTGACTGTAAGCAAAGGAGACCTAGTGGGATAGGCCTAATCACATGAACCCTTTAAAAGCAGAAAGTTTTCCCCAGTTCAGTTCAGTCGCTCAGTCATGTCTGACTCTTTGCAACCCCATGAATCGCAGCACACCAGGCCTCCCTGTCCATCACCAACTCCCAGAGTTCACTCAGACTCACGTCCATTGAGTCAGTGATGCCATCCAGCCATCTCATCCTCTGTCGTCCCATTCTCCTCCTGCCCCCAATCCCTCCCAGCATCAGGGTCTTTTCCAATGAGTCAACTCTTCGCATGGGTGGCCAAAGTACTGGAGTTTCAGCTTTAGCATCATTCCTTCCAAAGAAATCCCAGGGCTGATCTCCTTCAGAATGGACTGTTTGGATCTCCTTGCAGTCCAGGGGACTCTCAAGAGTCTTCTCCAGCTGGTAGCAAAAGAGGAAACCAGAGATTTGGATGTATATGGTCACATGGAAAATTCTGAGAGTGGCCTTTGGCAGCTAATGGCAACACCCAGCTGATAGCCAGCAAGAAAACGAGGACCTCGATCCTATAACCACAGAAAACTAAATCTCCCTATCCATAAAAGAGCTCCAAGTGGATTCTTCCCCAAAGTCTTAGCTCAGCCTGGCTGGCACCTTGATTTTGGCCTTTGTAAAACCTTCAGCAGAGAACTCAGTTGAGTCTGCCCAGTTTTCTGAGATCCAAAACTGTGAATTAGTCAGTGGGTGTTGTTTTAAGCTGCCAAGTTTGTGATGGTTGGTTCTTTATTAATAGAAAACCAATATAGATGAGAACAGTGAAGAGCTCATCATAGGATTGTACCTAATTGATTCCAAGACTCTCACAGAAGTGTAGGCTCCCTGGGTCTGGGATTGTGTTGTGTGTTTAGCAGTCTATAACCAGCACCCATTGCTCTGCCTGGTACACAGAAGACAGAATGCAAGAATCACTTGAATGAACGGATTTGTGAACGATCAATTTTAACCACTATTACACTTTGCACACTCTCTAGATGGCTAGTGAGTGTATAACCTGTCTGTGTGTGTGCCACTCTGCCTGCCAGCCTGAATTCCTAAGATGAGCCAACAGCAGCCAAATGACTATTTCCTAAGCCAACAAGTTGTTTTGGAGTATCAGTTCTACACACAGTGCCATGCTAGCTTTTCTGCAGGTAAAACCCAGCAGCTTAAAGCTCCAATCTTCAGGAAGATTGTTGACTTATTGGGGAGTGAAGATCATCAAATGGAATGCAAGTAGAGGCAGTGTGTTATGGGGAGACAATCAATGGGTTTGTAGTCAAAGGACCCAGGTTTGAGACCTGGCTCAGCCACTTACTAGCCTTGTGACCCTAACCTATTATATGATATTTTTTGCGCCTCAGACTCCTCATCTCTTGGGCACCATGGTAATATTTATATCTCATTGCTGTTGTGACACTCGTACAAAATGTTGGAGAAAAGCAATTTGCAAGCTGTAAAGTTATGTCCATATTAGTAGCAAAATGAAATCCTAGTAAAGTTAAAGATAACCCTAGATATTGCTGGAGAGTCTGGGTTGGGTTGAGATTTCAAAAAATTCATGGTGGCAAGGGCATGGAAAGGGTGGGGGTGACTTTGGGGCAGAAGTATATCTAGAATTCATTTTTAAACCACTTAATGCATAAACTTTTCCTGGGAATCAACTGCATTCAACGAGTGCTGAAAATTTGACAAACAAAGAGCACAGAGACCTTAATATTCTTGTATTATTTAAGGATTCCATCCTTTCAGCATGGCTGGAGCAATCCAGCAGTTATGAAGATTTTAGACAATGACTCTGATCTCAGTAAAAACACAAATTGCTTGATTAGGGTAATTACCAAGCGCTTTCTTGGCAGTCTGATGGGGTCAGTCAATAAGGTCAAACTAAATTTCTTTCCTGTCAGAAAAGAATGACTCAAAGCAGAGTCCCTTTGTGTGATATCCCCAGGGACTTGCTTCAATTAGTCCACACTGTAGGTTTGAGGGAGTCAGGAGGCAAAGCAGCTTCCAAAATCTTGGGATCCCAACTCTTTTCTTTTTGGTAAATTCTTAACCACACTTTGATGGTGTGGGGCTGGGGCAAAGGGAGATGCTGAAGAAATATTTAAAGGTGACTGCAGAATAATAATGGTAACAAATAGATGGTAAGAAGAAATAGAGAATGGTGTGAATTTCAGCCCACAGCATTGAGCAGACTGAATTGAGGAGGAGGTACCAACTATGGGATGATGGCAGACTAATCTGTTGGTTTGTCTATATTACATTCTTTCCCTCTTCTTCTGATAATAGAACTCTTCTTTTCTCTGGAGGCTGAGTGAGGCTAACTCATCTGGCTCTCCCCTCTAGTCACAGTGTTGGGCATGGGACCTAGATATGTCCAGTAAAATACCTGTACCTTTTGGTCAAAGTGATTTAAGAATGAATACACTCTGAACCCTCTCTGATTCCCTTTTGACATAGGTATCAGGGAACATGTCTTTTGTTAGGCTGCCAGGGTTGCTAAACTAGATCTTGGGCTTCTGGAAACCATCGTAGAAGAGATACCATAGAAGACGTACCTAAAACATGGAGAGGAAGAGACTGAGCCCTGATGACTTATGTTGAACCTCTGTGTCCAGTAACATTTGAAGTCACTCATTTGACTTCCCTGTTATAAACACTAAAATTCCTTTTTGCATGTGTGTCAAACCTCTATTCCTTGCAATTGAAATTAGCTTAACTTACATAAATACCAAATCTAAGGATCAGAAAACTTCCCACTTGACAATGCTCACATTAATTCATTAGTCTAGAGCCATCTAGGCATTAAGTACAAGGCATTATTCTAGATGTTAGCAGCTACCAAGATTCCTTTAACTATCAGTAAGCATTACTGAGGAACATGCATGAATCAGATGCCAGAAGTTATTGTGGCACATTCTTTTTTGCCCTTGAGGACATCCCAATTTAGAAAGACATATAAACAAATCACTAAGTCTGCAAGTGTTTTGAGAGTTCAAAGCATGATGCTTCATGGTTAAAGATTACTCCCAAAAGCAGGGATACAAAAATATGATTAAAATATCTAAAATATGATTCTTGCTGTTACTGAGTTTGCTGTTAAGATAAAGAGGAAAGGCATTCAAGAACTGAAAACTCCTGTGCTAGAAAACAATGTGAGATTAGAACACAATGGCAGGTGGTATAGCCAGTGGCTATGGGGTTCAGACAAGGGAATGATCCCGGAGAACTCCATTCATTGGGGAGGGCTTCCTGAACAAGGTTAACCCTGGAAGGGGCTTTCAAGACCAGATTAGATTCTGATTGGTTGCACAAGATGTAGCTAGGAACTTTAGATCTAGATAGACAAGTGAGTAAGAGGGTGTACTTTTGGCCTCAGCCAAGATCAGCCTTTTTTGGTGGCTGGGAACCTTTCAGGGAGGCTGGAAATCCTAAAGTGAGGGTTTTTCATTAACAAAGCTTGGATATTCAGAGATCTCCTAACACCTTCCATATTTGACCAAATTTACTTTCATCTGCAATTATGAAAAAAATGAAGACCTAGAATATCAGTGGTTTAAACAAGAGAGATGTTTATTTCTCTCTCAGATGACTGAACATAAGCATTTGAGGTCTGGCATGGTTTCTCCAGGGTTCAGAAACTTAAGCTTCTTGTTGTCTGCTTTCTAGAGGGTAGTGTCCTTGTCCACATTGTCACTGCTATGTTTGAGTCTCATAACAGGGAGTGAGGAAGAACGAAGAGGGGACTCACATCCGTTTCCTATGAAGGCAGGACCTAGAAGCGCATTAGTCATTATTGCTCATATTCCATTGGCTAGAACTCAGTCACATGGCAGAGAAGGAAATGGCAACCCACTCCAGTATTCTTGTCTGGAGAGTCCTGTGGATGGGGGAGCCTGGTGGGCTGCTGTCCATGGGATCGCACAGAGTTGGTCACGACTGAAGAGACTTAGCATGCATGCATGCACTGGAGAAGGAAATGGCAACCCACTCCAGTGTTCTTGCCTGGAGAATCCCAGGGACGGGGGAGCCTGGTGGGCTGCCGTCTATGGGGTCGCACAGAGTCAGACACGACTGAAGTGACTTAGCAGCAGCAGCAGCAGCAGTCACATGGACACAGCTAGCAGCAAGAGAGGCTGGGAAATGTAATATGAGCATTCATGTATTAAAACCCGGGGATTCTAGACTTAAAGAAAGGAGAAGCATAAGTATTAGGACACAACCCGTCTGTGTCACACATTCCTTCTCTAGGAGGCTGTTGGGTTGATGACTAGGGAACACATGCACTGAGACCCTTCACGAGAGCTGACCCACTTTCTTCTTTTTCCCAGCCCCACCCGTTAGCCTCCAAATGAAACTCAGAAAATGTGAGAAAAGAGAGAATGTTTGTTAAACACTATTTAAGGAACTTTCTGAGGCAGTTTAATCTCTACATCACTATTATGAAATAGACATAATTATCCCTACTTTAAAAACAATGATCTGAGATAGAAAGATGGGGAAGTAGCATTATTGACCCATTAGAAAGAACCAGGCACTTTATAATGATTAAATATGCCCAGCATTTAATGTTTGTTAACTCATTAAATCTTCACAATGTAGTCAGATAAATAGTATTTCTTCTTGCATATATTAAAACCAACTTTGGGAAGATAAGCCTGGAATTTGAATTCAGTTCTAATTCCAAAAGCCAGAATATTTCCATTGTACAAACATACTACTTCCCACCATTGTCAGCTACAACTTTTTCAGTATGAGTTGATCCTTTTATTCACTTACTAACAAATTAATCAATCCATCACTTTAACAAAAGAGTTTTAAGCACTCAGAGTGTGTCAGGCTCAAGTCTCTGACTTCTTATGGCTCACATTCTAGACGGGGAAATATAGTCATTGAAACAAACACTAATTGTGTGTTTATTATGACTAAGTCTGGTGTTATAAAGACAAGTACAATCCTTGGCATATAGTAGTACTCAATAAATATTGAATTAATTAAATATATAACCCTAAGGGACTTCATGGTCTATTAGTTCAGATTCAGAACAATGTGAATTGGGGAAAGGATGCTACTTGCCTACAGCTCTAAACCGAAAGACAATCTTTAGATGTGCTGGGTGTGAAGAACTGTTGGAGTCAGGACCATCTTCTCAATGTCTCCCTTATACACTCTTCTCTGAGCTCCCTGTGAGAAGCATGCTCTGAGCTCCCAGTGAAAACCAAGCAGAACCCAGGCTGCTGCTGCTGCTCAGTTACTTCAGTCGTGTCTGACTCTGTGTGACCCCACAGACAGCAGTCCACCAGGCTCCTCCGTCCCTGGGATTCTCCAGGCAAGAACACTGGAGTGGGTTGGCATTTCCTTCTCCAATGCATGAAGTGAAAAGTGAAAGTGAAGTCGCTCAGTCGTGTCCGACTCCCAGCGACCCCATGGACTGCAGCCTACCAGGCTCCTCTGCCCATGGGATTTTCCAGGCAAGAGTACTGGAGTGGGGTGCCATTGCCTTCTCTGAGAACCCAGGAAAAAACACTGTTTGAGCTTAGAGCCAGTGACTAGCAAATGAGTTCATTCCTTGGCTTGCAGCAGTTGCCTTGTACTAAAAATCTGGTGATGGTTTCAGGGTGACTAAGTGCAGCTTGAGAAAGAGGAAAAAATGACAAGAACCCCTTAAATACATCAGTATCAAATCAACCCTGGACTTGGTAATGAACACAAGGCATTCCTGAATCAGATGGGCCCAACATGGGGGAAATGTTGCTGGATACATTCTATGTATTGCCCTTTTGGTTTTTCCCCCACCTAGCACCCTCCAGGGTACTTCTGAACCACATATCTAAGAGTTATCAATGCGAGAACCAAGGGTAATGATGGCTTCCTGATGGAGATTTCTTAAAAGAAGAATGAATTTTAATATTTGGATGGATGCCCAGATGGGAAAAAAGTATGAAAAGAAAGAGAGAGCATTGAAATAGAATGTTTGTAGAATGGAAAATGAAGTGAGAGGGTGCAAGAATTCTCATTATTCTAGGCACCGCTATGGGGCTGCTGGCTTTTTAGTGGAATGATCAGTATCTCTATTCCTATTGTGCTGATAGCTGACAAGAGAATCTCTGATTCTGAGAGAGGAAAAATTGACAGTAATAATAATTCTTGTTGAACTTTGGGGTCATCTTTTAACCTGTCTCATAATGTAGTTGTGTTTTGAGTTGGGGAAATGGCTAAAAATGATTTCTTTAAGGGTAGAAACTTTTGGTCGCAATTTGGGTGCACAACTCCAGAGTGGTATGGAGTTTGGAAGATCTTTAAGGGGGAGGGGAAATAAATAGAATCAACCAAGGAAAGCAATCAATCCAAATATTTATATCCAAAATGAATGGTGCCATTAACTTAGTCACCTCGGAAAGTTATACACTGATTCCTCTGAAGCTCTCACAGAAAGAGTATTTTTGTACGCTTTCTTCTTTTCTTTTATATTATTGTTATTATTTAGAGGAGGAATTGTGGCTATGCTACACAGCATGTGGGATCTTAGTTCCCCAACCAGGGATGAATCATGCACCCCTTGCAGTGGAAGTGCAGAGTGCTAACCTGCACTTCCAGGGACTGGAAGGGACTGCCAGGGAAGTCCCTTATTTTCTTTTCTTCAAAATGCCTTTATAGCCATTATCTGTGCTCTTCAGTAACGTAATTCTAATTGCTTTCTGGTTTCTCTTTGTTTAAAAATACACCAGCATATTAGGAAGGGTGGTAAGGAAATAGAAAAAAGAAATATAGTTAATATGTTAGCATGAAAAAATCATGTTGCATTCCTTGAAATGATCAAACAACCCTTGTTTATTGTAGGAAATGTCTAAAATTAACAAAGAAAAAAAAAAAGAGTTTTCTTGTAATCCCAGCCACAATAAAAAACACTTGTAACATCTTTCAGGCTTTTTAATGCCTACCTATGTGGCAGATTTGATGACTCATTATCACAGCTGAGGTAGGAGAGGATAAAAAGATAATTAATTTCCCCATTTCACCCCTTCCCTTTCTACCCTCTTCTCTCAAGACATTCAAATTCTACTAAGGGGGAAAAAAAGCACTCTTGTCTTTGTCTTCCAAGGTTTAAGCTCATTTGTGTTTGGGTTTGTGTGTGTATTGAATGTGTGTATGTAAATTGGGTTTGAGGGATGAAAATTGAGATGTGACCAACCAAGGCTCTAGTTTCAAAGATTAGGCTTGTGGAATTAAGAGAGAATTGTGCTATGTGGGGGAGGAAAGAGAGAAATTGGCGCTTTTGTATAAAGGGTGGGGATAGCCCTAGAAGAGAGCTGATGTGCCCAAGGGAGGTTGAAAGGAGAGAATGGAGCTTGAAAGGGTCTGAAGCTGCACCCCTCCCACCCAGCACCCCAGAGTGGCATGATCTCTGGGGATGTGTCCCTAGGCAGAGAGCACTGAACAGCACTGTTTTGAGATTAGTGGCAGAAACTGCCTGTAGCCAAACCTATGACAAGTCCAGGGCTCTGAGGGGCACCTCTCTACTCATCTCCAGGACTGCTGCCCTTGTCAATATCAAGGTGTTCTATGAGGAATTATGGTAACAGAGGCACTTGACCATAGTCTAGAGGTAGGCACCTTTTCCATTTCTTGGTACCACATAATCCCTGGGCTAATAGGAAGGTCCAAAGGAAAGAATGTGTGTAGGAGGGGGTGGGGGAGGGGTATGAAATAACAGTTCCTGACATGGTTCTTTCTTTCAGCTAGGCAAGGTGGGACTCTAAACCAGATTTCATCCAATTTAGAAAAAGAAAAGTGGTAATTCTTGCATCTGTATGGAAGGAGCAAATTCATGCCTGATATAGATGTGTTTTTCAAACACAGTCAGAATGGAATCACACTGTATAATGTATCATGATCATTCCATGCTGTTAAATATTCTTTGCAACATAATTTAAAGTAGCTGCATAATAACTCTTTGTGTAGCCAAAGTATAATTTATCTACTTCCCTGTAGCTAGATATTTAGGTGGTTTCTACTAATCTTATAAAAACGTCTGAGATTAAACAATTATACTGCTATATGTCTTTACTCACATCCCTTATTTCATTAATTTCCAAAAGAATTCCTGAGTTGAAGATTTTCCAGAATTCTAAAACTCTTGAACTCTTGATGCATATCAATAAATTTTCCCACAGAGGGAGTGTCTTACTTCTCACCAGTAGAATAGGAAGTTGTCCATTTCCTGGCACTCTGCTCAAGCCTGGGAAGTAATGTTTTGAAAATGTTGGCCATTGGATGGGTGAAAAATGGTATTGCCATGTTTTAACACTCCCTTTAAAATAAAAAGGCCATCATTTCTGTCCATCAATCACCTTAGTTTCAGACTTTTAACTAATTTGTAGACCTGATCTTCCTCCATAGATCATCGATTGCCCTGCTGAGCACAAATCACAAGATGTGTTGCATAGTAATAAAATGGCTAATAAAATGACTCCACCTGGATGCAAAGGAAGTGGGGGTCAGCTGTAAGACAGAAGTGTTACTGGCTTAGCTGCTACTAACCGGCCATGGTTCTCTGTTATCGAAGAGCAGACAGGTATCTTGGGCGGCAGGTAGCCATCTTTATGAAAGTACTCACAAACTATGCCCCTGGATGGGTTACTTCACCCATCTACGTGTCCATGTTCTCATCTGTTAGATGAGAAGGTAATCATTTAGCGAAGGTAATACCTACCTTGTTGGAGGACTAAATGGGACAGTTTTATAATGCTGTGAGCAGAGTGGTGACATATAGTAAGATCTCATGAAGAGTCAGCTGCTCTTATAAATATTTAAGTCTGTATTTTAGGATCCTATGTTGGGGTTCACCTTTTACAAAATTGTAGACATTATCTGTGCTTCATTTATCTGTATACATATAATGACTTGTTTTCCTTAATAAAATTTTGGTTTTCAAGAAATGTACATTACAAAAATTTTAAAGTTTAAAATAGAGGAAAAGGAAGAGAAAAAGAAATCCAAAACTGTGATTCTTTTCTGTATTCTTTCCAGTCTTTCTTTATTTGCATATGTTCACATAGCTATAATCATCATGTGTATATAATTTTGTACCCTAGCTTATGCATTTATGTTAATTTCATGTTGACATCTTGTCCTTATATTTGCCCCTTCTGGTGTTGTCTATATTGTTCCCTTGAATGAATGTCCTGTAGTTTCTGTGATGATTCCTGTAATATCAAACATTTGGGGGTGTTTCTAATTTTTATTGCTATCCTAAATAGCATGATTGTAAACATTGTCTTTTGCATGGTGTTTTACATATTTTGACTTATTCCTTAGGATTTGGAACCAGAAATTAATTGCCAAATTGCATTCACCAACTGACAATGTCACCAACAAGCTGAAAATATATTTTACTGCACTCTAGGTAGCAAGGCTTTCTAGCTTTCAGTTATAAATATCATACAGACTTGCAAAGTGTAACCTCAATGCCTTTTTTAAAAAATTATCTTTCCTTTATTTTTTTCTTTTTAAAAAATATTATTTATTTTAATTGGAGGCTAATTACTTTACAATATTATAGTGGTTTTTGCCATACATTGACATGAATCAGCCATGGGTGTACATGTGTCCCCCATCCTGAACCCCCCTCCCACCTCCCTCCTCATCCCATCCCTCACGGTCATCCCAGTGCACCAGCCCTAAGCACCCTGTCACATGCATCAAACCTAGACTGGCAATCTATTTCACATATGGTAATATACATGTTTCAATGCTATTCTCTCAAATCATCCCAAAGGGCACATACAGACTGAAAGTGAAGGGCTGGGAAAAGATATTTCATGCAAATGGAGACCAAAAGAAAGCAGGAATAGCAAAACTCATATCAGATAAAATAGACTTTGAAATATAGGCCGTGAAAAGAGACAAAGAAGGACACTACATAACGATCAAAGGATCAATCCAAGAAGAAGATATAACAATTATAAATATATATGCACCCAACATAGGAGCACCGCAATATGTAAGGCAAATGCTAACAAGTATGAAAGGGGAAATTAATAGTAACACAATAACAGTGGAAGACTTTAATACCCCACTCACACCTATGTATAGATCAACCAAACAGAAAATTAGCAAGGAAACACAAACTTTAAATGATACAATGGACCAGTTAGACCTAATTGATATCTACAGGACATTTCACCCCAAAACAATGAATTTCACCTTTTTCTCAAGTTCACACAGAACATTCTCCAGGATCGATCACATCCTGGGCCATACATCTAGCCTTGGTAAATTCAAAAAAATTGAAATCATTTCAAGAATCTTTTCTGATCACAGTGTGGTAAGATTAGATGTCAACTACAGGGAACGAACTACTAAAAATGCAAACATATGGAGGCTAAACAACATGCTTCTGAATTACCAACAAATTACAGACAAAATAAAAAAATTAATCAAAATATGCATAGAAACAAATGAAAATGAAAACACAACAACCCAAAACCTCTGGGATTCAGTGAAAGCAGTGCTAAGGGGAAGGTTCATAGCAATAAAAGCTTACCTCAAGAAACAAGAGAAAAATCAAATAAATAACCTAACTTTACACCTAAAGCAACTAGAAAAAGAAGAAATGAAGAACCCCAGGGTTAGTAGAAGGAAAGAAATCATAAAAATTAGGGCAGAAATAAATCAAACAAGGGAGACTGCAGCAAAAATCAACAAAACTAAAAGCTGGTTCTTTGAGAAGATAAATAAAATAGACAAACCATTAGCCAGACTCATCAAGAAAAAAAAGGAGAAGAATCAAACCACTAAAATTGGAAATGAAAATGGAGAAATCACAACAGACAACACAGAAATACAAAGGATCATAAGAGACTACTATCAGCAACTATATGACAATAAAATGGACAACTTGGAAGAAATGGACAAATTCTTAGAAAAGTATAACTTTCCAAAACTGAACCAGGAAGAAATATAAAATCTTAACAGACCCATCACAAGCATGGAAATCGAAACTGTAATCAAAAATCTTCCAACAAACAAAAGCCCAGGACCAGATGGCTTCACAAGTGAATTCTACCAAAATTTTAAAGAAGAGCTAACACCTATCCTACTCAAACTCTTCCAGAAAATTGCAGAGGAAGGTAAACTGCCAAACACATTCTTTGAGGTCACCATCACTCTAATACCAAAACTCAGTGCCTTTTAATTTGCATTTCTTTCCTGACTTGTGAAGAATAGTTTTATCTTTTACTTTCTAGAGCTAGTTATTTTTCCTCTTTTGTGATTTTTTTTTTAAAGAACCATTATGATAGCTTCTAGAATTGAATTATCTTAAAGCTGGTTTTCTCTCTACTTCAGAATGCTATTACATTGTCACCAATGGTTATTTAGTACCTACTTTATATGCAGCTGTGAAGACATACCCCACATCCAGGGTAAGAGAAACCCAAGTAAGAAGAGGGCATCAGAGGGCAGACACACTGAAACCATAATCACAGAAAACTAGCCTATCTGATCACACGGACCACAGACTTGTTTAACTCAATGAAACTAAGCCATGCTGTGTGAGGCCACCCAAGATGGACAGGTCATGGTGGAGAGGTCTGACAGAATGTGATCCACTGGAGAAGGGAATGGCAAACCACTTCAGTATTCTCGCCTTGAGAACCCCATGAACAGTATGAAAAGGCAAAATGATAGGATACTGAAAGAGAAACTCCCCAGGTCGGTAAGTGCCCAATATGCTACAGGGGATCAGTGGAGAAATAACTCCAGAAAGAATGAAGGGATGGAGCCAAAGAAAAACCAATACCCAGTTGTGGATGTGGCTGGTGATAGAAGCAAGGTCTGATGCTGTAAAGAGCAATATTGAATAGGAACCTGAAATATTAGGTCCATGAATCAAGGCAAATTGGAAGTGTTCAAACAGGAGATGGCAAGAGTGAACGTCGACATTCTATGAATCAGTGAACTAAAATGGACTGGAATGGGTGAATTTAATTCAGGTGACCATTATATATCTACTACTGTGGGCAAGATCCTTTAGAAGAAATGGAGTAGCCATCATGGTCAACAAAAGAGTCTGAAATGCAGTACTTGGATGCAATCTCAAAAACGACAGAATGATCTCTCTTCGTTTCCAAGGCAAACCATTCAATATCACAGTAATCCAAGTCTATGCCCCAACCAGTAACTCTGAAGAAGCTGAAGTTGAACGGTTCTATGAAGACCTATAAGACCTTTTAGAACTAACACCCAAAAAAGATGTCCCTTTCATTATGGGGGACTGGAATGCAAACGTAAGAAGTCAAGAAACACCTGGAGTAACAGGCAAATTTGGCCTTGGAATACAGAATGAAGCAGGGCAAAGACTAATAGCGTTTTGCCAAGAGAATGCACTGGTCATAGCAAACATCCTCTTCGAACAACATGAGAGAAGACTCTACACATGGACATCAACAGATGGTCAACACCGAAATCAGATTGATTATATTCTTTGCAGCCAAAGATGGAGAAACTCTATACAGTCAGCAAAAAGAAGACCACGAGATAACTATGGCTCAGATCATGAACTCCTTATTGCCAAATTCAGACTTAAATTGAAGAAAGTAGGGAAAACACTAGACCATTCAGGTATGACCTAAATCAAATCCCTTATGATTATACAGTGGAAGTGAGAAATAGATTTAAGGGACTAGATCTGATAGACAGAGTGCCTGATGAACTTTGGATGGAGGTTCGTGATGTTGTACAGGAGACAGGGATCTAGACCATCCCCATAGAAAAGAAATGCAAAAAAGCAAAATGGCTGTATAAGGAGGCCTTACAAACAGCTGTGAAAAGAAGAGAAGCAAAAAGCAAAGGAGAAAAGCATCTGAATGCAGAGTTCCAAAGAATAGCAAGGAGAGATAAGAAAGCCTTTCTCAGCGATCAATGCAAAGAAATAGAGGAAAACAACAGAATGGGAAAGACTAGAGATCCCTTCAAGAAAATTAGAGATACCAAGGGAACATTTCATGCAAAAATGGGCTCGATAAAGGACAGAAATGGTATGGCCCTAATAGAAACAGAAGATATTAAGAAGAGGTGGCAAGAATACACAGAAGAACTGTACAAAAAATATCTTCACGACCCAGATAATCATGATGGTGTGATCACTCACCTAGAACCAGATATCCTGGAATGTGAAGTCAAGTGAGCCTTAGAAAGCATCACTACGAACAAAGCTAGTGGAGATGATGGAATTCCAGTGGAGCTATTTCAAACCCTAAAAGATGATGCTGTGAAAGTGCTGCACTCCATATGCCAGCAAATTTGGAAAACTCAGCAGTGACCACAGGACTGGAAAAGGTCAGTTTTCATTCCAATCCCAAAGAAAGGCAACGCCAAAGAATGCTCAAACTACCGCACAATTGCCCTCATCTCGCACACTAGTAAAGTAATGCTCAAAATTCTCCAAGCCAGGCTTCAACAGTACGTAAACCATGAACTTCCAGATGTTCAAGCTGGTTTTAGAAAAGGCAGAGGAACCAGAGATCAAATTGCCAACATCCACTGGATCATCGAAAAAGCAAGAGAGCTCCAGAAAAACATCTACTTCTGCTTTATTGACTGTGCCAAAGCCTTTGACTGTGTGGATCACAATAAAGTGTGGAAAATGCTTCAACAGATGGGAATACCAGACCACCTGACCTGCCTCTTGAGAAACCTGTATGCAGGTCAGGAAGCAACAGTTAGAACTGGACATGGAACAACAGACTGGTTCCAAATAGGAAAAGGAGTATGTCAAGGCTGTATATTGTCACCCTGCTTATTTAACTTATATGCAGAGTACATCATGAGAAACGCTGGGCTGGAGGAAGCACAAGCTGGAATCAAGATTGCCGGGAGAAATATCAATCACCTCAGATATGCAGATGACACAACTCTCATGGCAGAAAGTGAAGAGGAACTCAAAAGCCTCTTGATGAAAGTGAAAGTAGAGAGTGAAAAAGTTGGCTTAAAGCTCAACATTCAGAAAACAAAGATCATGGCATCTGATCCCATCATTTCATGGAAAATAGATTGGGAAACAGCGGAAACAGTGTCAGACTTTATTTTTTGGGGCTCCTAAATCACTGCAGATGGTGACTGCAGCCATGAAAATAAAAGACACTCCTTGGAAGGAAAGTTATGACCAACCTAGACAGCATATTCAAAAGCAGAGATATTACTTTGCCAATAAAGGTCCGTCTGTCAAGCCTATGGTTTTTCCTGTGGTCATGTATGGATGTGAGAGTTGGACTGTGAATAAAGCTGAGTGCTGAAGAATTGATGCTTTTGAACTGTGGTGTTGGAGAAGACTCTTGAGAGTCCCTTGGACTGCAAGGAGATCCAACCAGTCCATGCTAAAGGAGATCAGTCCTGGATGTTCATTGGAAGGACTGATTTTGAAGCTGAAACTCCAATACTTTGGCCACCTCATGCAAAGGGTTGACTCATTGGAAAAGACCCTAATGCTGGGAGGGATTGGGGGCAAGAGGAGAAGGGGACGACAGAGGATGAAATGGCTGGATGGCATCACTGACTCGATGGACGTGAGTCTGAGTGAACTCCGGGAGTTGGTGATGGACAGGGAGGCCTGGCATGCTGCGATTCATGGGGTCGCAAAGAGTTGGACATGACTGAGCAAATGAACTGAACTGAACTTATACACAGAATTGTCTGGGCATTTGGTCTGGGTATAATAAGGGGAGAGAGCTGGATCTGATACAGAGAATGGCATTATAGCAGATAAAACCCAAAGGAAGACATAATGAGGCTGAACACCTTCTTGGATGTTTATTGGCATTTGATTTATTTCTTTTTCTGAATTATCCATTTAAGTCATTTGTTCATTTTTTTCTTGATAACTTATGGATACTCTGTATATTTTGATTATGTTTTGAAATGTTTTACTGTATGTGTATGAGACAAAGGAAGTTATATATAAATTGCTTTAAACTATTTTGTTATGGAGCCACTAACAAACTTCCACAGACTAATGGCTTAAACAACAGACATTTATTTTCTTACAGTTCTGGAGGCTCAAAGTCCAAGATCAAAGTGTATGCAGGTTTGGTTCTCTGAGGCCTGTCTCCTGGCTTGCAGGTAGCTGCTGTGAAATAAAAGAAAATGTACATATTGGTCTCTGTCCCCATTTGCTGGCACAGACCTCCCAAAACCTTTGTAATGTCCTAAGTGATAAGAGTACTACAAACATCTTTTGTTCTAATATTTGGTCTTTGACCCTGGTTCCTGACACAGAGCTCCTAAGGCCTTTGGGATTTCCTAAGTAACAGGAGTATCTTTTGTTCTAAAGAGGCAACTCCTGGATGGCTTTAGGATGGGGTCTTGTCACAAGATAGACCAAGTCATGATTCAAAGCTTGGAAATTTCAGCTCATCCCCCATTCTCTGGGAAGGGAAGAGGGGGACTGGAGACTGAGTTAATGATTGATTATGCCTACGTGATGAAGTATCCAGAAAAATTCCCCAAGGTCCCCAGTGGCTCAGATGGTAAAGAATCTGCCTGCAATGCAGGAGACTCAGGTCCCTGGGTTGGGACAATCTCCTGCAGAAGGGAATGGCTACCCATTCCAGTATTCTTGCCTGGAGAATTCCATGGACAGAGGAACCTGGCGGGCTACAGTCCATGGGGTTGCAAAGAATCTGATACTATTGAGTGATTAATACTTTCACTTTTTCATGTGATGAAGTCTCCACAAAAATTCCCCAAGGTGGGAGGTTTGGGAAGCTTCCAGGTTGGTAAACACCTCTTTGTTCAGGAAGAACAATGAATCCAAGCTCCACGAGAACAGAAGCTCCTGGGCTGAGGACTCTTCCAGACTCTATGTATCTCTTCATCTGGCTGTTCACCTTTATCCTTTATCGTATATTTTATTATATAATCAATTGCTAAATGTGTTTCCCAGAGCTCTCTGAACTGCTTTAGCAAATAATGGAATCCACAGAGAGGGTCATGAGAACCTCCAGTTTGCAGTCAAGTAAGACCGAAGTTGCAGGTAACCTGAAGACCTACTACTGGGGGAAAGCCTTGTGAGACTGAACCCTTAACTTGCGGGGTCTAATTTAACTCAATTTAGTTTCAGAATTGAAATGACTTGTAGTTCACCCAGCTGGCATCAGAGAATTGGTAGGTATGGGGAAAAAAATCCCACATATCTGGTGTCAGAAATATTGTGTTTGAGAAAAAGGAGAAACACAGGGAGTTTTCCCTAGGCAGCTGCCTCCTCATGGTGTGTTCACATGGTTGTCCCTCTGTACAAGTGTTCCCTTGTTTGTCTAATTTTCTCTTCTTAAGAGGGTGCCAGTTAGCTTGGACTAGGGACCACCCTAACAACCTCATTTTAATCTAATCATATCCTTATTTCCAAATGCAGTCACATTCTTAGATACTTGGGGTTAGTACCTTAATGCATGAATATTGCGGGCGGAGAAGGTGATGGCACCCCACTCCAGTACTCTTGCCTGGCAAATCCCATGGACGGAGGAGCTTGGTGGGCTGCAGTCCATGGGGTCCACAACTGAGAGACTTCACTTTCACTTTTCACTTTCATGCATTGGAGAAGGAAATGGCAACCTATTCCAGTGTTCTTGCCTGGAGAATCCCAGGGACAGGGGAGCCTGGTGGCTGCCGTCTATGGGGATGCACAGAATCAGACACGACTGAAGCAACTTAGCAGCAGCAGCAGTGACACAATTCCACCCGTAACATACATACCTATATTATATATGTATACTGGGCTCCAAAATCACTACAGATGGTGACTGCAGCCATGAAATTAAAAGATGCTTACTCCTTGGAAGGAAAGTTATGACCAACCTAGATAGCATATTCAAAAGCAGAGACATTACTTTGCCAACAAAGGTTCATCTAGTCAAGGCTATGGTTTTTCCTGTGGTCATGTATGGATGTGAAAGTTGGACTGTGAAGAAGGCTGAGCGCCGAAGAATTGATGCTTTTGAACTGTGGTGTTGGAGAAGACTCTTGAGAGTCCCTTGGACTGCAAGGAGATCCAACCAGCCCATTCTGTAGGAGATCAGCCCTGGGATTTCTTTGGAAGGAATGATGCTAAAGCTGAAACTCCAGTACTTTGGCCACCTCATGCGAAGAGTTGACTCATTGGAAAAGACTCTGATGCTGGGAGGGATTGGGGGCAGGAGGAGAAGGGGACGACAGAGGATGAGATGGCTGGATGGCATCACTGACTCGATGGACGTGAGTCTGAGGGAACTCTAGGAGTTGGTGATGGACAGAGAGGCCTGGCGTGCTGCGATTCATGGGATTGCAAAGAGTCGGACATGACTGAGCGACCGATCTGATCTGATACATGTATAGATTTTTATACATAAAAACATCTTTTAAAATTTATTCATGATAGCTCTCCACATAATACTTATTTGCATGTTTATTTAATTAAATCAGAGACAGGGTGCTCAGGGCTGGTGCACTGGGATGACCCAGAGGGATGGGATGGAGAGGGAGGGGGGTTCAGGATGGGAGAACACATGTACACCTATGGCTGATTCATGTCATTGTATTGCAAAACCACTACAATATTGTAAAGTAATTAGCCTCCAATTAAATAAATAAATTAAAAAATATATATATATATTTTAAAAGATATTATAGTTGAGTTTCCTAGAAGTAAAGGCTGAAATGGCAATGTGTAAACAGGTGATTTATAAGAGAAATACTCCCAGGAGAAAACTGCAATGAGGGAATTAGGATGGGGAAGGGGAAGAAGCTGGGATGTGATTTGTGGTTAGGTCCAGACTCAGCTTTAAGAGAATGGGAAGAGCAAACAGCAGCTTTGGCTGAAAATGACAATGGTAGATTCTCCAGAGAACATTTGTGGCAGTACCTGCAGAAGCTGGGCTAGGGCACTCCCAAGAGAGTAAAGATCCTGGGACACCTGGACTAGATACCAACAGCATCTGCAATATCACCTTTTGCTTCATTTTGCCTGACACTCGGCCCATATGTAGAAAAATGGTCTCCTACATTTGCTGATATTTTCTTCTGATATTTTTATGGCCTAAAAAATACTTGAAATTTATTTTCCTATCTAGTATGAGGTAGAAATATCATATAATATTTTCCTAATGGCTAATGAGTTTTCTCAATACCAGTCATTGAAATAGATTACTGGGGCCTAACAGGGGCCATAGTAAGTGGGAAATTGCTATTTGGTGCCAACATGGGCACCTCTCTGAGGTGAGAGGACAAGCTTTTTTATGATAATGAAATATTGTATTTATTCTGCCTCAAATAACTACTGAATATTTATAATATTAATGGAACTTAATCCCCGGTGGGTCAGATGGTAAAGAATCTGCCTGCAGTGCAGGAGACCTGGGTTTGATCCCTGGGTCAGGAAGATCCCCTGGAGAAGGGAGTGGCTACCCTCCTAGTATTCTTGCCTGGAGAATCCCAGGGACAGAGGAGCCTTGCGGGCTACAGTCAGTAGGGTCGCAAAGAGTCAGACATGACTGAGCAACTAACACACCATCTAAGAGAAGTCCAACTTACATTTTTTTTCACATTTCAATACTGGATATTAATCAGAGAGATAGTCAAAATAATTATGGTCAAAGTTATTCAGTCAAAAACTTACAATTATCGTTGGATGTTAATTTTGTTGTTCTTCCTGTTCAGTCACTAAGTCATGTCCAACTCTTTTGTGACCCCATGTAGCCTGCCAGGCTTCTTTGCCTTTGAAATTTCCCAGGCATGAATAGTGGACTGGGTTACTGTTGCCTTAACATACAGTTCAATTTTTGGTATACAGTTCTTTGGCTACAAGAAAGAACTTTTGCTTTACTCCATTAATAGGAATATCTCAGTTCTGGAGTGGCCTCTTCTTATTTCTTCTGCTGTTGATTTTTAGCATAGTTATTTGTGATTGTAGGAATGGAATTGAGTGGAAAGGTACTCATTGTGTTTATTCTAAATAAGAGAACACAGCCGATTACTATAGTAATAAGGAAGTAGAGGATCAGTGCAATTGCCCAATATTTTTGAAGCCAACGGGTTAGGCCTAAGAGGCTCTAGCTAGTTATTCTTGATCTAGGATCAAGCATTTATCCCAGTTATGCTCCCAGAGTGAGCAGGTAACAGTGGCAGAAGTGATGAAATTGGCCATTAGGAAGGTGCTTTATATTCAGCGTTGATGTTCAACTCAAGCAGTGAGGTCCTATCACCGTGTCTGAGAAGGTTTGTTCTTAGAGGGTGCCTGGTCCCTAACCTCCTGGAACTGAACCTCTGAGAAGATGGAAGGTTAAGTCTGACTCCATGATCCTCATTCCTATCGCTGCTTCTCTTTCCTCTCAGGAGAACTGGTCCACATGAACTTCCAGACTCTCTTCCTGGAGATGGTCTTGCCCCAGTGGTTGTCACTGCTGCATTTTCTTCCTTAAGGAAAGCACCTCTGCCTTGGCTCATGGTGTATTTTCTTCCCTGGAGAATCCTGGGAAGATGCTTTCGTCCATCTTTCCTACAACGTCCAATTCCTCCAGCAAGTGACCTTCCTTCTAATCTTGGCAAAACCTTGCTGAGTCTTAGTTGACCTCTTATTCCTTTTACAGTAGAAAAAGAGTTGTTCTATTATTTATCTCAACTTCTCATAAAATCTTCATTTTATTCTTTGCTTCACTTTTCTTATCACGTTGGTGCACTCCCTTCACCGCCAGCAGACTTCCCCTTCCTCCCTGGGAAGGATACCTGCTGTGTATATTTTTATAATTCCTGTGGCTTTCTCTTATCTTGGATGACTTCATGTTAAATTAACTCAGTCTGGCTTGGGGCATTCACACCCATGATTGCTTTAGTGCTACAGTGACCTTGCTGGAAAGATCTAGTATTGCTGATGAACTCTCTAAAAAATGCTGACTTTAGCTTAGTGTGCGACTTGTCAGGGATGGGAGTTGGACATATCCCTGATTTTAGACCTGAAATTTGCTTGTTCAGTTGAATCAGAAATGAATGTAACAGGGAATGAAGTCTCCTAGCTATAGTAAAGAAGGAAGTAGGGTTACTATCCAATATAAATTATACCATGAGAACATTAAATAGGAGAATGTTCAGAGAGGTTGATGAAATTGAGGTTTGGTTCCTTTGAATTAGCCTACAAATGACTCTATCAGGGTCATAATCAGTGAACGAGACAGGGTCAGTGATATTTGGGTCTAGCTGTGGATATCGAATACCAAACATATCCTGGGTGGCAGACGTTCTTCCTGAAGCTATTTGTTGTGTAGCTCCAGTAGGTCAGCAATGTTTGGAAGGTAAGATCAATACAACCTACCTAGTCCAGTCTCTTCACAATTTAGATCTGTTATACTCATTCATTTATCGTTCATTTTTTAATTTTTATATAACAGGACCAAGTTCACCCTCAACCAACACTGTGAAGTAGATAGTTAATTATTTTTGTGCCAATCGCCTCCTCTTGAAATATTCTGCTTTTCCCCACCTTTCTCAGGTGCTGAGGGTCATCATATTTGCTCTTTCCTTCCTTCTAACACGGCATTGCTTCTCTTGACTCTTGCTACTTCTCTAAAACATACCCCTTCATGATTCTCTTCCCACAGAAGCCTGATATTCAGGGTTTAACAATCTAGCTAACCCCAAACTCACTGGACAGTTTGGCTAACCATTCATCTAAGGTGGTGTAATATTGCAGACTCAACAGCGAGTTACTAACAGAATTTCTGGCATCAGGGGGCCTTTTTGGAGAAGTCTTTTTTAGAAGGTGCTGGTAAATTGAGAGGGTCAGTGGAGAATATGCAAGTGGCTGCCTACTTTCAAAGCATAATTGTTAAAAAGTTTTTTAAAAAAGACTTTCCTATAAAATACTATGGATTTGGGTTAGAAATAGATATTAAATAAAATACCAAACTGCATCATATCCTACAGGGCAATGTAACCATAACTTTAGGGGTTATCTATACTACTGGATAGAAATAATTTGCAAGTGTATTGTATAAAAATGTACAGGTTAACTTGTGAGAGTGTCCCCTCTAAACAATAGCAAGAACAATGTCAAATGGAAGTATATTCTCCTAGGTAATTAAAAAAATCTTCAGGTAGGCTTGTGAAGCAGTGTTGTAATATCACACTGACAAGGACATATTTCATTTTTTCCAGGGGTTGAAGATACACACACACACTGATGTTTTATACGTGTACGTATATATAATACTATATTATATATATATAGTATATATATTATATATAGTATTATATATGCTATGTATGTATAACATATAAAATGATATATATTTATACAAATACATGCATATGTATTTCTATTTCTCTCTATATAAAGCCTACATAACCACTTTTTAAAAATTGAAGTATAATTGACTTAAATATTAATTTGAGATGTAAAACATAATGACTTGATGTTTTAATAAATTACAAAATAATCACCGTGATCATGCTAGTGACCATCTGCCACCATACAAAGTTACTACAATATTATTGACTGTATTCCCTATGCTGTACATTACATCCCTGTGACTTACAAGTACAAGTTTGTACCTCTCAATCTCCTCCACCTATTACGGCCATCTCCCCTACTGCCCCCCTTCTAGGAACTACTGGATTGTTCTCTGTATCTATGAGTCTGTTTCTGTTTTGCTATGTTTGTTCATTTGTTTAGTCTTTCAGATTTCACATATAAATGAAATCATATGGTATTAGTCTTTCTCTGTCTTACTTCATTTAGTATAAGGCGCTCTAGGTCCATGCATGCTGTCACAAATGGCAAGATTTCACTCTTTCTTATGGCTCATTTCTCATATGTGTGTATCTTCTTTCTCAAGATTGCTTTGGCTGTTTGGGGGCCTTTTGTGGCTCCACACAATTAGGATTATTTGTTCTAACTCTATGAAAAATATCATTGGCATTTTAATATGGATTGCCCTGAATCTGTGGATTGCTTGGATAGTATAGACATAAGAACAATATTAATTCTTCCAGTCCATGAGCACGACATATCTTTTCATTTCTTTGTGTCATCTTCAATTTCTTTCATTAAGGCCTTATAGTTTTCAGAGTATAGGACTTTCACCTCTTTGTTTAAATTTATTCCTAGGTATTTAATTCTTTCTGATAGAATTGTAAATGTATTGATTTCTTAATTTCCCTTTAGGATAATCCATTATTAGTGTATATTAATAGAAATACAACACATTTCTATATATTAATTTTATATTTTACAACTTTAATGATTTGTTACTTCTAATAGTTTTTTTGTGTGACACCCTTTTATAGCATCATATTGTTGGCAAATAGTGACAGTTTTACTTTTTCCCTTTCAAATTTGGATATCTTTTATTCTTTTTATGTCCGATTGCTGTATTTAGGACTTCCAGTACTATATTGAATAAAGTCGTTAGAGTGGGCATCTTTGTCTTGTTCCTAATTTCAGAGGAAAAGCTTTCAGCTTTACACTGTTGAGTACGATGTTAGCTGTGGGTTTGTCATATATGGTTTTTATTACATTGCCATATGTTTCTCTCACACCTGTTTTGTTGAGGCTTTTTTTTAAAAATCATGAATGGATGTTGAATTTTGTTAAATCCTTTTTATGCATCTATTAAGGTGATCATACGATTTTTATCCTTTGTTTTGTGAAAGTGAAAAATGAAAGTGAAGTCAGTCATGTCTGACTCTTTGCAGCCCCAATGACTGTAGCCTACCAGGCTCCTCCATCCATGGAATTTTCCAGGCAAGAGTACTGGAGTGGGTTGCCTTTTCCTTCTCTAGGGGATCTTCCTGACCCAGGGATTGAACCTGGGTCTCCCGCTTTGCAGGCAGACACTTAACCATCTGAACCACCAGGGAAGCCCCTAGTTTTGTTAATGTGGTATATCACATTGATTGATTTGCAGACATTGAACCATCCTTGCCTCTCTGGAGTAAATCCAAACTGATCATGGTATATGATCTTTTTAATGTATTGTTTAGTTCAGTTTGCAATATTTTGTTGAGGATTTGTGCATCTATGTTCACCTGGGATAGTTTTTGAGGTTCTTTTGTCTAGTTTTCATATCAGGGTAATGCTGGCCTCATATAATGAGTTTGAAAGTTCTCCTTCCTCTTCAATTTTTTTTGGGGGGTTCTACTTAAGACGGAGTGTTATTAATGCTTTACGGTTTGTTAGAATTCCCCTATGAATGTCTGTTCAAATTTTCTATTACTTCTAGTCTTGGAAGATTGCATGTTTCTAGTAATTTATCCATTTCTCTAGGTATTGTTTAATTTGTTGATATATAACTCTAGTACTCACTTATAATTCATTGTATTTATGTGGTATTGATTGTAATTTCTCTTTTATTTCTGATTTTATTTATTTGGGCCCCTTTTTTCTTGATGAATCTGGCTAAAGGTTTATCAATCTTGTGAACTTTTCAAAGAATCAGCTTAGTTTTATTCATCTTTTCTATTTTTTTGTCTATATTTCATTTATTTCCACTCTGATTTTATAATTTCCTTACTTCTACTAAATTTGGATTTTATTTGTTATCTTTCTAGTTACTTTAGATAGAAAGTTAAATTGTTTATTTGGAACCTTTCTTGTTTCTTGAAGGTAAGTCTATATCACTATGAACTTTCCTCTTTTTCTATGTTCCATAGATTTTGCATCATTGTGTTTCCATTTTCCTTTGTATCAAAGTTATAAGAAATTTCCTCTTTGATTTTTTTCATTGACCCATTGATTGTTTAGTAGTATATTGTGTAATATCCATGTGAAGACATTGTGTATCTTCTGTTATTTGTCTTCTCTTGGTCTCCTTGTGGTTTTGTAATTGTCTTCACTATTAATATTATGTTTCTCTTGTGTGTGTATATATCTTTTGTATTGTTTTCATTTGTGGTTGCCATGAGGATCATAGATCAGTTCAGTCACTCAGTTGTGTCTGACTCTTTGTGATCCCATAGACTGCAGCATATCAGGCTTCCCTGTCCATCACCAACTCCTGGAGCTTGCTCAACTCATGTCCATCGAGTTGGTTATGCCATCCAACCATCTCCTCCTCTGTCATCCCCTTCTCCTTCTGCCTTCAATCTTTCCCAGCATCAGGGTATTTTCCAATGAGTCAGTTCTTCACATCAGGTGGCCAAAGTATTGGAGCTTAAGCATCAGTCTTTCCAATGAATATTCAGGACTGATTTCCTTTAGGATTGACTGGTTTGATCTCCTTGCAGTCCAAGGGACTCTCAAGAGTCTTTTCCAATACCACAGTTCAAAAGCATCAATTCTTCGGCACTCAGCTTTCTTTATGGTCCAACTCTCACATCCATACATGACTACATTGGCAAAGTAACGTCTCTGCTTTTTAATATGCTGTCTAGGTTGGTCATAGCTTTTCTTCCAAGGAGCAAGCATCTTTTATTTTCATGGCTTCAGCCACCATCTGCAGTGATTTTTGAGCCCAAGAAAATAAAGTCTCTCACTGTTTACATTGTTTCCCCATCTATTTGCCATGAAATGATGGGACTGAATGCCTTGATCTTAAATTTCTGAATGTTGAGCTTTAAGCCAACTTTTTCACTCTCCTCTTTCACTTTCATCAAGAGGCTCTTCAGTTCCTCTTTGCTTTTTGACATAAGAGTGGTGTCATCTGCATATCTGAGGTTATTGACATTTCTCCCAGCAATCTTGATTCCAGCTTGTGCTTCATCCAGCCTGGCATTTCACATGATGTACTCTGTATATAAATTAAATAAGCAGGGTAACAATATACAGCTTTGATGTACTCCTTTCCCAATTTGGAACCAGTCCGTTGCTCCATGTCTGGTTCTAACTGTTGCTTCTTGACCTGCATACAGATTTCTCAGGAGGCAAGTAAGGTGGTCTGATATTTCCATCTCTTTAAGAATTTTCCACAGTTTGTTGTGATACACACAATCAAAGGCTTTGGCATAGTCAATGAAGCAGAAATAGATGTTTTTCTGGAATTCTCCTGCTTTTTCTATGATCCAACGATGTTGGCAATTTGATGTCTTGTTCCTATAGGTTGATATCTACTATCCTCTGGTTACCAGGAACCAGGAATCAGAGGATAATAGATATCAATCTATAAATATAGCCATTTATTTTAAGCTGGCATTTGTGTTTGAATGTGTTCTAAAAGCACTACATATGTCACATGTACCCTCCTAATATCTTGACATCATTTTTTATATCCTTTTATCTTGTGTATCCTTTATTTATTATAGTTGATTTTACTACTTTTGTTTTTTAGCCTTCATAGTAGCTTTTTAGTGGCTGATCCACTGCCTTTACTATATATTTGTCTCTACCATGATATTTTTTTATTTTATTTATTTTGTTATTTCTAGGTCACAGTAGAAAAGTGACCTTTTATTTTCCACTTAAAGAAGATCCTTACTGTTTCTCGTGAGACCAGTTTAGTGATTTTGGAGACCAGTTTTGCTAATTTCCAGAACTTTGTCTCTCCTTTACTTCTGAATGATAACCTTGAAAGGTAGAAAATTCTTGGTTGTAAGTTTTTTTCCTTTCAGCATTTTAAATATATTGTGCCACTCCCTTCTGACCTACAAAGTTTCTGCTGAAAAGTCTGCTGCTGACGGTCTTAGGAGGGTTCCCTTGCATATAACTAGTTGTTTTTCTCTTTCTGCCTTTAAAATTCTCCATTCTTAGCATTTGTCATTTTAATTACAGTATGCCTTGGTGTGGATCTTTTGGGGTTCGTTTTGTTGGGACTCTGTACTTTTTGCATCTGGATATCTTTTCTTTTCCTAGGTTAGGGAAGTTTTCTGTCATTATTCAAATAAGTTTTCTACCCCTTTCTTTCACTGCTCCTTCTGAGACTCCTATAATATGAATGTTAGTATGCTTGATATTGTCCCAAAGATCCCTTAAACTGTCCTTATGGTTTTAAATTCTTTTTTTCTTTCTGCTGTTCTTATTGGGTGATTATTATTCTTTCTTCCAGATTGCTTATATATTTATCTAATCTGCTATTAATTCTGTTCAATTTATTTGAAAATTTCACTTATTATATTCTTCAGCTCTGATTGGTTCTTTTTTTATTGGAATGTAATTGCTTTACAATGTTGTGTTAGTTTCTGCTGTACACTGAAGTAAATCAACTATATGTATTGGACCTACCCTCTTGGACCTCCCTCCTTCCCTCCACACCCTAACTCCCCCATCTAAGTCATCACAGAGCACCAAGCTGAGGTTCCAGTGCTTTATATTTATAGTAGGTTCCAACTAACTATCTATTTTACATATGGTAGCATATATATGTTAATCTCAGTCTCCCAATTCATCCCACCCTTCCTTTAGCCCCTATGTCCACATGTGCATTTCTCTAAGGAAATATGGACACAGATAGTCACATACATATAAACACACACAGAACCCCATATGAAGATGAAGGCAGAAATCCACTGATGCATCTACAAACCAGGAAACACCAAAGATTGCCAGTAAACCACGAGAAACTAGAAGAGAGATGTAGAATAAATTCTTCCCTCCTAACTCTCAGAAGGAACCAACACTACTAATACCTTGACCTCATATTTCTAGCCTCCAGAACTGTGAGATAATCAATTTCTGTTGTTTAAGCTACTCAGTTTGTACCCTTTGTCACTGCAGCCCAAGGAATCTAATACAGGGACCCCAGAGCATGGGGCCCCTGCTTTCTCTTCCCTTTGTTCCTCATGCACCAGAGCAGTTTCCTCCAAACTGTGTTCCCTGGAGATGGGTGCTTCCCCAGATCTTCCTGAGGGACCAGAGGAGACCAAGCCAATAGGTAAATAGGCCCATATCTCAGCAGAGCAGCCCTGCATTCTGTGTTTTTATACCTTTTAGGCCTCCATGTAAAAATTTGCCTTCAAAAGCAATTCATTTGCCAAAACAGTTAGAAACCCCTGTAGCTACCCTAACAGTGGGGGCTCCTTTTTTTCTCCACTTTGTGAACCTTCCAAATGTTCTTGTGCAGTGTTTTCTTAGTCTGTGCTAGACTATGATAAAATCCCTCTTGTGATCACTGTTTGCAAGGCTGAACAATGGACCTGCTCCTGGGAATGTGAAATCAGGAAAGAGGAAGTCTCCAGGCACTGAATTAACAGGGCTGTTTTTCCCCACCCAGCTCCAGAAGGCGAGGTTTCTAAGCCCTCCCCAGATAGCAGGGTCTGCCAGAAGCATGGGCTGGGGCAGGGAGGTGGGGGTGATTATAGGCAGGAAGAGGAGAAAGAGAATGACATGACTTGTCCTGACCCCATGATGGTTTTTGAAAAACAGTTTTATCTGGCTTGGGTTCCTGCCTCACCCCTCTGACCCAGGGTGGTGCTCATCACCTTTGCTCTCACCTGTAGGTACTGCTCTCCTTTTTCCAGAATCAAGGGCTCATTTGCTCCATTGTGTGGTGAGTACTTTGGGTCATCTCCACTGTGGGCTGGTATGGACCTAGAGACGTACTCTGCCCTTCTACTAGCCTCCCAGAAGTCTTCACTCTTCTCTTTGCCCCATGGTCCAACTGCATCACACATTCATGGAGCAGCTGATTAGGCCTTCATGGTCAAGTCTATTAGTTGCTCAGTCATGCCCTACTCTCTGCAGCCCCATGGAAAGTCCTGGGACTGCGGCCCACCAGGCTCCTCAGTCCTTGGGATTTTCCAGGCAAGGATACTTTAGTGGTTTGCCATTTCCTTCTCCAGAGTCATGGTCAAGGGTACTTCCGTAACTACACCTGTGACCACAGGCCATGGAGAGCTGAGAGGTAGAGCAGTCTCAGTAAGGAGATAAAAATTAGCCCTGTTCTATGCATGGTTCCAAGGGCCCTAGCAATTCTATTAGGTAGGCACTACCGTCCTCATCTATTACTGTTGTTGTTTAGTTGCTAATTCGTGTCTGGCTCTTTTTGCAACCCCATGGACTGTAGCCCTCCAGGCTTCTCTGTCCATGGGATTTCCCAGGCAAGAATACTGGAGTGGGTTGCCATCTGACTAATGATGAAATTGAGGCTCAGAGAGGTTAAATAAGTTATATAATGTTGCGTGGCCCATAAATGAGAGAGCAGGAATCTAACCCAGGCAGTCTGGCTCTAGAACCCTGCTCTGAAGCACCATGTACATCACCCTTAATGGAGACTCACAGTAGAAGGCCTCAGTTACAGGCCCAGGAGAATGAATGTTTGGGTGTGTTTCTGTGGTCTAAGAGAGTGTTGAAAATAATGGGGAAGGTGCAAGTTAATAGTAATCCACAAATTAACATGGATGTTACCTGTTATACAAGCAGCATAATAAGAACTACAGTAATTACTGAGGTAAATTGCCATGGTGACTTTTTATTTTTATTTTTTTACCAAACACAAACAAGTGGCAGATTATTACAACCTCTCATTAGGCCTTAGGCTAACCTAAAGGAAATGTTAAAGTATCGAAGGGAACCCCTTCCCTCAACTACAGTAAGGTGGCTCGGCATCACTAAAGGTGATAAATAGCCAATACATTTTATTGTCATTTCCATATCTGATTTCCCTGGGAAGTTAGAAGTCTTCGCCAAGAATGTCCTAGAAATGAATGTAAGCAAAGAATTCTTTTCTTAGTACCTATTTTTAATGCCACGTTGGTTCTATGGTTCTTCCTCTCCAGGTTGTGGAGCTGAATGCCTTTGCTAGGTGGTAGCCTTTGCCACCTGTGGGGTTAGCTGTCCCAGCCCTCCTCTGGAGATAGGTTTCAATGTGATTTCCATGGCAGGGTCCAGGTGTGACCTAAAGCTGAGAGCCCAGGTCATACCTGATTGATGGCCACTGCTGCCTGGCTAATTGGTGTGTGGGCCTCCCTGCCACACCAGGCTCTAGCTTACGGAATGCCATTCTTTGCTTGTCCTCGCACTGGTGGAAAGTGCAATTTCCAGCTTCAACATGTGGGACCATGAGCTCCAGTTCACCCAGGCTACATGCCTGTGAAGTAATTGAAGCCGGAGCTTGCAATGGGCTCTCACTGCCGGGCTGAGTGGGAGGTTAAAAGACACAGCTGCTAGCAGGCACCGAAAGCTGTGCTGTCTCCCTGGAGGCACGAGGCGCTCATACAGGAGATCGATATGGCAGCGATTATCCCACTTCTATCATTGTCCCCTTTCACCCAGACCAGATAATGGGAGGGTTGTCCCCAGAGTCCACTATTAATATTACGTGGAGAACTGGAGATGAGACCAGAGGAGGCAGTCGCCTCATTTCCAAGTGCCTTCTCCTGTGGACTTTTGATTATAGGACTATTGACCAGTCTATTCTTCTAGACAGATCTTCTCTTAAAAAAAAAAGTCCTCCATGGAAATTCAATTTATGAAACAGCAACAAGCAAAGGTGGCAGGAGTCATTGATGCCTTGTCCCGTGTTGCCATGGCCCAGCTTGAGTTCACCAGCCGAGGTGGGCAGTGTGTGTACCTCCTCCTCTGTCTAGGAGTTTTCTTCTGCAGCCGCTATAGCAGCTCTTTCAGCTGACCCACAGGGTCACAGGAAATTGAGGGGTTTGTGATGCCCCAGGGGCCACCCTCAGGTTTCCCAGGTGGTGCTAGTGGTTAAGAACCTGCCTGCCAGTGCAGGAGGCATAAGAGACACAGATTTGATCCCTGGGTCAGGAAGATCCCCTGGAAGAGGTCATGGCAATCCACTCCAGTATTCTGGCCTGGAGAATACAGTGGACAGAGGCGGCTGATGGGCTACAGTCCATAAGGTCGCACAGAGTCGGACACAACCGAAACGACTGAGCACATGTGCACTCAGGGCCACCCTCAAACAATTAGGTTCCAGACATGGCAGAAAAATACTCCAGTTTTCTGTCACTCAGTGGGAAATATTTGAGATGAGTTCTACACAGATCTTCAGAGTATCCCCAATAGATTGTGGCCCTGCTGTTCTCAGAAATAATCTACTTATGAACACACCCTTTGTGGCTTCTTTTACCTTTCTAGTTTCTCTTTCCCCACCTGTGCTTCCCGGGATCATCTTTGAATATATTATACTACCCATGTCTTAATCACTTTCTCAGGATGTTCATCTGGGGGCATCAAGTCAAGACAGCAGGGAGAGAGGCTCAGAGCTAAATCATTTGGCTTCCTCCTTTCCCCTGCCCCTGGCCTCACTCTCCTCCTCCCTGAAACTCCTGTGGAACTCCAAGCATGCTACCCAAGGGCTGTCTATTCCCTTTTCACACTGAAAACCCCCAAGGCTTAATTGATGTGTTCCCCCCAAGTCCTGCTCTTTTTCTTGCTTTCCTTATCTTTGAAAATGGCCTCCAGTTCCCCAGGGCCAGAAACTCTAGTCTTATACTTCTTATGGTCCATCGACTAAACTCCTCTTGCTCCTCATATATCTTCCCAATTCTATCATCTAAATAGTTCTTGAACACTATGGTTAGAACCCATCCTAACCATCTCCACTACCATAATCCTTCAGACCCCACATGTCCTGGGAAGGGTATTTGCTTGGTGTTCTCTCCAGTAGATGCTGTTGGTGCCATATCCAGAACTCCTTGACAGCTGTTCTGGGTGAGTTCAGCGAGTGCTGCAGGTAACAGCTTAAACCTGTGGACTTCTGCAAAGAATTATGCTTGGCTTACAATCCATCTAATACAGGGATGCTGGGAGATTAGACCCTCTTACTCCCCAGGACGGAGAAGGCAATGGCACCCCACTCCAGTACTCCTGCCTGGAAAATCCCATGGACGGAGGAGCCTGGTAGGCTGCAGTCCATGGGGTCGCTATGAGCCGGACACGACTGAGCGACTTCACTTTCACTTTTCACTTTCATGCATTGGAGAAGGAAATGGCAACCCACTCCAGTGTTCTTGCCTGGAGAATCCCAGGGACAAGGAAGCCTGGTGGGCTGCCGTCTATGGGGTCACACAGAGTTGGACACGACTGAAGTGACTTAGCAGCAGCAACTCCCCAGGAGCATCTGATGACTGATGCGGAGTTCAATGATGCCCAGACCCTCATGTCAAGGTGGGACCACTGTGTGCTGCAACCTGAACCTTAGCACACTCCGTGGATCAAGTCAAAGGTGGGCTATCTGGGACCAAGCCTTTGCTGTGTTTCTCTCCTTTCCTTATTCTTTTCTCTTCACTCTTTTATTTTTTTCCTGGATAGCAGTCCATTTAAATCACATGGACCAGAATACCCATCTAAGGCTCTGCCTCTAGGTAG